>NC_083350.1:173637174-173940204 GCF_030254825.1 Meriones unguiculatus | reverse complement strand
ATACTTTTCTGAGTTCTTTGTCACCTGAGCAGACTTGGTATACGGTATTAGATTTAAAAGATGCTTTCTTCAGCTTATTATTAGCCCCCAAGAGCCAAAAGTATTTTGCCTTTGAATGGAATGACCCCGAGAGAGGAATAAATGGACAAGTAACATGGACTCGTTTGCCACAAGGACTTAAAAACTCTCCCACCATCTTTGACGAAGCCCTCCATGAAGATCTGGGTGAGTACCGAAAAGAAAATCCAGATATTACTTTAATTCAATATGTTGATGATCTCCTAGTAGCAGCAGGGTCAGATCAAGCTTATCTGGAAGGCACACAGAGACTTTTGCAGACCTTGGGGGACTTGGGCTATCGAGCATCAGCTAGAAAGGCACAACTTTGTAAGACTGAAGTGACATATTTGGGCTATATTCTAAAAAAGGGACAGAGAGGGCTATCGGATACTAGAAAGAAAACAGTCCTCAGTATTCCTCCACCTACAAGTCCTCGTCAGGTGAGAGAATTCTTGGGGCCAGCTGGCTTTTGCAGACTATGGATACCTGGGTTTGCAGAAATAGCTAGACCCCTTTATGAAGCCATCAAAGGAACCAAGGTCTTTGAATGGACTGCAGAACAGCAACAGGCATTTGAACAACTCAAACGAGCTTTGTTGTCAGCACCAGCTCTTGGGCTACCCGATATAACCAAGCCTTTCCACTTGTTTGTAGATGAAAACAAAGGAGTGGCAAAAGGGGTGCTGACACAAACGTTGGGGCCTTGGAGAAGACCGATAGCATACCTGTCTAAGAAACTTGATCCTGTGGCTGCTGGATGGCCACCATGTCTTCAAATCATTGCAGCAACTGCACTTCTTTTTAAGGACGCAGACAAATTGACACTGGGCCAAAATCTGATTGTAACCACCCCCATGCCATAGAAGGGATACTTAAACAACCACCCGATCGATGGTTGAGTAATGCCCGTATGACTCATTATCAGACTTTGTTAATTAATCCCAGACGAGCCCCCAAATGTTATGCCAGGTTCACTGGACCCTCAGAGACCACCAGGAGATGACTCGATGCAATTGCAAGAGAGCTTTATTACGAGAGCGATCAAACTTGGGACCCAAATCTCACTGGCGCAGCAGTAGAGAAGTGGGACCCCGAGCTCTGAGTGAACAGGATTTTTAAAGGGAAAGTCTGTGAGCCGGGGATTTCCATGGCAGCAAGCAGGGGGGCACAAGCCTTGGCGTTACAGAATTGGGTGAAGTTTAGCAGGGCAGGGTGACCTTTTCTGAGGCACATAATCACAATGGCTAAGGCATATAATCACAACGGCTATTTTTCTAAACCATATCTGAAACATTGGGGAGAATTTTCCCACCCGATTCTCAACTGATTCCCATTGATTATTGCCAGAGAGTTTGTCTCTATTTTCTATGAAGTATTTATTCTGTTATATTTCCTGGAGGCTGTTGCTAGGAGAGTTAACTTTGTTTTCTGCCAGGTGTACACTCTGTGATATTTCCTGGTACCTGAATTCAGTTCCCAATCAAAATCTTTATTTCAAAATGGAGTTATATTCTGGCTAATTTAAACTCTTCAAACTCATAGTGACAAAGTTGAAGTACCAAGTCTTTAAATGTGATAGTGAGTGGATCCACGGCCTTTAGAGGTGCCTTTGGAAAGCCATACTCAGTGAGCTGTTTGCTGATGACTGTAGACCACACACGCCTTAAGATACTGTACTCAAATTCTTTCATGTCTCTTCAAGGAAACTTATTTGTTCGTAGGAAAAAGAAAATAAAAAAATTGATTTGTTTCTAACAGTCAGCAATGTTAGGTTACTCGGAAAAGTTTGGTTAAAGCTAGGCTCTTGAAGATGACGGCTTTCTCCACCACCAGGTGCTGAAGACAGCTACCCCCTCTCCTACCTCTCTCATGCTTTAATGGGTTGTGGAGGTCACTGACACTGACCTGTATTAGAAGTTCATTTACCATAGCCCATAAATGCTAGGCCAACGATGAAAAAAGACAGCTACTCTGGGCCAGTTTTCTCATTTCACATCAGAGCAGAGTGTCTGTTCCCTCATCTTCTCTAGTAACTCACTGTAATGGCTACTGTTGGTTGTCAACTTGACCATATCTGGAATTGACTAAAACACAACAATGGAAGGCACAGTGGTGAGGCATTTTTGCTGAATTTGAAGTGGGAAAATCTACTTCTAATCCAGATCTTTGGGGTAGAAAGACACACCTTTAATCCAGACCTTTTGACCTGGGAAAACCCACCTCTGGTCTGGCCCATGCCTCCTGCTGGAAGCCTATAAAGACATGGACAAAGGAAGCTTTTGCTCTTTTCCTGCTTGCTCTTGCTAGCAAGTCCATTCCTTCACTGTCTTTAGAGCCTATATCTTTGGGATTCCAGTGTATACTAAAGATCAGCTGAGACATCCAGCCTCATCCACTGAATAACTATTGGATTCTTGGACTTTCTAATAGAAAGTCCATTGTTAGAATACCTGGACCTCAGCCTGTAAGTTGTTCTAACAAATACCCTTTAGATAGATAGATAGATAGATAGATAGATAGATAGATAGATGCATACATACATACATACATACACACACATACACACATACATAGATAGAGGATATAGGTTCATTCTGTAAAGTTTGTTACTCTAGAAAACCCTGACTAATGCACTCACATCACTCACCTGGCACTGATGACTCTTGGGTACCCTGGCAAAAGCAGAGCCTGGCCTGGATCCCAGAAAAACAGGTCTCCTGGGAAGGTACCAAAACCTTAGATGTGGCTACAAGAGATAAGGCCCTGCTTACTGGAACCTGGGCAAAGCAAGTGACTGTCTCTCAGAGAACTTGAAAGGGATTTGGTGCTGAAACTGGAACTACCAGGAGGGAACACAGCAAAACAGCTGGTGTACGCTTCTGAAGTTTGTGCAGCTAAGAAGAGATTTCCCTGATACCCTGTGATACAGAAGCATGAAGGCAAGGCTGAGCGCTGGAAAAGGGCTCCATCCAACAGCACCTGCCTCACATGCGGGAAGCAGTGTACTCTGTTCCCGCTCTGGGCAAAATGAAGAAAAACCGATGTGATGGTGTAAGCCTGTACTGCTAATCCTCAGAAGAATGAGGTAGGAGGACTGGGTTTGAAGCTAGCCTGAGCTAAGAACCATGACTCTGTCTTAGATGGAGGGAGGGAGAGTTGGGGGAGACCAGTTGGGGGTTGGTCTAATGCTTGTATTTTGATGCTAGTTACTGGCCCCCAAGATCTGGTTACTGCCTGGATAAACCTATCCTTATGGTGTAAACTTGTCTAAGACATTATACCCGATTGGTTGGTTAAAAGCCTAAAACCTGGGCAGGACAGAATGGGATAGGTGTGGCTAAGGATTCAAGAGAATCCTAGGAAACAGAGAAGAAAGGAGGAGGATGGAGGATGCCATGATGGGTTAGCATGGAAAAGGAACCATGTGGACCGGGAGGAAGGACTCCAGTAACAGCATGGAAAGGCCCAGATAAAGAATACAAGCAAGTATTTATAAGAGTGGATGGAAGGTAGCCTGGATGAGGATGGTTAAGGAGGATGGCATTGGATGGGGGCTGAGGGATAGATCACAAGGTTACTGAGACAGCAGAGGTGGGTGTATCTGCCCAGCCCAAGGTGTTTTAAGGCAATTATAAAATCTAGCAGGCATCTGTGTTTTATTTAATTGTGATAGTGGGTTAAATAATACCGCCGCAATAATCACAGGGCAAATAATCATAAACAATATTTAGCCTAACACTCATTTTATTTACTACAACAGAGACCCATCTGATTAAATAATTTAAAGGGATCTGTGCTTAAGACTCCAGCACCAACAAGATGGCTCAGTGGATGAGGATAGACACCACCAAACTTGAAAACCCGGGCTTGAGCCTCAGAACTCATGTGGTGGATGGAGAGAGTCAGCTCCTGCAGGTTGTCCTCTGATTTACACATACACACACACACACACACACACACACACAGAGAGAGAGAGAGAGAGAGAGAGAGAGAGAGAGAGAGAGAGAGAGAAATGTAAAACAATTACAACAACAACAAAAACTTAAGGCTCCAAAGCCTGCAAGAACAAAGGCTGAATTCTGTCTTCCATAAAGGTATTTGCTTGTCTAAGCCCCAGAACTGTGGATGTGGCCTGATTTTGGAAATAGGGCTTTTTATCTTTAAGATGTAAGTTATAACAAGGTGGGTGCCACATCTAGTCACTAGAACCTTCCTAAGATGAGACAGAGACATGCACGCATGGAAGGAAGATGCCCGTGGGCATAGAGAGATGAGGTGATGGGACTGCAAGACAGAGAAGGAACACTTCAGAGAGACCAGAAGCCAGACCAGGGATGCTCCGGAACCTCCAGAGGAGCCTGCGTTACCAACAACTTGATTTCACATGTCGGGACTACAGAACTCTTCAAATGCGAATTTCTGATTAGAGACTTAGCTTGTGAGAATGTGTTGTGTCATTCCTATGGAACGATACAGCTTCCCTCAGAATGTGAGAGATCTAGGAACCCTGCCACTTACCTAGGTGGGTGTCATGGCCAACACCAACATTCCTGAAAACTTAGCTCAGCTAAGCCAGCATTTCTTTGCTCCATGGTGGGTGCCTGTCACTGCCTGGTGTGTATTTTATGTTTGTACTGATGACCAAGATGACAGACACAGACAGCCACTGACCCCAGTGATCTTGGGGTCTAGAGAAAAAGGGATGGAAAGTTGGACCAAAAAAATATGAGACATAAAGAGGAGCATGGCATGTTTTTCCAATATCGCACTGGGTTATTATTTAATGTATCTGTGGGTTATTTGGTTCCCTAGCAGAATGTACTTTTGTTTAACTCAGATTTTTTTTTCTTTTTTTTTGAGACAAAAGATCTCCATATGCAGCCCTGGTTGGCCTTGAACTCACAGACATCCAACTGCTTCTGCCTCCTTAGTGCTGGGATTAAAGGTGTGCACAACCCCCCCCCCCGCCTTAACTCTGCTTTTTGAAATTAGATCGGGGGCCCAGTTTTGAAGTTACATGGCAATTTGCAGACCTCTGTCTAGTAGAGAAACAACAAGCTATAACTGTATAATTGTGTCCTCTGATGGACACTTTGGGAATGTCTTTCCTGCTCAGTTATCCAAGCTCTTGCTTTTGAAATGCTCCTGGGTGCTAACTTTGCAGTCTTACTACTGCCTTCACTCACTAAGCCCGGGACATTTTTGACACTGTTCATTCTATTTTTGTAGATGAGTCATGTCTTTGACCTTCTGAGTCTTGTGCGTTGACATCAACTGTTGCGAAGCTCAAGTGTTATAACATGAGCATTTTGACATGGTCCCTGGAATTTGGTGGGGGCTGGTGCATGAGTTCAAGTTCCCCAGCCCTGAAAAGCCCAGAAGATTCTGAGCAAGCGATCACTTGCAGGTGGTCCTACAGACAAGGAGTGTGCACCAAAGCGATCGTAAGCCTCTTTCTGGTTCTGCTCTTTTTTCTCACCCTGTTCTTGTCATTCATCTCGGTTACTAAGGAACACTCACGAGGCAGGAGACTCTCAAACTGAAGTCCAGCCTGGGCTATGGTGAGTGTCTGTCTCATGTGGCACTTCTGTGATGCACTCCCATTATAAAAGCTCTCTAGCATTCTTTCCTTTGATCTCTTAGGCATAGCTCTGCTTAAAATCACAGAGCAAAATTATGCTAACACAGGGATTACTGATGAGTTTAAGGATAGTGCTTCCCATCCTCTGCTACAGCATGAAAGTAAATAACGCCAAAATCCAAGTGAGGGCAGGTTTAGCGGTGCCTTTAGTCCCAGCAATGGGGGGGGGGGACGGAGTGGAGATCACTATGAGTTTGAGGCCAACCTGGTCTACATTGTGAGTTCCAACCCAGCCAGGGCTACGTAGTAAGATCCCTTGTGTTGGCTGGTTTTATGTCAGTTTGCCATAAGCTAGAGTCATCAGAAAGAAGAGCTCTTCAGCCCAAGAAATGCTGTAGGTAAGTTTGTAGGGCATATTTTAAACTAGTGATTGGTAGGGAGGGCCCAGCCCACTGTGAGTGGACACAACCCTGAACTGGTGGTCCTGGATTCTATAAAAGAGACAGCTGGGCAGGGCATATGGAGCAAGCCAGTAAGCAGCATCCCTCCATGGCCTCTGCATCAGGTCCCTCCTCCAGGTTCCTGTGCTGTTTAAGTTTCTGCCCTGACTTCCTTCAAAGATGCCCTGGAGTGTGGTGGTGTAAGCCAAATAAACCTTCTTCTCCCCAAGTTGTTTTGGTCGTGGCATTTCATCGCAGCAATAGTAACCCTAACTTGGATACCCTGTATCTCTACATATAAATCAAACACGCATACACACATTTTCATGAAAATGGACGTAATACCACATGCTGTAATCCCATTACTTTGTGATCTGAGGCCAGAAGAGTCCTGAGTTTAAACTTGCCTATGCATGGGAGGTCCTGTCTCACAAAGAAAAAGAGGAGGAGGAGAAGAAGAGAGGGAGGGAGGGGAAAGGAGGGAGGGAGGGAGGGAAAGAAGAAGAAGAAGAAGAAGAAGAAGAAGAAGAAGAAGAAGAAGAAGAAGAAGAAGAAGAAGAAGAAGGGTGGGAGGGAGGGAGGGGAAGGGAGGGAGGAAAGAAGGGATGAGAAGCCAGGTGTGGCACTAACCCCAGCACACAGGAGGTAGAGGCAGGAGGATCAGAGGTTTAAGACCTGCCTTGGCTACATCATGAGTTTAAGACTGACCTAAAGTAGTGAGATCTCAGGGTGGAGAGGAAATGAAGAGAAAGAAATAGGGTCTGGGGTACCTGAAGAGCTCCACAGAATGCTTTGGGGGTAATCAAATAACAGGAGGGTACGACTGGTTTTTGTGCGTAGCGCTCACACAGAAGGCACATTTTATTACTGTCATAAATTTAGTAACATTTTCTAAATTAAAATGTAGTCACATATCTACCGTGCAGGTGCATTGCATATTACTAATATGTATATGTATTAGTGATAGTAAATTTCAGTTTGTTTTTTCTTCTTTTGCACCAATGCATCACTGTGCTCTTGATTTAATAATTTTTTTAAAGTAGAATATATTTTATTCGTATATAAGATCTTGGATGAAGCTACCTTAAACATCAGCTGTAAGAAACTTGGGCCGCGGGTAATTGCTGCCACCTTGTGGAACAGTGAAAGAAGTTTAAAATCCTGATGCTTTCATTGACTCAATAGTCCGGTACAACATGAGATGAGTAGATACAGACTGTGTTCTCAAGTGCCCTGTGCAGTCATCCGGACAAAATACGTTGTTAGAAGACAGCACCCTTCTTGGGTAGGGTGAGGAGAGGAGCTCAAGAGACTTTCACTAAAGACAGTAACCTGAAGAGTTCATGAGGAGCTAACTCCACTTGACCTGGCTTTCTGCCGTGAAGTTGTCTCCTAGGCCAGATTTCCTGCTCTTTCTTATTCTTTCTCACTAGCAGGGAAGTTAGCACTTTTGCACGCACTGCTCACTTATCTCTGAACCTCAGTGGAAGCCACGAGGAAGAGGGGAGGGGCTTTATTTTGCCTCTCTGGATGCGCTCTCCTGCCAGAAGGCTGGCCTGGGTACACTTGTCTCTCTCCCTTCTGTTGTACATTTACTTCCAGTTTCAATCCAGTGATGGGGGGGCGGGTAGTGAGGTACCATGGGCAGCAGATTTTCCAGGAAGGAGGACAATAGGACTTTTGCTCAGAGCTCTGGGTCATCTGAGACACACTTTCCTGGCAATACAGGCCTCAGTGTGTCTCTCCTGTGCGCCGAGGGAACCTGAGGGTACTGCCCTAATCCTTGTGGTTTTCCAACATCAGACTCACACTTTCGAAATAATCTCTTTAAAACATATTTTCAAAAATTATTTTTCATTATGTGTGCGTCAGGTAGGGTGAGGTGGGCGCGTGCGCATAAGTGCGAGTCCCTGTAGAGGCCAGGAGAGGGCGTCAGATCCGCTGGAGTAACAGACAGCTGTGAGCCTGCCAATGCTGGAAACTGAACTCAGTTCCTTCACAGGAGCAGCTGAGCCAGCTCTCCAGCCTCCAAAGCATCTTAAATTTAATTTGTTAGGTTTGTATGTATGTGGTGTGTGTACATGTTCATGTGTGCACACGTGTGTGGGGGTGTCCACATGGAGGCTAGAGGCCGATGTCAGCTCTCTTCCTTAATTGCTATCTACCTTGTTTGTTTGTTTGTTTGTTGAGACGGGGTCTATCACTGAAGATGAAGCTCTTCAATTCAGCTAGAATCCTTGGCCAATGTGCCCCAGGAATCCACCTGTCTCTGCCCGCTGTGCTTGGGACGGGCCTCTGAATGCCAGGATACCTGAGTCATCTCCCGAGGCCCCTCCAGAGCATCTTCATGTGTGAGACTGATTTCTTTCTTTCTGGGGGATAGAAGAGCAATTAATTAATTTAACTATTGAACGTTTGAATCCCGCATAATGAATGGCTGAGTTCAGCAACTGAGTGAATGAAGAGGGGCTAAGTGCACATAAATCAGACGAGGTACGTAGAATGTATTAATAATTCATGTAGGAATTATGACATGGTAACTAAGGAAATGAATGACACCCGTGTGAAAATGAGCCCAAGCATGAGTAAAGAAAGAATTCATTAAGAAAACCAGACCATGTCTTAAACTAGGTTAATTTTAACTGATATCTAACATAATATTGTACATATTATACAGGGTAGGATGTGATATTTCCACATGTCAGTGTATTATATTTTTAAAATCAGTTTAAACATATCACTGTTGCCTCACACTTGTCATTTCTTTCTGGTTTAAAAAACAAAAACAAAAACAAAAAAACCCACCACCACCAAAAAAGAAACCTTTCTTCTAGCTTTTTGAAATAAAGATCACTTTTTTTAGATTTTTTAAAATTTTTTTATTAATTACACTTTATTCACTTTGTATCCCCCCATAAGCCCCTTCCTCCTCCCCTCCCGATTACACCCTCCCTCCCCCTTCTTCACGCATGCCCCTCCCCAAGTCCACAGATAGGGGAGGTTCTCCTCTCCTTCCTTCTGATCTTAGTCTATCAGATCCCATCAGGAGTGGCTGCATTGTCCTCTACTATGGCCTGGTAAGGCTGCTCCCCCCCAGGGGGAGGTGATCAAAGAGCAGGCCAATCAGATTATGTCAGAGGTAGTCCCTCTTCCCATTACTATGTAACCCACTTGGACACTAAACTGCCATGGGCTACATCTGTGCAGGGGTTCTAGGTTATCTCCATGCCTGGTACTTGGTTGGAGTATGAGTCTCTGGGAAGACCCCTGTGTTCAAATTTTCTTGTTCTGTTGCTCTCCTTGTGGAGACCCTGTCCTCTCCAGCTCTTACTATTTCCCACTTCTTACATAAGATTCCATGTTCTGCCAAACAGTTGGCCATAAGTCTCAGAGTCTGCTTTGAGAGTCTGCAGGGCAGAGCCTTTCAGAGGCCCTCTGTGGCAGGTTTCTAACTTGTTTCCTGTTTTCTTTTTCTTCTGATGTCCATCCTCTTTGCCTTTCAGGATGGGGATTGAGCATTTTAGTCAGGGATAAAGATCACTTTTAATGAATCCAGACACGCAACTTTCCCTCCCTGAGGACCGTATCTATCAGAGCAGAGCACATGCAGAGGAAAGGGTGGATAAGTGGATCCTTGAAAAGGGCTGCCACGTGACAACAAAGCGCAGAAAGAGGCATTCATGAGGTAGGCTGGGGAAAATCTCTTAAGGAAGAAGACAAAGTTAAATTTTACAGAAAGTACTGCCAGTCAAGGTAGAGATAACCTCACAGGTGGACTATGGCAAGCAGAAGGAATTAAACTCCTTTTCTCTGGATGAACACCAACAATGATTCAAGGACTCAGAAAAGGAGCCATAAGACAGAAAGCCAGCCAGCAACCCTGTCACTAAGGTTCCACTAAGTGATGGATGACAGAATCGGGAAGCATCTGCATGA
This sequence comes from Meriones unguiculatus, assembly GCF_030254825.1. Lineage (NCBI taxonomy): Eukaryota > Metazoa > Chordata > Mammalia > Rodentia > Muridae > Meriones > Meriones unguiculatus. The sequence goes on along the minus strand of NC_083350.1, from coordinate 173,930,187 downwards.
CGTGGTGAAATATCTTCCTCAAAGCCCAGCTCTCAGCCATTAAGCAAATGGGTCACATAGTAAAAACCACTTTCCAAAAGATGGCCTACGGTCAAGACGCAGCACTGCTGTGCTCACGCTAACATATGCTGGGGCTAAAACTAGAAGAAATTTAAAAGTCAAAAAACAACAAATGGCTGTAGTGAGACTTTCGGTTTCTTTAAAAAAACAAAAAACACAGCTATGTGATGTGAAAATACAATGTGATGTATTTTTGTGAATACATTTTTGTTTTAATCCCAGGTGTGGGATATGGGGCTGCTTCAGTTTGTTCATGGCTGTTAACTATGTTTGTCTTGTCCTCTAACAGGGGCATAATTTCTGCCAGCCGCTGGTAGTTGAATTCTGGGGACTCTGGAGAGGGTATAGATGGGAGAGCCTTGGGGGACCTACAGCAGCTGCTGTCCCTGCTGCTGCTGGCTCTTGCAGCTGCGTTTTCTATTGCTGATTTGTTGCATTTGCCGGATCGCTGGATATTCTGAAGATGAAGATCAGACTTGTTCCTAGAAACCCAGTGCTCCTAACCAGCAGGAAGCAGTCTAACGAGGTCTATGCTCCCTTGTCCCTCTCACCTTTCTCTCCTAGGGCTGGGGGGTTGGAAGGGTGGTAGATATAAGAACATAATATGTACCCCCCCAAAAGTACCCCTACAAATTCTACCCCACACAAGTTCAAGTTCCTATTTAATTAAAAAGGAAAAGGGATACATTCATTTAGCCATGCAGCCCAAGAAGACACGATTCTCACTCTAGAAACTTTAAATTCTGAAAAAGACAAAAGCTATTGTTCAGGGGGGAAAAAAACCTGGCCTTTGATCTGTGAAATGTTTGAGTCTGGGTCAAAGAAGACACTGAGGTTAATTGTCCTTTGGAGGCAAGCGATCTATTGGAAGAGTGATTTGAAGCCATAGACAGACAGACAGCAGTAGTGGGGAGCCTCCAAGAAGTAAGAACTTCAAGACAAAGTGGGGGTTCCTTCTTGTAAGATTCAAATAAGAGGGGAGAAGTTTTGTGTCACATTGTTGATGAGTAATCCTCAGCTTCCAGTCTGTCCATGACTCTCGGTTGGCAGGGAGGAGGGCAAGAATGGGTCAAATCGTTGAGATGTGCCCACTATACAAGTGTGTTGGAGAGTTTAACACCACCAGGAGCCCTCTGATGGCCTGAAGTTTGACAACCTGAGCCTGTAAACTTCCTTGGTACCTGCCATTCTCCTGAAAATCTGGGCACCTGGTTCTTATATCTACCACCCCTCCAACCTGTATTCTACCCTAATCCCTTCCAACCCCCCAACACTAGGAGAGCAAGAATGTTAGAGGGAAATCTCGAAGTCTGTTCTGGGGGTTAGAGAGTCACAGTCTCTCCTTGGAGGGCCTGCTGTTCCTTTACTGCAGCTCTAAAAGACTGTTCCAGGTAGCCGTGACCCAATTAACTGCTAGTTGAATATCCAACATTTTGGAAACCCTATTTCTGAGGATTTCTTTGAAGAAAATAATCTCTCTAGTATAAGAAGAGGTAGAACAAGGATGCTGCTCTGTGGCATTATTCCCTATCTAGAATACTTGGATTAAAGCTGTTTCTAATCATATTTTCTCAGATTTTGCTTATTGGTTTACTTTAGTGTGTGTGTGTGTGTGTGTGTGTGTGTGGTGTGTGTGTATGTGTACATGATGCAAGGAGAAGGGCATGCATGCTATAGGGCACATGCCACAGTGGAAGGCAGACAATTATTATGGTTGGATTTTAATATCAACTTGCCACAAATTAGAACCACCTAAGTAGGGACTATCACCTGAAGAACTGTCCTGATCACTATGATGGATCAACCCCACCTGCCGGAGCCCACTGCAGAGTCGAATAGTTCCTGAGTGGGAAGTGACTGAAATAATTAAGGCAAGTCACACTACATAGCTCCAGAGGGCCGTCAGTAAGACTGCAGTGTGAGTTTATTCCACAATTCCTTTTTATAGGCAAAACAAAAACAAGTCACATCAATACTAGAAAGAAGTTTGTGGAACTGCCAAACTTGTTTTCTTAAACTACTTCCCTGTAGAGGATATGGTCCAAGGTCACACAAACAAGTTTTAAGAAACTTGGAAAAACATCCTCTTATATCTCTGTCTCAAGGTGAAGGCCAGGGTAAAAACATATTTTTTCTGCTGAATAACAAAGCAGCTTGACAAACCAGCAGCTCTCCAGACCCACCACCAACAACAACAACGAGAGACAGCCACTGTAGTGCTACTCAGACTGCTGGGACATCAGCCATGAGGACCAAGTAACTCTCCAGTTCTCCATTCTCAGAGATGCTGCTGTTGCTGTTGTTATGACTTAAATAATAATAACTTAATAAATGTGTGATACGTGCATATCTGTTAACATATTGATATGTGCCATCCCGTTGGTTCTGTCCCTCTGAAGAGCCATGACTAACACAGCGACTTCATGGAGTCTATGCTCCCTTTCCACCTTCCTGCTGTTTTTGGAGGTTCTCCCTTGGGTCTCCAGGCTTATGTGGCGTTCGCCTTCACCTGCTGAGCCGTCTCTCTGGCCATGTGGTTTTAGATTTTAGATATAAATAAGGAGCTGTCTTGAGGATGAGGTCAGAGGCTAAGTAAGAAACACATTTGTACTTAGACACAGTCTGAAGATGGTTCTAAGGTAGTCTTAGTGTGTCTAAGCAACAGATGAGGTCACATGTGAACATTTCCCCTTGTGGTAATAGTATCCATGCTCAAAATAATTTCAGGTTTTGGAGCAAAATCAAAAATCTGATTTCAGATTTTTGGAGTCAGAGTCCTCAACTTGGACAAGCCAAAAAAGAAAAACAATATAAATGTCAATTTTTAAAGAGACTGCAAAGCAGCCCTAGGCTTTGGACTGTAGATCCATTCCTTTAACCTTCACAGAAATCCTTTCTCAAAACTTAATTTTACTTAATCTTTAAATCATTTGAACAATGTAACCTTCAAATGGGCTGAATTTTTTAAATATTATGTACATGTGTATGTATGTGTATATGGCTATATGCACATGAGTGCAGCTACCTGTGAAGGCATCAGATCCCTCTGGAACTGGACTTACAAACAGCCGTGAGCCTCCTGACATGGGCATTAGGAATCAAACTCCTTTGTGAGAGCAATATATGCTTTTTATCCACTAAGTCATCTCTTCAGCTCACCTTCATAGTAACTTTAGCTACTGTTATAATACCCATTTTAAAGGTAAGAAAATAGACGCTCAGGGAGTTCAGTGTACTCTTGCAAATGAGAAATCAGTGTGCCGTCTAGTCCAGAGGATAAGTGCCCACACATGAGTGAAAGGAAGGCTGCCTACAAAGTGTGGATCTAGGAAAGCAGGCCACAGAAACTGCACACTGAGCCAAAGCGCACCTGTGTGGAGTGATAAACACAGGAACACAGACACAGCCGGATTAATGACGACCAAATGGTGAAGCATTTTTCTCTGATGAGAAAATCAGTCTTTTGAGGAACTTCATGTACACATTCACTTTTTTTTTTTTTAATTGTTGTATGTAGGGGCTGGAGCAATGACTCTGTCATTAAGAACAATTACTACTCTTGCATAGGACCTGGGTTCAATTCCCAGAACCCATATGGTGGCTCACAACTGTCTATAACTCTAGATCCAGGAAAGCCAATGTTCCCTTTTGGCCTCTGTGGGCACTAGGCATTTATACAGTGCAGGCAAAACATTCACACACACAAAATAAAAACAAATTGTGTATGTGCCAGCTTAAGGACTTTTATTATTTTAAATTGTATATGTGTGGGAGAGGAGGAATGTGCATATCAGTGCCAACGCCTGAGGAGGCCTGAGACTAGATTCCCAGAAGTGAGAGCTAAGGCAGCTGTCAGTCACACCCTCCATGGGTGCTGGGAACCAAACCCAGGTCCTCTGTAAAAGCAGTGACTTATCCACTGAGTCAACTCCATCCCAGTAGGTGTCATTGAAAACAATTATAAATCTGATGCTGTAAAATCTAGCAAAGCTTTAGGCAGATGCCTGTTCTTCTCACACTTAGACACACCTGTGGGCACATACAATCCATAGTGTGGTAGAGGTGCCTTATTTAACAATCGGGGAAATGTACTGTTTGGGTTAACTATTCCTTTCTTCCTTGACTTCACATACCTGTTGGAATTACTGTGTTTTTTTGTTTGTCTTTCTTTCTTTCTTTCTTTCTTTCTTTCTTTCTTTCTTTTCTTTTCTTTCTTTTTTGTGCTTACTCTAGCTCTCAAATAATGAGATAGAGACCTATATCACATTTCCTAATAAGCTTTGGGGCACTGCAGCTGAGCAGATACTGGTCTATTCTAACCCGTCTATAATATCCTGGCTACTTCCCAGCCCCATCCACTTGCCATCTCGCCTCACACTGGATGTTCTTTGTCCTCATGGCCTGACAATCTTCTTCCTTTCCTCTCCTTCCTTCCCTTCTCCCTTCCCCCTCCCCCTCCCCTTCTCCTCTCTATCCAGGACACCCAGACTTCTGAGAAGTTCCGCCTATTGTCTCCTCTGCCCAGTCATAGGCTCTTCAGCTTCTCCAATCAGAGAGAATTGGGAAGTAATTTTTTATACAACATTGAGACAGGAGATTCCTCAATAACAAGGACAATACCAGAATCTGCTAGCTTTTAGCTCACTGTCAGTTTAGCAATTAACAGTCAAATATACAGAGACACACCTTAATACACCATGAATGAAGGTCACCTCTGCACATAGCCCTGTTATCTGGCCAGATGTCTCGCTGTTTTCATGGAGCTGGCAGAACTCTGTCTGTCAGAGAACAATGGTCATCAAGCTCTTCAAATAAATGCCACTGGCCTCTTACAGCGTGTTCTTTATGGCCTCATTGTAGAGAGCATCTGATCCTCTTGAAGGTTATAAGTCCCTGGGCCTTGTATAATAAATTTATTCTGATATTTCCTGTGCCGAGAACCATTTGAATATCATGCCAAGGAAGTTATGGGAACTCCATTTTATTTGATATTGGCTTTTATCATGTCAATGAGTCATTGAAGAGAGCCCTCAGAAACCAATATCCTGAAGTTCCTGCCAGATAGGAAGTGCTGAATCATAGGTAAGCTGTCACGGGTCAGTGAATCCTCCAACCAATTGCACATTCTTCTACTGGAACAACACAGACACTCGCACGAAACACATTTTCCTGCCTTGTTCTCCCTATGGATATTAGTAAGGTCCCACAAATTCCATCAGCGGCTAAGCTGTTCTTCCTGTCAATCGTGCTTATATTTCATTTTAAACACGTAATTCACTTTAAAGAGCTGACCCTTGGTACAAGCCCAGCAGCAACAAAGTGTGAGAAGGTCCTGAGGGAACCAGCATCTTCCCGCGAGAATGGGCTCGGTGTCAGGTCACTGGGCACTCTCTCTGCACGGAGGCTTTCCTTGTAGAGAAGATGCCTTTTGTCCTGCCTCAGATTCATCCACCAACGAATTTCCATCCCGGGTCTCAGGTTCCTGGTTTCCTGTCAAGCTCTGACTGGCGTGAGAGCTTTGTTGGATCCAAAAACCCAGTCCCGTGCAGCTCTGCTACCCTCATAAGCAGGTCTGAGGCTCTCTGTCAGCAGTCTGCAGGTGGGGCAGGAGGCGCACGGGGCGGACAGGGGTTTCACGGTTTCTGCAGTTAGGAAGGCAGCACAAGACCCGGGAGCCTGCTACTGCAGGCAGATCACAGATTTGAACTCGCACTACCTCTGCTGACCCCGACACACCCTCTCCACGCTGCAGCTTGGGACCTTTGCGTGGTGCTTAACTTTCAGTGCCCAGGGCTTGTTTTTGAAAGCTCCTGAGGGGGCAGCTGGGATGTGGGAGGGGTTATAGCAAACATTGCTGTGTAGCTTTGGTGGTGAATCACTTAGGAGCCTGTGGAGGATTTCCTCGGTGTTCTGAGAGCTTCCTGTTCACCTACCACACCAGACGCCCGTGGAATCAGTTCTCGTCTTCCAGCTCCTTGCTTCCTTCTGAGTTTTGCTGATTTTGTTGTTTGTTTTGGTTGTTTGTTTTGGTTGGCTTTGTTGGTGGTGGTTGTGGTGGCAGTAATAGTGTGTGTGTGTGTGTGTGTGTGTGTGTGTGTGTGTGTGTGTGTGTGTGTGTGTTTCAAGATGAGGTTTCTTGTAGCCTTAGACTCATCCTTCACACTTCACTGTGAAGTGAAGGATGATCTTGAACTTCTGATCCTTCTGTCTCTACCTCCTAAGTGCTGAGATTAAGTCACAGTAAGGAGGCTTGAACACAGGGCCTTGTGCATGCTGGGAAAACGGTCAACTAAAACAGTCAGCTACCTCCCCAGCAATTCACCTCTTTAGAGGATGGAGCCACAGATCATGTACCATCCTAATCATTAGTGTGCTTTGCTTGAAATGCTCCTCATCATTTCTCCAGATGGTTGCTACACACAATCCAGGCACCAATGGGGCAAGGCTCACGTGTTTCTGGAGAGAAAATGTATGGAAAGAGGCAAGGCGAGGCAGAATGGCATCGGGAGGAGGTGCTGATGGCTCCTGCCCATTTCATCCCTCCTCTTTCCCCAAAGCTGGTTCTGTTGTGGGCCAAGAATTGCTCACCAGGAAATTACCTCTTGGCCCAAGACGCTAAGGGTGAGCTGATTGCTCTCCAGTGATGTGACCTTAGGGCTAGGGTCAGTTATCATCATCAGTTCACTTTCCTGAAGAAGATTGTCACTATCATTTTCTCTCTCTTTCTTTTCCCCACCGCTCCTTCTAGTTATCTTGCTATTTTCCTTAGATGAACAATATCTAAAAGTTTCTCTTTAGCGACACACACACACACACACCAAAACAAAACCTTGAGCTGAAAACTGAAAGGGGAAAAATCTTTCCCAGGAGAGTATATCAGCGCAAACTAACCAAATATTTTTGAACTCATTGATTAGTGATTAACAAACATATTGATAAAGAATACATATTCTGGAGCTGGGCAGATGGCTCAAAGGTTAAGAACACTTGTTGCTCTTACAGAGGGCCCAGGTTGGTTACCAGCATTCACTCACAGTGGTCTGTACCTGACCCCCTTCCTGTCCTCTGTAGATACACACGTGGTGCACACACGTACATACAGGCAAAACACTCATACATATAAAATATGAAAATAAACAAATGTTTAAAAAATATTAAAGGGGCTTGAGAAATGTCTCAGAAGCTAAGAACGCTTGCTGCTCTTTCAGAGGACCCAAGTTCAGTTCCCAACACCCATGTCAGGCAGCTTTCAACCACATAACTCCAGTTCCTGGGGATCTGTCATCCCTCTGAGCTCCACGGGCATCTGCACTCACCTGCACAAACCCATATGCATGTGAACACACGTGTGTGCATGTGCACACACAAACCTAACTAAAAAAAACTTTAAAAAATTAAAAATAAAAGAATATACATTACACATCACCAGCATGATGGTTCAGTAGTTAAATGTGCTTGCTGCTAAGTCTGATGACCTATCTGAATTCAAGGCCCAGGATCTACATGGTGGAAGGAGAGGACCAACTCCTTCAAATTGTTCTCTGACCTCCAGATGTTCGAGCACGCACGCACGCACGCACACACGCACACACGCGCACACACACACACACACACACTAAATGAATAAACAACAGAATAGATCTATTATCTGAAAGTAAAATAGGATTCACATACAATGTAAAATGAGCATATGTCAGAACATGTGCCAAAGGTTTTCTTAATTCATCGGTGAGAGAAGCAGTATAAATAATTGGTTCAAAGGACATTTCTAACTGGTAACACATATGTTCAGACAAATGATGCAGATAGATAGACACAGATGATAGACAGATGGTATACAGATAGTGACAGTTAGATAGATGATAGATTTATGAGATGGTAAGTAGATGATAGATAGATGGTTACAGGTAATGATAGACAGACCAACAAATAGAATGCTGCAACACTGGTTTTCCCAAGAAAGGCAAGGGAATGAATCAGTTGTCCCTTTACTAGACAGGACTCACTTTCACATTTGTGAATTTAGAGTTGTTTATATTGCTTTTGTTCAATTTCACTTACGAAGTTCTGTTTTAAAAGAACAGGGTGGGGTCCCCTGAGGAATGTCCAGCGGTAGAACGCCTGGGTTTTATCTTCAGTCGTGAAGGAAAAAGGAAGAGACACCCGGAAGAACTCATAAGGCATAATATTCAGTAATCTTTCAATTAAATTTTTGTGAGGCTGGAGAGGTGGCTTCCAAGTTAAGAGCATTGGCTGCTCTTCCAGAGGACATGGGCTCAATTTCTAACATGTACATGGTGGCCCACAGCCATCTTTAACCCCAGTCCCAGGGGATCTTACACCCTTTTCTGGTCTTTGCGGGGGCCATGACACAACTAACTCCAGTCCCAGGAAGTTCAATGTCCTCTTCTGTGTACCAGGCACACACATGGTACACAGACACACATTCAGAAATAAAAACACCCATACATATTATATAAATAAAATTTTAAAATCACAATTTTGTCATTTCAAACTCATGCACAAATTTTTCTGCCTATTAAGTTAGGGCATGTAATTATTTTTCATAGTATGCAGATATGCTTCTTAAAGGAAATTATCTGATATTGCCAGTATGTCTTATTACTCATTTAAACATCCAAGGAAGAGAGTCCTCATTTCTATATTAATGTAAGCAGTTCATTACTTATAAAATTCCTATTGTCCTATTGACAAATTAAAAAATCACTGTATGAATACGTTTTAGCTGACCTTAATGTGTGTGACCATATGCTTCTACAAGTATAATCACTAGATATGTCAATCTAAGGATTGCTGGAAAACACAATTAAATCTGAATTTCAATTAAAGAACAATTTCTGGACTCACTATAAAATAGCCCAGCCTGTCCTAGAACTTCCTATATAGCCTGTGCTGGCTTCAAATTCATAATTTTAAAGTGTTGGCAGGATAAGGGTGCTTTACCATACATAATTAACATTTTCTTCGTAGTATAAGCATGAGTCAAATGTTGTAAGAGGAAAAAGAACAGTACTTCTTTACTAGGCTATGTTGTGCTTGCTCCATCTTTAAAGTTTTGCTTCCTGTGTGATTCTCTGTGCATGTGCACCTCTGCAAGTGTGCGCACTCACAGAGTCTTGAAGAGGGCACTGGGGGCTCCTCCTCGGGCTCCTCCTCTATCGCTTTCTGCCTGTTCCTTTAAGGCAGGGTGTCTCGCTGATCCTGGGGTCCTCTTGCTCTCAGCTAAGCTGGAAGCCAGCAAGCCTCAGTGATCCTCCAGTCCCTGCTCCCCTCAGAGCTGGGTGAGGCATGCACAAGACACCTGGCTTCTCGTGTGGGTGCCAGGATCCTCGAGACTGTGTGGCAGGTGTTCCTAACCACTCAGCCCTCTATGTCTCCAGCCCCTTACTTGATTTTTCTAATAGCAAAGAAATGACCGTTTTCACACATAGAACAGGCTCAGATTCGTTCATTAAAAAAGTGTGCATGCATGCGTGCGCGAGTGTGTGTGTGTGTGTGTGTGTGTGTGTGTTTGTGTGGTTTATGCCTGGGTGTATGCATGCCACAATTTGAATATGAAAGTAAGAAGAAAACATCGTGGAAGGTACAAGACAGCCCTAGCAAAGGCGTCCCCCGGCTGGGCACCTTCAACTAGGCTAGGCTTCAAATAGCTTTGAAGTATGAATGGAGCACTTTCATGACCCAATTACCTCTCACTAGTGTCTCCAGGTAGGACCAAACCCTTAACATATGAGTTTTTGTAGACAAAACTCCATATCCAAACCAGAATGGAGATGCCCAGTAAGAAAAAAAGTAACAAAATTCATACCCCACCTTATTTCTATAGAATAATAATTTAATAATAAGAAATAATTTATTACTAAATACATAATTTATTATTATTATTAAATAATTTAATAATAAGAAAATTCCTTATTTTCTTTCTATAATCTCAAGATTATTTCCAAATCCAATGGCCCTGCAACTAATTGGTTGCAGAAGCAAGTAATTGTTCTCTACCCCTACTCTCATTTATTTCTCCTATCAAATCCCAAATCAAACTATTGACTCTACCTCTGTCCCCCCTTTAAAAGATCTTTATCCATGCTATTATGACCTTCCTTAATGTCAGGAAGACTCTCTCCCTTCATCACATATGATTCTGCCTCTGTCTTGCAGAGGTGTGGAATTAAAGTGCTGAGCAAGCCAGGGTCTACATGATGACGCTGTCCCAAAGGAGAACTCGTGCATACTGCAACAAGGAAGAAAACATGTCATCCTTGTCAAGTGCCTGTGCCATGTCTGTTAATGTCCATCACTTAGGCTTGCTAGTGACTTAGTTTTTAACAGAAAAGAAAAAAAAGAGAGAGATGTGTCTGTCTTAGTTAAGCTTTCTATTGCTGTGATGAAATACCGCAACTAAAGAATTTGGAGAGAAAAGGGTTTATATGGCTTTTACTTCCATATCGCTCTTCATCACGGAAGGAAGTCAGGACAGGAACTCAAACAGGGCGGGAACCTGGAGGCAGGAGCTGGTACAAAGGCCATGGAAGGGTGCTACCCACTGGCTTGCACTTTATGGCTTGCCCAACCTGCTCACTTACAGAACCCAGGACTAGCAGCCCAGGGATGCCACCACCCACATGGCCTGGGCCATCCTCACCACTCACTAATTAAGAAAATGTCTGAGAGGCTTCTTGTAGCCCAGTTTTATGAAGGCAATTTTTCTTAATTGAGGTTCCCTCTGATGACTTCAGCCTGTGTCAAGCTGGCATAAAAGTAGACAGCTTCAGTGTCTTAAATGATCTAGAGAGCTGTGATTGGGCATCATGACTGAATCTAGGTAGTGAAGTTAGGGTATGAGGCAGCAGCTCACTGTTCCTTCATAAAGAGAAGGCATAACTGTGGCCAGACCACTCCCCATCTTGGGCAATTGGCCGAGCTGTGTACATGAAGAAAAAAAAAGCGTAAATTTTGCTTAACCTTGTCTCATATTAGTAATAAAAGTTAAGAAACAGCAACAGGGGCTGATGAGATGGCTCAGTGGGCAAAAAGTGCTTAAGACAATTCTGCCTCCTTGAGTTTCATCCCTAAAACACACCTAAAAGTGGAAGAAAAGAACTGACTCCCACAAGTTCTCCTCTGACCCTCACAAGTGTTCTCTCTCTCTGTCCTATGCACACACACACATTCACACATAAGAAAAATAAATATTATAATAATTTAATATTAATAACTATACTATGTCATTAAAACTTCTGATAAACCTGGGGTTATCTGTGTTTTCTTAATGACTTCCTATAAATGGTAACTCAAAGTAAATAAGCATAAAATTTTAATTACAACATTCAGCCTATTGAGAGAAATGGAAAGGTGGGTAGCAATTTCCTCTGAGGTAAAGCATCCCCTCTTGGAAGACATCCTCCATGCTGACCTGTGTGGGCTCTTGTTGATGTCTGGATTATTAACCCCTCGTTCACATTCATACTCCTTTAAATTAACTTATTGTAAAACTGACTGATTCACCAAGTTGGACTTTGGTCTTACTTTGGGCTGTTGTCAGTTCCTTATCTGGGATGGGTGGACATATGTTTACATCTCCCCAGCAATAGCATCATAGAACAATTTCCTGTTTGGCTTTTGACATACTAAATATAGCCTCTCCCGAGCCTCCATCATGTTTGGTGTTATTCAGCCCATGAATAACTGTTAGAAAATAAAACAATATTTTAAACACCCCATGTGTAGTTCTAAGGTCCATGAAAGGCTCCAATTGTTCATGAGCACATCACAGTGACTGGTGCTGACAGCTTTTAAATATGTGAAGTTTGTTTCTCTCTTTTTTTTCCCATTTTCATGTTATTAGCTAATATTGCACAATTAGTCCCATTTCTACCCACGACCACACTGCCAACCACAAGACCACGACACTCAGTCTGTTGATAAAATTCCTGTCTACTTTCCAGTTGAAAGAAGATCCAAACTCTTCCATTCTCTGGCCCTTGGCAGCTTGGCTGTGTCCACCCTGCCAGCCTACCTCATTCATCGCTGTCCCCAGACACAACCTGAATTTGCAGCCATAACTGACACACCAGTGGCTCCTCTCACCTGCTCTACTTCAGTCTCATTTTGGAAGACTGAACTCACACGTCACCAATCCGCTAGGAATCCTTCAGCTTTCAACATGGAAACCCTGCCCAGGGAGAGGGGAAAAGTGCCTGCTGAGTAAGTGACTTTTAAGTTTCATTCTGAGAAACCCAGACCAAACGACACCCCAAAACTTATTATTCTAGTTATGATCTAAACAAATAAAAACAAAAGATTGCTAGCATCTTTGAAAGGAAAATCTCTGCTAGTCCTTTGAAATCAAGTACAGAAAATATTTTATATATATATATATATATATTTTTTTTTTTTTTTATCCAAAATACTTGCCTATGGCGCTAGGCTGTACCCCATTGGTACTCTCCTCCGTTAGGTAAGCCCCTGTGCTCACTCTTCCACAGGGGGGAAGACAGTGTCACATGCCTAATACAATCTATAAACTCTCCTCATGAAGCAGTTGCTTAGAGCTGTTATGATGACTGATCATCTGACTGCAGCTTCAAATTATGCATGAATAACATGCCAATCTTAAGTATTCTGACAATTGTAAGTAGATCAGGGCTTTCCTCCCTGAGTTCAGGTGATCTTACTTTAACTGGAGGTGAAGAGATGGACAATAAGTTTTGTATCAAAACAATCATAGCTAAGGAGAACTTTACAATTTTATTTATTTGGGATTTTTTTTTTTTTTTGCTTTTTTGTCTTTTGTTTGTTTTTGTTTGTTTGTTTTTGAGACAGGGTTTCTCTGTGTAGCCTTGGCTGTCCTGGACTCTCTTTGTAGACCAGGCTGACCTGAAACTCACAGTGATCTGCCTGCCTCTGCCTCCCAAGTGCTGGGATAGCCGGTGTGTGCCACCATTCCTGGCTTGTTTATTTTTAAATTTGGTTTTAATTATGTGTCTGTGGGGGCAGGGTATATGTGCCATGTGAGTGTGGAAGAGGGAGTCAAATCCCCTCCGTTGGAGTTACTGGCAGTTGTGAGCTGCCAGTATGGGAGTTAAACTCGGGTCCTCTTAACTAATGAGCCATCTCTTTAACCCGAGATTGAGTTGTGTCTTGCTAGGCCAAGAAGGGTAGCAAACAGTTTTAATCCCAAAGAGTATATAACACTTCCAAGAAGGGAATTGGTAGTCAAATGGCATGACAAGTCATGTGAAAACAATGAATTGATCTTCTCGCTGCAATGGACACAAAAACAGAATATGCAAATGTAAGCAAACAGCATAAATATTCATTTATTCAGAAAAAGAAAATCGGGAGTGCACAGGGCACTAACTCAAGAAACTGTCCAAATGCGCCAGAATACCAGCCCTTTCGAGGCGGCAAACACACTTGGAATGTCAGAAAGAAGCAAGGGACGCTTCACTCACACAGAATCTCAGGCAACCTCGGTTTCAGAGCTGATGTGTGAAACCGGTGGCGCCCACAGTGCGATGTCTCCTATGGCAGCCCAAAGCACTGCTACTCTAAATTCCAGTTATTTACATTCCAGTCACTCATCAGTTCCAGAAGATTTGTCATCTCAGCTCTCAGGTCAGTTTTGCAAAGTCCCAGGTGGCAACTGTCTACTCACACATTGGCACAGCCTTGTCAGGGTGGTTTTCAAGCAGCTACTGCATCCAACGACAGCTTCGGCTATAGGGGAATATTCACAAGATACTGTTGTCAAGACATAGTCACCTACACAAGGGTCACCACCGCCCCAAGACACACGTCACACAGAGCGCCCAGCTTCGAATGGAAGGTCTGGGTCTGTGGTCCTGTCTCCTAACGACAAAACACAGGTGAACAAGAGGCGCAGAGAAGAATTCCGGAGCGCTCCTGGGGGAAAGGCCTGGGGCGCAGCGGGAAAGGCAGGAAAAACGAGGTGCCGTGTACAACAATCGGCAGAGGCGGATCGCAACAAAGCCAGCACAGCCTGGATCCAAATCCCCAAACTAGACCCTGGAAAGTTTAAAGAAAAAAATAAAATAAAATAAACAAATAAATAAATATATATATATATAGTTCATTTGTTCGTTTCTTCATAGTTTATTAAGTTTGTGTGTGTGTTGGGGGGGTTGGTGCCGCATGCTTGAGGTGGTCAAAGAGTCTTCTAAGCGCCTAAGAGTGGTCGAAATCGGACGCGTCCCTTCGACGCATCGCCAAAGACCGAGGAGGCTCTCACACGTGCGCACGTGCTCCTCAAACCTGTAACGGCGTCTTTTCCAACACACTAGGAGGTAAACACAGGCTGCAGAATGAGCGGGAGAAGGAAGGAAGCGAAGACAGCACGTGCATCCCGGAGTCGCATAGGTCACGCCTCCACCGCTCACGCAGGGGAGCATCCGTGCGCGCAGCCCGAGCGAGGCGCGCCCGGCGGCCGCAGAGACAGCCGTCTCCAAGGCTGGGGTCGCTCGGCCACCGCACGTGCCACCGCCTTCAAGCACCGCCCGCACCTCTGGCCGAGCAGCTTCGGGATCTGGGGGCAGGGGGATGGGGAACGCCCGCGGGGTGACGTCAGCACGCCGCGAGGTCCCGATGGGCGTGGATGCTAGTGTCGCGGCAGGGACCTGACCCGGGCGGCTGCAGGTGAATGTAGGGAAGGGCGTGACCTCCCCTAGCGCCGAGTGCGCACAGGCGCCCACGCACGTACTTTAATGATTTTTTTTTCCTCTGAGAGTAGCGTAATCTTCTCACTCGTGAGATAATCTGAAAAGTAGACCAAGTAGCGCTCGTAAACATCTACACATCCCTAAAATTTCTGTTTCCGGCAGAACCGCAGAGCAGGGACTGAGTCTGATTTCTAGCTAGGCAGAAAGGAGAGCCAGATTCTGAGCCAAAGCCGGAGGTGGGTCCAGACAGTAGGTCTTAGCACGCAGAAGGTGAGGGCAGCCGAGCACAGGGGCCCATGCCTGTGATCCCAGTCCTGCAGAGATGGTGGCTGCAGGATCAGGCATTCAGAATCTTTCTGGGGAAGCTCAGGCTCCGTAGCCAGTTCAAAGCCATCCTCAGCTACAGGAGACCTCGTCTTGAACCGGTAAGGGCGAACACCGTGTGGCAGCTGCAGCTAATCAAACGCACTCCCTGGCACCTGCCCAAACTCACGCGATCTTTTTTCTTTAATTTTTTAAAAATCAGGATCACCGTTGTAATTCAGGCAGACTTTAAGTCTGGAGTCAGGCTGCACTTGCACGGCTTCACGTCTGACCTGGCACTCCCCTGATTAGGCGCTGAGTCAGCCCCGTATTCCTTCCCTGGTATTTATCCCCCTAGACCCAGCCTTCTGAAAGGACCTCCTACTCCTTCACGCTGTTCAGCTGTTAAGGAGTGCTCTTCACCGGGGCTCCGCAGTGGTGGAGCTCACCAAGCATTTCTGGCTTTCACCGCTTTCCAGCGCGCGGTGGAAACGGACTGCCTGGCAGCTGGGAGGTGCCCGCGTGCGTCCCACTCTGCCGGCTCTGTCACCTCCAACACTATACTTAGCTGTCACTTTGAGATGTCAGGACTCTCTTTCTCCTCTCTCCTGCCTAGCAAAGGTGACTTCTGAAATTGAGGTAGTTTAACCCATCAGGGTCACTGAATGGTTGCGATGAGAGTCATGGGCTTCAGGAAAGTATGTATACACGGACTGTTGGGTACATACGTGGGCTGTTGGGTTCATACGTGGGCTGTTGGGTACATACGTGGGCTGTTGGGTACATACACAGACTGTTGGGTACAGACACGGACTGTTGGGTACATACACACACACTTGTGTACAGACACGGTCTGTTGTGTACATACATGGCTACTGGAATCACAGAACTCTGATCTCTTTTGACTAACAACAGATGCCTACAGATGTTTGATCCAAGTTTGATCCCTGGCCTGGTGGACCTTGTAAGTGTGAAGTTAACAGTATCCATTTCCTGGCTTAAAGCTTTTCAATTATCTTCCTGCTGTTTGGAGAATGAGAATTCAAACTCTCCTTTAGCTTTTTCTTCCAAAGGTCTATTTTTATGTACGTGTAGCTGTCTGTGTGTGTGGACACATGTCTGGCGATGCTGGCAGAGGCCGGAGGAGGGTGTCAGGGCGTGTTGAAGCTGGTTTACAGGCTGTTTTGATCCACTCAACAGGAGTTCGGGGACTCAAACCTTGGTCCTCTGCAATACTCTTAAGCTCTAGTTTAGGTGGTTTGCCATTTTGCCAAAACCTACATTTCAGGATCAGTTTCCCTCTTTCTGGTCTAGCCACGTGTCCCTATCGGCTCTTCACAGTACGTGGTGGCTAGTTTTCATGTCAGTGTGACACAGGCTAGCGTCGGTTCGGAAGAGGGAACTTCGGTTGAGATGTTCCCACACTGTCGGCCTGTGGGCAAGCCTGGGGTGCGTTTTCTTGATGGCTCATTAATGTGGGAGGGCCCAGCTCACCACAGAAGGTGTCAACCCGGGACAGGTGGTCCCAGGTGCTGAAAGCGGGCTGAGCAAGCCAGTAATCTGTGTTCTTCCACAGCCTCTGGACCAGTTTCTGCCTCCAGGTTCCTACGATGCTGGAGTTCCTTCCTTAACTGTCCTCTGTGATGGACTGTTACCTGCAAATATAAGAGAAATCTACTTTCCCTTGTCAGGTTGCTTCTGGGCATCACAGCAACAGAAACCCTTACGAAGGCACATGGGAAGACAAGTGTGTTCGAGTCCCTTCCAAACTCTGTCCATTCTCTACATCGACCCTGGGATGGCTTCTATATATCCTTCTTTATATCCTTGTGTTTGTCAAAACACCTCTCATGACACCTGCTACTAACTCTTGTCATTGTTGCAAACATCCTAATTACATGGTCCAGGTACAGGCTTCTCCTGGTATATGTGGAGTTCATGTTTAATGAGCGCCAGCCGCTTGGACCCTTAATCAGTGAAAGCGCAGTTAAGTCCATGTATAGGTTCTTACTGTAACTGCTACGGGGTTAATGAATTCGAACACTATCTATGGTGTGTCTTGCAGGTCTACAGGTGTTTGCAGGGTTGCACTTGCTCTTTGAGGCCCTACATGAGAAGGTCTACTTGATTTTGCCAGCCCCTGGAGACTACTCACATATATCCCGGGTCTCATGGCCTCCGCATTCAAGCTGGTATATTGCATTTCCCTGACTGTTCTTCAGTGTTTGCGTCTCTTCTGGCTCTTAACTCAAGAAATGTGTGTGCATGCGTGAAAGGGGTGCCTGTGTCCCAGCACCCACATGGAAGTCAGAGGAAAACGCCTTGGAGTTGGTTCTCTCCTTCCACCCTTGCATAGGTCCCAGGCACGGAGCGCAGGCTGCCGGAAATGAGCAGCGGTGTCTTCATCTAGCCGGCCATCTCACCTGTCCCGATTGTCTATTTTAAAGTGAATTAACGGGTCACCTGAAAGGGTCATGAGGATCTCTCCATTTTAATGTCCTGGATTCAGTCATTTCCCTCATACACTGTATAATGTAACGTTCACACACAGTTCTGGGGGCTGCCGCATGAGCACGGTTGGGGGCCGACACTGTTTTGCCTACCGCATTCCACAGTCTTACCTAGTTAACTTCCAACACTGGCCAAGTGAGGCGTTCCCAAACATCACTGAGAGAGACACTTAAGAGCGAAAGGGAATACGTCTTGTCAGGTGGTCCCGAGGAGAAGGGGGCAGAAGAAATGGGTGTGGTTTGCAGAAGCCAGTATCTTACAGAGAAGGTCACTGAAGCGAGGTTTTTCTTGAATCTCCAGTCCTCTGGCTCCTGCTCTACTCCCTCCCGACAAGGCTAGCCACTAAGCTGGAATTTCTCCTTCTTGGGGTGAGTCATAGAAAGGAGAGCCTCTTTTCCGAGGCAAACGATAAGGAGTAAACTTGTACTTTCAGCCTTCCTCATGACACTGTCTTAGAGCTGCTATAAAGTAACTCTCTGACCTACTGCGCCTGATAGCAGATTACGAGATACCTGGTACGGGAGGGATCTTGCCCCAGATTCAGAGAAGGAATGCTGCCAGCAGTTCAAGAGGGATCGGAACAGATGGGACTCGCTGGGTCTTCCATTCTGTCTAGTAGCATTAAGCCAGAGTTCTGCATGGCTGTCCCCGCCCCTTCCTGAAAATGGATGGCTCTCCCTGAGTGTCCGGAGTCTTCTGAGTGTCTTCCTCAGTCTGAAGATGCACCCATCATATAAAACTATGGCCCAAATAAACGTGTTATGCTCTTCTCCTGTTAGACCGGCTTCTGTTCTAGGTAACAACAGAGACTGAGGCTGACCTTATTCTTCTTTTGGCCCAGACCGGAACTGCGGCTTCTTCCAGGAGCTCTGGCTCTTCTTGGAGGAGGATAACAGATCGAACCCACGCTCTGCGCTGGGGATGTGCCTGCCGTCGCCCTGTGCCAGTGCCTCTTGCCTTTTTGGTTTCCATTTGCCATGTCCCTTTGTTTGGCTGGACGGTACTTCGCTCTGGAAACGTAGCTTTAAAAGTCTCCTAGGGAGAAGCACTTGAGTTATCCTAATATTTTTCTATTTCAAATAATGAAAAACGTTGTACATCTGTTGCCTTAGGCCTGTGTTCGTGAATCCTGAAAGCAGATTCCCACAGGGAGAGTGCTAGACTAAAGGAAAACCAAATGGAGTTTTGCTCCATTTTGTCACATTCCCCTCCACGGGGGGAGACAGGAAGAATGTGTATGACAGCTACTGTGCAACAAAGTGACCCATTTATAAGCATTATGTGCTTGAAAATCACCGGATAGGTTTTAAGTGTCCTCACCCTGAAAGCGTAAGTGTAATGAATGTGCCAATTAGCTCAGCCAGTCCACAACGTATGCTTGAAGACATGATACACCTCATAGATGCGTGGAGTTTTTATTTACCAATTACAAAACAACTTTTGTGGTTTTTTTACATTTATTTTTTAATTTTAAAATGTTACATGTGCATACATGGGTGTGTATGAGTATGTGTTTGCATACGTGTACGCGTGTACAAGAATGCGGGTCTCCTCAGAGGTCAGAAGCTCTGACCCTGCAGAGCTGAAGCTGCATGAAGACGGGCCAGCTGATGCGGGTGTTGAGTCTCTGGAAGAGCAGCAGGTGCTCTTAACTTCTGAGCCCTCTCTCCAGTCCACCAAGTAAGTTCTTCGATGATCTGTTGGCTCAGTGTACAAATGAAGAAAAATAATGACTGCAAGATGTTAATTCTACTTCCCTACTCTCCAGGCTTTCTATTATTTTAGGATACATTCCTGATGAAAAATCCATTTTTGTTCAACAACTGATTCTATGTTCCTTAGCTGTGCTTAGACTCTTGAGTTTAGTGGTAGAGCAATTGATAGCAAGACTCAGGCCACGGCTTACGAGAGAACTATAACACTGCAGACACCCAATGCAGAATGCTCACCAAGAACTGGCTGGGTTATAGCCTAACGGCCACAGTTAGCATTTTTCACAGTAAAGTAGCTGAGAGTGGAGGCGTGCGTGGCTCAATGGTTAAGGATGCATAACTGCTCTTGCAGAGGACCTGAGTTCAATTCCCAGCACCCTCCTCAGGCAGCTCACAACTGCCTATAACTCAAGACCTAGGGAGATCTCAGGTCTCCTAGAATAGCTAGCTGCACATGCAAGCATATACCTACCCACAGACAAGCAAATACACACAATTACAATATACCAGGTATTGAGACAGAGGCAGGCAGACCTCTGTGAACCTGGGGCCAGCCTGGAATACATAGCAAGTTCCAAGGTTACATAGAGAGACCCTGACTCAAGAAAAGAAAGGAAGGAGGGAAGGAAAAGACACACGAAACTCAAAAATAAAATAAAATCTTTACCTAGGTACACAACTGAAGTGGCTGCATGGCTTTGAGGTTCAGATCTCCTCCCTGAAATTGGCGGTGGTAATCACCGATATTGTTGCGTGAGGACGCAATGAGATGGTAACTAGAAATGTCTAGGACAGAAGTTCTAAAGTGTAGAAGCCTTCGTGCAGGCTGGTTGTTTTAGGTTTTGTAGTTCCTACTATGAAAATTTGGTCACAGTGCCCCCATGTGCCCGTGCACTGCACTATTTCTGACCTCCAAGGGGATTTCTCACATTAATGTACTTGAAATGAAAAATGTAGGGATATTTCTTTTACACTCACATTTTATATAGAATATGAGGATTAAGTAGCTTTTAAGAAAATATGTCTTGTCTCTGACTATGAAAGTACTATATAATCAGCCGGACATGCCTGTAATCCCAGCACTCAGGGAGGCAGAGGCAGGCAGATCTCTGTGAGTTCAAGCCCAGCCTGGTCTGCAAAGCAAGACCAAGACTACTGAGGCTACACAGTGAAACCCTGTCTTGAAAAAAACAAAAACAAAAGCAAACAGACAAACAAAGGAATACATAATCAAACACAGAAACACAGAAGGCGACAGCAAAGGATCCTGAGTTCAAGGTCATCCTAGGCCACAAAACAAGATCTTGTGGGAAGAAGGAAAGGGAATGAAGGAGGAAGAGAAGGGGAGGGAGAGGTGGCTCAATTAGTAAAGCCCTCTAAAACCTGAGTCAGATCCCTAGGACCCAAGTAAGAAAGCAAAGCAAAATGGTTCACACCACTTCTGTAATCTGAAACAAGTGGATCCCTGAGGATCCCTGAACTGGGGAGCTCTCTCCATCCACTGAGACACACTCTAAAAACTTAAAAACGGGATGCAGAGATGGCTCAGTGGTTGAGAGTACTTTTTCCTGAATCATGAAAACAAAGTTTCAATCCCAGCAACTATGTAATAAACTAAGCAGCCTGCAAAATATCTATAGCTACATCTCTGAGAGATTTGATGCCCTCTTCTGATCAAAAGTCCACCCCATCACAACACACACACACACAATAGGGCTAGTGAGGTTGGTTTAGCTGCTTGCCTCCAAGTCTGAACACCTAGGTCCAATCCCAGGGACATATATAATGGGAGGAGAGAAATAATAACTTCAAGTTGTCCTCTGAGCCCCACAAACAAATTGTAGAGTGTGCACTCACCCCCACAACCCCCAAACACTAAATAAATAGCTGTAGTTCTAAAAACAAATAAATACAACATATATTTCAAAAATAAACAAGATGGAGAACAACTAAAGCATACACTAGTCTCCTATGCACCTATGCACACACAATAATAACAATAACAATAATAACTGTTCTGTAGGGAACAGTGAAAGAGATGGCTAGAGGCAAAGAAAACCTAGACTTGCAAGACCTTATTACAAGAAGGAATGGAGGGGGGAGGGGAGGGAGAGAGGGAGGGTGGAAGAAGCTACAGAGGAAGAAGGACTAGCCCTCACTTTCTGTGCTCACTGTGCAAAACTTAGAAGATTCTAGTTATCCCTAATGCAAGCTCCCAAACACTTTCCGTGTTTTACAGATTGAAATCGGTGTGTCCGCAGAAACTGAATTTCAGAATGAATGCAGACTATATCTTTTGCTTTTAAATGACCAGAAATGAAACCTGACTAGGGGCTGTTTCCTGTGGTACAAAGCAGATGGTCTCTTGTCACCACAGTTTCTCCTGTTCTCTCTTAACAGACAGCTAAAGTACACAGAATGCTGGTCGGGAAACGCCTCAAGGTGAAGGAAATCCAGCCTGCCTGGGGAACACCACGCCATCTTGTGTAAAGTAAGGAGTGTCTGTGAAGTTTGCTATACTAGACAATTACCATTTTCTCTAATGCAAGTAAACACCTACTTCAAAGTTATTTCTTCAGTGTGTGCGTGTGTCTATGCGTGTGCATGTGTGTGTCACCTTTTGGGGTAAGAAAGTATGGAATACATAGGCTCACAATTAAATGCATTCAATTAACTTTAACATTTTTATCTTTATGTGGATATGTGTGTGTATGAATGCACACCACATGCACGCATGAACCTGTGGAAGTCAGAAGAGGGAATCAGATGTCCAGGAACTGGAGCTGTACCCAGTTGCGAGGAGCCGTGTGGGTGCTAGGACTCAAATCCTCCTCCTCTGCAAGAGCAGTAAGTGCTCTTAACCTCGGATCCATTTCTCCAGCCCTGTATTCATCTCCCCTTCAGCGGTACAACAAAGAAAGACACGCAAGAAAAAAAAGGGGTTTGGTTACAAGCAGGAGAAGTGACCCAAATGTCTCCAAATTCCCTTTTCATATAGTTTAGAGGGTTTTGTTGTAGGATAGGGTGTGTGTGTGTGTGTGTGTGTGTGTGTGTGTGTGTGTGTGTCTTGAAATTGGGTCTCAGAGAATCTCTCTATGTAGCACTGACCAGCCTGGACTTGCTAAGTAAACCAGACTGGCCTGGAATTCACAAAGATACATTCATCTCTGCTTTCCAAGTGCAAGATTAAAGGCATATGCCATTACACCCAGCCTTCATTTAGACTTTGGAGTTATATATTCTATAAACTCAAAATTTTTAATTAATGCAAAAAGGTAGAATTAAACCTTAAAAGTCAAATAGCTTATTTAAAAAGCATGAAATCAGCATATGTATAAACCCAATCACACAAACACACACACACACACACACACACACACACACACACCCCAATCAATGCATGTGACTTTTAAACAGAGCGTTGCGCATAAGAAGAGAAAGAACTAAAAGTAAACCTGGACTTTCCCCGAGGGGCTTGCTGGAGCTCGGGGATTGACACAATGGCAATGTAATAGTTTGTTCTGTTGTAGGACAGCACAGAGAAAATGTATCGGCACTTTGGGGAATCAGTGTTCTCTGTAGAAGAGGGGAGAAACAAATAAGAAGTGGATAAAATAAGAGAAACCGAGATGGTCTAGATTCAGTGAAGTACCAGTATGTGCATGTGTTGTGGGATATTTGATCACATGAACAATATTAAGTAAAGATAACCTTACATAAATCAAGAGGCAGAGCAAGCAACCAGTAGACAGGGAGTGAACATAATAAACCATAAGAGGAAGTCAGGAGAGATGAACAGGAAGTAGAAGGGAGAGACATTGAGTTTGAGTGGTTTTTTTGTTTATTGTTTTGTTTTGTTTCATGTTTTGTTTTTGGAAATACCATAGGGAAGGAGCTCTTCTTTTTTCCCTTTTTGGATGTCTGGGTGCTTTCTCTGCCTCTCTGACCTATCAAGCTTTCATCCCAGCATCTGGCTCCCGAGTCTTTATTGGTAAAATTGAAAGATTGAGATTTTTTAAAAAAGAATTTTGGCACTCCAGTGAGTGGCATGGACAGAAAAATCGTGGCAGCTGCAGACAAACTGAGAAGCTATCAGATTTGATAAGTCACCTGGGAAGTCCTCAAAGAAAAAGTTAAAAATGGGAAATAACATAATACAAAGCATTATGACCCTGTATTGTGCTACTTTAGATGGCTTAAAAAAACAGAAGTATAAAATAAAAAGCCAAATGACTTAACTGAAATTGGTTCAGTATTGATTATGATTATCCTTAATAGCCATAGTGGCTTTCCGTACCCTCTCAAAGAAAAAAGCTTTAGAGGTAAAGAAAAAAGAAAAATATGAAAAATGGATTGGTAAGATACAAGCATTAGAAGGAAAACTAGAAAGACTTATAAAGAAAAAATGAGAAAAATACTCAGACATAGCCAGAGAAATTTAGACAAGAACCTACCACACCATTGAATGATGAAACTGAAGACAGGTGGCCCAAGGTTGTTAGAAAACCAGCCTGAGTTTATACAGTTGCTATACAAGACCTACCATCAGACAGTAGGCACCCTAAAGGTTATTAAGAAGTTAAATGGAATTCTATTGACATATTAGATTTGAAGAAATATAGGGAAGCAATCATTTCATTTGGTATGTATTCACCCTATGTGAAGGAGATAATTAAACTCATGGGCAACTCAGAACAAAACTATCTCAAGACCGAAAAGATTTGGCAACAGCAATATTGGAAGCTGGTCCTCAGTTACAATGGTGAACATGGTGGAAAGAGAAAGCTAGGGCCATAGAACAGCAAAATAGGCTAGAGGTATTGATATTTCCCAATATCAGTTGATAGGTAAAGGTCAATACCCTGAGTTACAGAGGCAGCTTGAATTTGATGATCATACCTTGGCACTATGTCAGTTAACAGTTTTAAATGCTTGGGACAAGGTTGAAGAATCAGGAAAGAGGTATGAAACATTTACTAAAATTATACAAAGCCCAAAAGAAGCCTTCACTGACTTTTTGCAAAGATTGACTTCAGTTGTAAATAGATTAGTATCAGATCCAGAAGTCAGAAAAGTATTAACAGAACCTTTGGCTTTTGAAAATGCTAATTCAGAATGCAAAAGTGTGATCAAGTCTTTAAAGGCAAGATTAGCACCAGTAGAGGACTGGATTAGAGATTTGGTTGAAATTGGATCTCATGATTATGATGCTACTGTGAAAGGAGAATAATTCCTAAAAGTTTTAAGAAAAATCAAAATGTCAGATGTTTTAAGTGTGATAAGCAAGGTCATTTGAAAAGGGGTGTAGGCAAAGCATTCCTAAAAAAAACTATGCTTTTTCTATAGATAATTCTAAAAGGAGGCCCAGGCTTCTGGAGTAGGCAGGTGTGGCAAAGACTGGCTTTGTACTGCAAGGGAAAGGCAAAGGTAACCCTTTGTCATTGGGAACCACCCCTGGGGACCTCCAGCAGGTGTTTCAAATTTGATTCAGTCATTCCCTGTCAGCTTCAGGGAAACTGATCCACAGAGCAATTAAACGATTTAATCCTTGTTGTTAAAAACATAGCTCTGGATGTAATCAGAGAACAGCTTCAGTAGATAAACCAAAGAATTCAGCAGAGACCGAAAAAACTAGTATTTTGTCAAACTGCTATAAATGGTCAGAGACCTAAGTTACAAGTACAAGTAAACAACATTGAAATCAAAGTCTTATTAGACACAGGAGCAGACGTAACAATAATTTCACCAAAATGTTGGCATCCAGATTGGCCTATTCAGCTTCTAGGGATTGGAACTTTATCTCTGGTAAAATAAACTGCAAGATGGGTCAACTGTATAGTGCCAGAAGGACAGAAAGAAAAATTGAAGTCATATTTTATTTTATGGGGACATGATTTGTTGCAGCAATGGAAAACACAGATTAACATTCCTCTAAGCTCAGAAACAAACGGTAAAATGAAGAATGCTTCTGAGAAAAACATTAAAAGACTTTAATCAAGAGTAGTCACAGGCTGTTCAGGTTGTACATAAGCAGGACCCAACAGCTGTTGGTCTTCCAAAGGTACCAATCACCCTACCTTGAAAATTGTAAACTAGGCATAAAAATAAAAAAATAATAATATTTTCAAATGATAATTTGCAAAGGCACACTTGCCTTACTGGCATGAAAGGAAAAATGGGTTTTCTCAAACAACATGCCTTAATTCTATGTTAGAATGTCAGACCGTAGATTGCCACAGGCCCATGCCGTCTTGGGCATCAGCTTTTGAGTCTCCTTCTTAAACAAAAAGTAATTTTTTTGTTGTTTTTGTATTAAAAACACAGTTAAGAGATTTTAGATGTTTTAAGTAAATTCAAAGGGTTAGTAAAGTTCAACCTTGTTTTCTAAATCTCTACGAGTTGGAGTGATTCTGAGCTAAGATAAAATATTTGAGCAGGGCGGTGGTAGCTCCATGCTTTTAATCCCAGCAGAGACAGGTGGATCTCTGTAAATTACTTGTTTTTCTAAATTCCAGAGTTATAGTGAACCAGGTGGTGGCACACGCCTTCAATTCCACCACCCGGGGACAAAACTCAGATACAGCTCCAAATGGTATGTTTGCCACTAGAGAAGTCACATACCATATTACAGATTAATGTATATATACAGGATTACTAGAAAGGCAGCTAATTTCCAATGGGGACAGGAACAAAAAGCAGCTTTTGCAACCACGGGTAAGCTCATCTCCCTGAATGCAAACCTGACCAATATTGAACCAGATTATACCCTAATTACAGATATCATATTTATTGGTAAATTGGCAACTGGAGACTCTTTATGAAGCAAAAAGGAGTCACCAACACCTGCCTGTTGGCGTCTATTGTAAACACTTTCCATATACAAAGAATATTTTCTCTGTGAGAAACTAAACACTGGACTTTAGTTTCTAAATGACCGGACATTTTACAACGCATGGAGAACCTTATACTCGGTCATTGCCAACCACCCTATGGCTATAAGGATACTCCTTACAATGCTCAGTTGGATCCATTTGAAGGCAAAGTCCTTTGCAGGCTTACCCATAGAAGGAAAGGTATTACGGTGGAACTGATACCTATCCGAATTCCTTCAAAACCAGGATGTGGTAACAAAGGAGTCTGTGCCTTCCCTCTCTGAGGAAATAGCTCAGTTGCCTGCTATTACCTTCCTTAAAATCCTCTCCACAAAGAGACACCTGTTGAAATGTGAGGCCCAACGGAATGGTCACCACATTTGGCTAATGTATGGTGTGTCAATGGCTCATCAACCACTGATGGAACCAAAACTAGTGGAAAGCGGCAGCCTATAAACCAGGGGATGGAACAGCCAATGCTGAGGAAGGAACCGAAAAATCAGCACAGCACTATTGGCTATCAGACAAACAACTGGGAAAGCTGAAGGAAAATCTCTGTCTTCTCCGATTCACAGTGCATGTGCAATGGGATAGCTATGTGGTCATCAAAATGGAAAACCGTTAACCGTCAGATAAATGGCAAAGATATCTGGTCACGGGAGGCATGACTAGAAATGGCAAAACCTACCAAAACTTAGTGAAGACATCAAATTTTATGTTGTTCATACAGGCAAGACAGACAAAATGTCTGAAAATAATGAGATAGTGGACAATTTGGCATCGTTTTTAGTTAAGACTATGATATTAAAATTTGCCAGGGAACAAATTCAGAATAAATAAGAAAGAATGATGGATTACACATTCAAAAAACTTAAAAGCTTACTCCTAACATTAAAAAATAAGGGGAAATAGAGAACCAAAATAAAATAGGACGACCCTATGAGAATAACTATTATAAGGAATCCATAGCCAGGTACTGGTTTATACCTTTAATCCTAACACTTGGGAGGCAGAGGCAGGCACATAAGAATTACAGTGATTTACATTTAAAAGCCACTTGCAAAAGGCAGGCTGAAATTCAAAGTGAATGTCCTTTGTGATTCTAAAAATAAATACACTTAAACCTGAATTTATATATAAA
Source organism: Meriones unguiculatus (assembly GCF_030254825.1). Lineage (NCBI taxonomy): Eukaryota > Metazoa > Chordata > Mammalia > Rodentia > Muridae > Meriones > Meriones unguiculatus. The sequence goes on along the minus strand of NC_083350.1, from coordinate 173,902,889 downwards.
GAGAAAGGAAAATATAGGTATATTTATCCACACATTCTAAGGTATATTTAGTTTCAAAAGAAATTTTTAATTTCAACTGAAAGACTTTTTCTGTTGCCAAAAAACATTTTGCCTTAGGAAAGGTAGAGCCTGCCAAAACCTCAGAGTTAGGGTTGGAGCAGGGTTTTATTTTCATCTTTCCAGGAGAATAAAAGCACCCAACTAAGGAATCTGGAGATCACTGGACAAATGAAAAATATGAAGAAAAAAAAAATGGGTCATCCACACAACATGTCCCAAGAAAAAGAGTAAATTAACCAAGTGGTATCACCCACCTCCATCTTGTCTCTCTGACCTCTACAGATGTAAGTGGCAAACGGTCTTTTTTTTTCTTTTGGGAAATTTTTTAAATTTATTTTTTAAAATTTATTACAACTTATTCACTTTGTATCCTAGCTGTAGCCCTCTCCCTCACCCCTTCCCAATCCTGCCCTCCCTCCCTCTTCTCCCCCCTTCCCCCCACCCAGTCCATTGATAGGGGAGGTCCTCCCCTCCTTCATCTGACCCTAGCCTATCAGGTCTCATCAGGACTGGTTGCATTGTCCTCCTCTGTGGCCTGGCAAGGCTGCCCTCAGAGCCAGTCACTGAGTTTATGTCAGAGACAGTCCCTGTTCCCCTTACTAGGGAACCCACTTGGACACTGAGTTGCCATGGGCTACATCTGTGCAGAGGTTCTGGGTTGTCTCCATGAATGGTCCTTAGTTGAAGTATCAGTCTCAGAAAAGACCCCTGGGCCCAGATTTTTATGTTTGTAGCAGCTTTATTCATAATAGCCAGAAACAACCCAGATTTCCCTCAATTTAAGGAATGGATAAAAAAAAAACAAAACTGTGGTACATTTACACAATGGAATACTACTCAGCAATTAAAAACAAGGAAATCAGGAAATTTGCAGGCAAACGGTGGGACCTAGAAAAGATCATTCTGAGTGAGGTATCCCAGAAGGAGAAAGACACACATGGTATATATTCACTTATATAGACCTATAAGATAGGATAAACATACTGAAATCTGTACAGCTAAAGAAGATAAACAAGAAAGAGAACCCGGGGTAAAATGATCAACCCTCATTTAGAAAGACAAATGGGATGGACATTGGATGTAGGAGAAAACAATATCAAGGACAGAAGCCTACTGCATAGGGCCTCTGAAAGACTCTACCTAGCAGTGTATCAAAGCAGATACTGAGACTCAAAACCAAACCTTAGGCAGGGTGCAGGGAATCATATGAAAGAAGGGGGAGTTAGTATGACCTGGAGAAGACAGCAGCTCCACAAGGACCAAATATATCTGGGCACAGGGGTCTTTTATGAGACTGTTTCTCCAACCAAGGACCATGTATGGATATAACCTAGAACCCCCGCTCAGATGTAGTCCATGGTAGCTCAGCATCTAAGTGGGTACCCTAGTAAGGGGAACAGGGACTGTCTCTGACATGAGACAGTGGCTGGCTCTTTGACCTCCCCCCACCCCCAGAGGGAGGAGCAGCCCTGTTAGGCCACAGAGGAGGACTTTGCAGCCTGCCCTGAAGATCCCTGATAAGCTAGGGTCAGATGAAGGGGGAGGAGGACCTCCCCTATCAGTGGACTTGGAAAGGGACAGGGAGGAGATGAGGGAGGGAGGGTGGGATTGGGAGGTAATGAAGGAGGGGGATACAGCTGGGATACAAAGTTAATAAACTGTAACTAATATTTAAAAAATAAAAGAATAAAAAATATTTTTAAAGGCCAAAAAAAAAAAAAAAATAACCTGACGTCAGGAGCGCACACTGGAAATGTTTCTACAACGAAGGGTTTGCTCTACCGTATGTTCTCTCAGAACGAGCCAAACCGAGCGCTGCGGCAGCTGGGAACAGTGGAGGCCTTCCTGCAACCTTTCTGAGCCAGCTGCAGGGAAAAGTGTGAGCCTGAAGCTCTTCCGTGCACCAGAGAAAAGGGAGACAGGGTGAAAAGACCAAAAGGCTTTTCTGCCAGGCAGAGGGACTTGCAGCCCTTTGCTGCCAAATTGGAGCAACAAGTGTCCAGTCTTTTTCTCTGTGCATGAACTTGGAAGAGCATCTCTGGGTCCTGGGCAATGAGTTTACACGTGTGTGTTTATGGACTGCGGGTTTTAATTTTACAAATTGAAATCGGTGTCTAGGAGAGTAAATTTTAGAACGAATGTAAACCAGACCTATTGCTTTTAAGTGACCAGAAACGGAACTACATGTCTTGGAGGTTTTCCTGTGGTGGGACAGATGGTACCTGTCTCCACGGTTTCACTCTCATCACTCTCTCTCTTCTCTTTTTGAGACAGGGTTTCTCTGGCTTTCCTGGACTTGCTTTGTAGGCCAGGCTGGCTTCAAATTCACCAGCCATCCACCTGCCTCTGCCTCCCTGAGCGCTGGGATTACAGGCATTCGCCACCGCGCCTGGCTGATTCTTTATTAACAGACAACTGAAGTGCACGGAGCTCCTCCAGTGGAAAAATGCCTCAATGTGAAAGAAACCCAACCTGATTTAGACACACTGTACCAGCTTGTGGAAATTAAGAAGCGTGTGTGATAATAGGTTTGTTGTACCAGGACAATTAACATTTTCTCTAATGCAAGTAAATGCTCATTTTAAATTTATTTCTTCCGTGTATATAGCTCATGCTCTTTGATTCAAGCCAGGCTACGAAAGCCCAATCATCACACACTATCACTTCAGTGATAAAAATCTAAGTGTCCCTTTTATGGGTGCAGTATGGGAACCCTGGAGTAGACAACACACATGTTCAAGATCACCCCCAAAGTACTCAGCCTAAAAGCCATGCCCAGGCTCCACTCCCCATTCACTGTAGAATGAGGGAAGCAGAGTCCAGCTCCAGGCAATGAGTGAGCTGCCAGGAAGCAAGGAAAGGATGGACAGTGAGTTCTTTGCTGCATGCGGAAGTTGTTTACCTTAGCTGGGAGCTGGAAGCATTTGAGATGCCGGCATCCGCGTTCCTGTAGAGATTGGGGAGATGGTAGCTGTAGAGCTCTAACTCAGGGAAAGCTGAGTGAAGGGCTTGGGTAATGCAGGCAACACACAGCATTGCAGAAGGAAGTTGGAGCTGGGAATCTGCAGTTCTGGGTGACCTTAAATCACTCTCGCATGGAGGGAAGAATGGCAGAAAACACAAGAGTAGACCTAGTGGACTTGAAAAGAGAAAATACGAGACTCTGTCTTTCACAGTTTTCTGTTTCCTGGCTGTTCTGTGCCGACTCTGTTCTCATGTAATAGATAAATGGCACTTACAGAACCCTCTCCCAAGGAATAATGTTGGGTGGGGCAGGTGACCCAGGCCTCTAGTCCCAGCTACTTGGGAGGCTAAGTAAGGAAAATCATAAGTTCAAAGCCAGCCAGAGCTCCAGAGTAAACTCAAGGCCAGCAAGTTCGTGAGACCTGGTTTCTAAGTACTTAAAAGTCTTAGAGCGTATAGCCTAAGTGTGAATGATTACCCAGCTAGTGCGAGTTAGGCCCTGGGCTGACTACTCGGTGCTGTCATCACCCTAGAACAGTGGTTCCCAACCTACCTAGTGCTGCGACCCTTTAATACAGTCCCTCATGTTGTGGTGACCCCAACCATAAATTATTACACTGTTGTTTCATAAGTGTAATTTTTGCTACTGTTATGAATTCTAATATAAATATCTGTTTTCTGATGGTCTTGGGCAACCCCCCCCCAAGGGGTCCTGCTCCACAGGTTGAGAAGACTGCCCTAAAGAGAAAGAGGAGGAAAGACAGAGAGAGGGAGCTGAGAGGAGCAGAGGAAAAGAGGTAGAGGAGGGAGGGAGATGGAGGAAGAGTGAAAAAGGGAAGTGAGAATTCAGATGAATGTTGGAAATGGATAACAGTGTTCATTGCAGCGTGAGTGTCCTGACCACCGCCATCCTCATACACTGCGATCCTGTTGAATGTGTTGGGTGGACCCTGAGAATTTAACTTAACTTTTCTAAGCAGATTTCAGGCGAAGCTGCAGGTGCGGACCCATGCCCTGAGCTTCAATGGCACTAGATTACAAAACACTGACTTTTTAAAGAATGTATGACAACAAAGCCTCTTCAAGCATGCCTGTGAATACCCAAGGATGAGAGAAGAGCCCATGGAAGAAGAGTATGGAAGAGAAAGCTGATCTTGTGAAAGGTAAGTGTATGTAGCAAATGTACAGGGAATGATGGGTTTGGGGTGGAAAATCACCATTTTGCAGTGTCCAGTACAATAACTGATTCAGGTAAGGGTCATTTGGTGAGAGGCTTTGGGGGAACAATGTACTCACAAGGTCTCAAAATATTTACCATATCAAATGAATTTCAAATTGCTTACTAAGAACTGTTGGAGAAAGAAGACACTATTATAAAAATAAGTGATGAAATGTAAGTGCCACTGTAATGAAGTACATGGACCTTGTGGCTCGCTGAAGGGCGCAGCAGGAGATACAATTGCATTTGTGGAATACTCTAACTAAAACTGTGTGTCCAGAATCCAGTCATAAAGCATTAGACAAATCCAAGCTGTGGGGCATTCTGTAAAACACCAGAAGCCAGACCTGGCGGCAATCAGCTGTCGTCGCAGTGGGTTGGGAGCCTGAGGCAGAAGGCTTGCACATCTTCGACAAGTCTTGACGACATAGCGGGGCACACATGAAAAAGGAAATGCGGCCCGAACTTTCCAAAACTTTCCAGGTAGCAAAAAAAAAAACCAAACCAAGAAAATATTCTAAATAAAAACCAATTACAGTAGATTCTGGGCCAAACTCATTCTATAATTGGTGATCTAGAGAAAATGTTATTATGGGCTGTTAAATAATGTTTAATAACTATAAAATTGTTTATATTGCAGTGGCACCGCAGAGGCGTGGAGGTTGAATCTGAGGGGATACACGCTGAAGTACTCAGGCATGAGGACCATTGCAACTCAAAGTGCGTGCACAGCGTGTGTGTGTGTGTGTGTGTGTGTGTGTGTAAGGGGGGGAGACAGGGAAAGAGAGAGACAGGAAAGCAGACAGACAGAGTGCAAAATATGACATAACTGTAACGTTGGGAAACATAGGTAGAAAATAAATAAATGTTAAATTTATTTTTCTTTCAACTTCTCTAAATATTTGGATTTTTTTTTAAGTTAAAGGGGAACTAAATCCTCTTTCCTACCTGTTTTAGGGTGACTCGAATGTGGGCCCTGGGACAGGTATAGGGAGAAAGGTCAGAGGGCATCTGTGAAAAAAAAAAGAGAGGCTGGGAAAAGGGAGGTTTGGGTGTGCCAGATAGAATCAAGAGACGTGATCTAGTTTATTGGGGGTAATTTAAAACTGATGCTTCCAGCAACTTTCACTGAACAGCCTACCACAAGGACTGTCTCGTACTCCAGTCACAGCTGTAGCTAAGAAAACTGACGCCGAGGGGTAAACAGCAAGGCAGTGGCCAAGCGGAAGGCCCACCAGGTTTGGATTCTAAAGTGAGAGCACTGCCCTTGGGCAGAGCACATGTGTTTGCCGTCCACAGCTGGAATGGCACCATAGAAGTTCCCACTCTTCCCTCTGACACCTGACAAGACCTTATTTGGGGGGTTCAGAGCAATTTTTATGTTCTGCAAACATCTAGTGAATGTCTTCTGCCCTACACATCATTCTAGGTTGTAACAGAGTCCCTGCACCTCCCAGCTTACCTGGAGAGAGGAAAAGAAAGAATAAAGAATAAGAAAGTCAGCAGGACAATGGTGGTGCATGACTTTGATCCCAACACTGGGGAGGGGGGAGGGCAAGGTGGATCTCTGTGAGTTCAAGGCTAGCCTGGTCTACAGAGTGAGTTCCAGGACAGCCAAAGCTAAACAGAGAGACCCTTTCTCCCCTCTGCAACAGTCAATAGCAGATTTGGAGAATGTCTCTGCACTTTCAATTGGATACCTCAACAATTTAAAGATTCAGAGTTGGAGAGATGATGGCTCAGAGGACCTGAGGTTGGTTCCTAGATCTCATGCCAGGCAGTTCACAACTCTTATACTCTAGCTCTGGGGAGTTGCAAGTGCTCTGGCCTCTGTAGGCACCTGCTCTCATGTGCACATGCCCAAACACATACACACAAATAGATAAATAGAAACAGACGGTTCTGAAGACTCAAGGGAAGTGTATCCTAAGCTGGGGAAACAGGAAGTTCAAGGGCCCTGGGGCAGTCATGAGCTGGAAGCGACAGACTCGAAGCCAGGTCTGACTGCGGTGGGAGGATTAAGAAACAGGAGGTTGGAACCTGGCCAAGTAAAAAAATAAGTGGGAGGCAGTTAAACTAAGAGAATACTGTGATCTGACAGAATTCTTGTTGGGAATGTGGTCACCCAGATGAGAAAGGACGGCGGGTTCGCAGTAGCGTGGGAATGACAGGTCCTCCGAAGGGACGGATTTTGAATGTGGTCTTTACTATCTGCTGCTGGGTGTGGGGCAAAAAGAAAAAGAGCAGCTATCTTCTAGGTTTGGGGTGAAGAAGCGTCATGGCCCATAGTCCCCTTTGAATTGTAGAAACATTAAACGGCAAAATCTGTGTGGGCCCCATTGCTTAACTCACTCGACACTTACTGGCTATCCTTTATTAGAAGCTCAGGAGTCACAGGACTGGGGGTAACAGCTGTGCCATCAGCTTCCTTGAGTGCTTAAAATAGTGTCCATAAAGGTTGTTGTGTTCCTGTGAGGGCTTTCTTTTTCTGAGGTAAGTTTTCATGTATTCCCAAGACAGACTCAAACTCACTGTGTAGCCAAGGATGGCCTTGAACTCCCGATTCTCCTGCCCTCACCTCCCAAGTTCTGGAGTCACAGGCCTGTGCCAGTCTCAGCTTTATGCTCTGGAGAGTGACCTAGTGATGGGGCATTTTCTTGACTAGCCTACACCTGTGTAGGGAGGGTTCCTGGTAGACACCGCCTTCGACCCCATCTCTTCTTGTAAGAAGTGTTTCCTGTTTCCCAGGGTGTCTCTCAAGTGCTGCGCTGCTCCAGCCACCAGACTAGTCGCTTTACCCAGTAAACTGCAAGGCCTCTGGGAGCAAAGTCTGCCCTGGCTTCCTGCCTGGTCGGTACCAAGAGCACCCGTGTCCTGGGTAATGGGGCTGCTGAGCTGAGTTCCACTGAGGCAGGCCCCGGGCTGCAGAGCACCTCCTCTGGGCTGCTGATCTGAAGTTAAAGACTCAGTGGGGGCAGGTGTGTGTGTGTGTATGTGTGTGAGAGAGAGAGAGGGAGAGAGAGAGAGATCAACAGACATTGCATGAAATGCTCAAAGAATTACTTAAAAATATATATATTTTAAAAGACTCATTCATGGAAGTTAGCAGCAAAAGATAAAAAAAAAAAGCTGACAGGATTGGAGGACAGGTTATTTTTAGAAAACAAGGATTTTTCAAAAGGTTAACATCAACCTTTTCCCTCTTTACAATTTAAATTTCTTGTTGTTTTCTCTCCCAGGAAAAGGGTAGAAATTCAATACCTGTAACAGCTGGAAACTATTTGAGGAAAAAAAAAAACCTGACCATGTAAGCAAACAGCTATTTAAACATATAAAATTAGTAAACATTTATCCAGGTCTAAATTTGACTTTCAAGTCATCCAACGCTTTAACCGTTTCAAAAATGCACATTCTTCCGCCTCGATCATCGTTACCCCATAGTTTGCTCTAAAGTTCCTTCTGTAGCTGCACGGGGTGAAACTCTCCGGAAAAGGCCGCCGACTCGGTAACTTCCTTTCCTCGCTTTACGTGGGAAACAAGGCGGAGTTCCGTCTCCTCACCGTCCCTCGAGGCTGGGGCGGCCCCGCGGCATCACTTCTGCTTGAAGAACGCCAGGGTCTCCCTGGCCTTGAGGTGGCTTTTCACGAACTCTGTCAGTCTCCTGAAGCCGTCGTCCAGCCCCTCCCCGGTGACGGCGCAGCAGGGCTGCACGTACCAGTTCCGGTCGCTGCACAGCTTCTTCACCTTAAACATCCTGGTGATGTCCTCGGCGCTCAGGGCTCCGGGCAAATCCTGTTTGTTCGCCAAGACCACGACCGGCGCGTTCCGGATGTGCTCGTTCTGTAGGATGTGCTTGAACTCGCGGCGGGAGTCCTCCAGCCGCCGCGCGCCGTCCGAGCAGTCCACCACGTACGCCAGCCCGTGGGCGTCCTCGCAGTAGCAGTCCCAGACGGCTCGCATCTTCTCCTGGCCGCCCACGTCCCACACCGTGAGCGCCAGCCCGCCCTGCAGCTGGACCATTTCCACGTTGAAGCCGATGGTCGGGATGGTGCTGACGGTCTCCGCCAGCTTTAGCCTGTACAGCAGAGTCGATTTCCCCGCGGAGTCCAGCCCCAGCAGAAGGATGTGGGCTTGCTTGCCTTTGGGGTTTTTAGAGTTCAGCAGACCCATTTCGGGCTTTTTCTTCCCTAAAGAGCTTTTCTCTTGGCCAGAGACAAAGCTTCCTTTCCAGGTCTCACATGAGGGAGAAATAGCGTCCGTGCCACAGCCATAGCCTGAGAACAGGTGCCTGTCCTCGTTTATAGTGTGGCTTATCGACTTGATGATAGGCAAACAGTGTTTTATTTGCCGTCCCAGCCAATCCTCAGGAATCTGTGGGAGTCGCCAGCGGGTATCACAGTGGCTCAAAGGGGACATTCTTTGTGAGTGAGTAGGGTTAGGCGCGGCCTGGTGCTGCAGGGTTATTCTCTGCGGTGCAAAAGTTTGGAGGAAGTCAAAGACTAAGGCAAGCACAGGAACAGCGCGGCGGAACGAACACAACCTTTAGTTTTAGGTAACTTTAACTAATTTTTTTTTTTTTGTAGAATTATCTTATCCAGCTGTAAATAAGCATCGGGGTTGTCTAAGTGCCTGCAGAGTTTATCTCCCGTGTCTAAACCCTTCCTCTTAGCAGATTACGCCACAGACTTTGAGCCCCTTTCTGGTTATCGGAACGTTAGTCTCCGTGTCTCAGAAAGCAAGCATCACTTCTTGAGGCCTCCGGGGAACTTACACTACTCACAAAACCAAATTTCCCCAGGAAAAATCAATTTATTTGTTTGTTTGTTTTGTCCAAGCAGTTTTCAATAAAACAAGGTGGTGACTGAGTACATGTATTTATCACATCTCCTTCCCAACACATCACCAGAGGGATAAAGGAACATACAAAGTCGTCAGAGGGTCCATCAGAGGGCGAGATTTTAAACAAATATTCTGAAAGACAGAAAAGAGGTAGAAGATGGGAGGTAACTGGTCTAGTAGGAGGGAGCCGAGCGGTACACTGGAGAAGAGCGTTGAGAAGAGAACACACAAAAAAACTTTTTTATAAATATTTTTTTTTAAACAAGCAGATAAGATAGAAGGGAACACAGAAAACAAGACCAACTCCTGAAAACTTATTTTAGAAAGCAGATATTTTAAAGCCAGGCAGTGGTGGGCATGCCTGTGATCCCAGCACTCGGGAGGGAGAGGCAGACAGATCTCTCTGAGTTTGCGGCAGCCTGGTTTATGGAGTTCTAGGACAGCCAGAGCTATGCTCTGATAGGTTACAGGTAAGCATTGAAAGAATTCTTCAGGAAGCAGAGAATGAGAAAGAAGAGCAAGAGGGACACCTCAGCCACGTCTCAAGGACAGGGTCTGATTCCTCAGAAGACAGAAAGCGTGTCAGGGGGACGCTATCAAATAAGTGTTGCAAAAGGATGAACTCTCCAGCTGGGATGCTCCGTGGGCAGTACAGGCACTTGCCACACAAGCCCAAGCGACCTGAGCATGACCCCAGAATCAATGCAGAGGTAGAAGGAGAAACCCAACCCCATAAAGTTTTCCTCTGACTTCCACAAGCACATGGTAGCTTGTATGTGTATGTGTGTTTAAAAGTTTTAAAATAAAGAATGAGATCTCTAGATGGAAAGGTTCTCCTCAATGCTTAGCAATATAATTTTTATGAAAAAAACTTGAGGCATATGACATACATCTTTTGGTTTTAGTAAAAATTTTACAAAAGGAAAAAGTTCTCAGGTAGAATACTGTGTGCACAAAAAAAAAAATCCATATACAAGGAAATGGGGATATGGAGAGATGGTCTGACAGTTAAGAATGCTTGCTGCTCTCACAAAGGAATGGAGTTTGGTTCTCACCACATCCTTGGACAGTTCAGAAACTACCTATAACTTCAGCTGCAGAGGATCTGGCACCTTCTTCTGGCCTCCTCCAGTACCCAAACATGTGCCATACACATACATATTCACAATAAAAATAAAATAATTTTATAAGTGGTTTAAAAATTTAAATTTTTAACCAGTTCATTATGTCTCAGCAATGAAACATCCATACCCATCCAAGTAGCCCTCCAGCCAGCAGGTAGATACGTAGGCAGATCTGTGATGGACAGGTAGATTGCCTGCCTGTGAACCACCCTGTGCTAGATGCCAACCCACAGAGATAAGCTAGACCTGCCTTTAAGTGGCCTTTCCTGGCAGAGAAGTCAAAAGATACACAAACAAATGAGAGTAACATAAATGGAATATGATACATTCCCTAAGAAAAGCTAAACTTAGGTATCTGGGCCTTCCTGGATTGTTTCAGGGTGGAATTTATCAGGGAATCGTGAGGTGAATCTCAAGCTTGGAAAAACATGGGATGAAAAATTAACAGCTTATGCACAGGTTGTTGTTTTTCTATAAACCTCCAAGTGTCTCAAGAAAGCCAGCTTCTTGGACATGAAGTAAGACTCTTCAATTATGTCTAAATCGTGAAAGAACTAGAAGAAAAGACAGAAGTGAGAACATGGAACAAAAAACACTGATAAAAAAAAATAAATCAATGAACCAACACGAGCAAGGAGTGTGGATCTCTGCTCCTCTGAGGCCGCTCTGGTCTACATAGCGAGTTCCAGACTAGCGAGGGATACATAGTAAGACTTGTTTCAAAAAGCAGATAAGTGAGTAAATGAATGAATGAATGAGGATAACTACTGGGGAAGCTGATTGGAGACTATTTATTTCAATGCACTAGGCATAGGCTGAGACTGGGGGATGATGTACTTGATGTGAGAACAAGATAGATGGCTTGAATCCAGGTCCAAACCTAACAGCCAAGTGCAGCAGCACATGTCTGTAACCCCAGCCCTTGGGGTGGGGCCATGGGAAGCTGGGTGTGGGCGCTCACTGGCTCCCCAGGCTAGCCGAAATGGTAATCTCCAGACTTAGTGAAAGATTAGTGAACCATTACAGGCGCGTGCGCGCGCACACACAAACACACACACACACACACACACACACACACACACGGTGTGCCCATTGGTGATCAATGATAAATTTCTTGAGGGAAGTGGTGGAATTGTGGGTATAAATTAGGGCATCCTTGTTCTAAGAGTGATAGCATTAATTGAGTCAAACAGATACAGGCCCATCACAGTAAGTTGGGGGGGGGGAGTATGGCCACAGTGTGCAGCTGGTGGGCCTAGTGGAGCAGTATTGAAGTCTTCGCACTCTTGTTGGTGTATAATGATAACTTTTAGTCACCTGATGTCATTGTTGTCTCCAAGGCTTACTGCCTCTGTCTGATAACCTAGGAGCCTCTAGCCTCCGAACAGTCTAACCTAGGCCTAGAATGTTTTCAGCCTCTGAGACTTACTGCTGAATAAGCTCACCCTTTCTAGCTCTTTCTGAACTCTGGCTGGCCGGCTCAACTCAGCTTTTCAGGCTCAGACTCTTCTCCTAGCTGACGGATTCAATCTGGGCTCTTTCAGTTTCTTACTGAATTGCTCTGCTTGGCTTCATACTAACTTTGGCAATCTGTTCTGATCTTCTGGCTCCTTCTCATTCTCTGCCTTGTTCAGTCTTTACCTGCCATCTCTTCAACCTCTCTCTGCAAAACTCTCTGGTAAAATCTGCCTCTGAATCCCAGGAACTCAACTGCCAAACTCAACTCCATGCCACTGCCTCTCAATTCACTCTCAGCTGAACTGCCTGAACAGAACTGAAGGGAACTCAGAGATCTGCGTGCCTCTGTCTCCTGGTACTGGGAGTAAAGACCTGTACCATCCCACCTGGACCTAAGCTTTTCTTTACCAGAAAATTGCTCTATACCAGGCTGGTCTTGAACTCAGAGATCTGCTTGCCTCTGTCTCCTGGGATAAATGTTTTGTCTGTATTCCAGCCAGAGTAGCCATGTTGCTGGATTAAAATTCATGTGCAATGATGGTTTGGGCCTCCCCCCTCCCCCGCACTTCCTTCTAGGCTTGAAACTATTCAGAATAACTTGTTGAAAAGGAGCTGAGTTGGAATGAGCTGATCAAATTAGGCTGCATTCAAAGAAAGAAGTAATTCAGCTCAGAAAGTGAGAAGACTGTTCTTCCAAAGGTGACCTTGGAGAGCCTGAATGTCACTCAAGCTCTTTTCCACTCCTTATTTTGAATAAGTTAAACATAACAGAAAACTTGGACATAAACTTCATATTAAACTCACTGATGTGATCTTGTGGTCCTCTGTTGGTGTGGGGGAGGCATCTTTCCTTTATCTAGGCCACAAAGAGGATACTGCTCTGCCCTTGCCTTTACACTGTTCACATCAAAGCCCAGGTCCCTTTTTAGTTGAAGACAAAGGAGTAATGTGGGTGGATATCATAGTTCAATGGTCACATGGTTTTCTCCTCTAAACAAGAGAACAGAATAATTTCTTTCTACTGTTTATTGTCCAGAACCTACAAATGTTTCAACATCCTTTGATCTTCTCTCTCAAAACACATATGGATTTTCTTGTTACAGATACACCCAAGGGGAAGCAAGCAATTTGATTATTTGCAAGTTATTCTTAGATTATGTAAATAAATACAGGATTGTAATGGAGTCACAGTCACTGGCCCATTTTTTTTAATTTTCTGATGCATGTTTAATTCTTTTTTTTTTTGCCTACATACTAATCTTTTTTAAATTGATTAATTAATTTTATTAATTACAATTTATTCATTTTGTATCCCAGCTGTAGCCCCCTCCCTCATCCCCTCCTAATCCCATCCTTCTCCCTCTTCTCCTCCCATGGCTCTCCCCTAGTCCACTGATAGGGGAGGTCCTCTTCCCCTTCCATCTGACCCTCGCCTATCAGGTCTCATCAGGACTGGCTTCATTGTCTTCCTCTGTACACTGGACCACTTTGTAGTGTCAGAAATTTGGGAACCAGTGAGATAGCTAAGAGGGTAAAGGAAGTTCTCACCAATCCTGGCATTCTGTGTTCAACCCCTGTGATCTATATGGCACAACAAAAAACTAATGCCTGAAAGTTGTCCCCTGACCCCCAGGCACACACCCATATACACACACAAGGAAGTAAATAAACATATTTTTAAACATATGTTAAAATGCAGGTGTAAAAAAGCCAGACACTTACCCTGGGAAAAAACGAAAGTCGTGAGCTAGAATTTCACTTTGTATTACATGTTTGTTGGCTAACCAAGCAAATAAACAAACAAACAAAAATCCAAATCAAAACAAAAATCCTTACTGCCCATTGTCCTCTTTTTCCCCACAGATAAAAAGAATAAATATTTACATGTCTTAGCTTTTGTAGACTTAGAACATTGACTGCTTAAAAAAAAAAACAAAAAAAACACCTATTTTGAAAAATGGCATACAGAAAGATCTGACTCAGAAAATCCTTACAAGTAGGAATGTCCATGGCCCGATGCTAAGAGCAGCATCATTTTTACTCTTCCATTTTGTTTTGTTTATGTAGTTTAGTTTCTTTCTTTATGGCTTTCTTTTTGAGACAAAAGAGCCATGTAACCCAGGCTAGCTTCAGGTTTGCTGTGTAGCTGAAGATGCCTTTGAATTATTTTTTGTTGTTGTTGTTGTTTGATTTTTGTTGTTGTTTTGTCTAGCTAGTTGTCTGTCTATTCATTTATTTGACACAGGAGCTCACTATGTTCTCCTGGCTGGCCTGAAGCTTCTTACGTGGAGCAGGCCTGAGCTACCGCAACTGGCTCTCTCGAGCTCGCAGTTTGTAGAACACAAAGTTTTTTACACTAGTTTTCAGACGTGCGTTCTGGCTCAGAACAACAGGCACTCGGGAGACTGTCGGAGTCCAATCTGTCAACTTCCTTCTCAGTGCCATGATCTCCGACAGAACTAACGCTTTCATCACCAGCCACATCCCTAAAGGTCCACATGGGCAGACTGATGGATCTAAGTTCAAATCTGCCTTTTGTCTCAGGAAGCAATGCATGGTGTAAACAGAGGGATGCCAAGATAATTACTTTACATTAAATAAATGTGAAAAGATTTCGCTATAGAGCCTGCCGTGTGGATGATGTTTTCCCCTCATTTACAATGACTTTTAGCATTGGCTCACATTTAAAAATACCCAAGAGGTGCCCGCTGCCATGCCATGCAGCACGGGCCAGGAAAGATCCAGAGACCTGCCTGCCACCACACAGCCTGTGGCTGTAGACGCGCGCACAGGCCCACCTGCCGTGTGGCCCACCAGCAGTGGGAGCCACCACACTGTGCAAACGTGGGAAAGAAAGAGAAGTGGAACCTTTGAGCATTATGAAGAGAGATGGAACTGGAGACGTGAGGGTGGAGGGGCATAGCCTGAGGTGAGTAGCCAGCCCTGCGCCCAGGGGCCATGGTGAAGCCCAGCCCCTGCTTCGGGAAAGCACATGCCTGGGTCCGTGTTGATGTCCGCGGCTCATATTACCACTAACTACCACGCAGATGTCCCTGGTCTAGGCAACAACCTGTGACCAGGTAGATGTCCTAGAGAGCAGAGCGGGCCCTTCACCTTGCCTGGGCAGCACAGTAGAGACGGCCCTGGTTGGGCGGGGTGGGGGCGCGGTGGCGCTCCTGAGCATGCTCCAAGGGATGAGCGAGGGCGAGCTTACCCTGCCCCCTGCTGGCCGCAGCAAGGGACGAGCAGCCAGGGTAGTGCTAGAGCGCTCACTCCGGAGCCTCGAACCAGACTCATTGCGATGAACATTTGCAAGTAAAGATGTGTGGACGAAAGGGTAAACTGTGGGACATGCTGTAGCTTCCATGGCGTGATGTTGTCCATGCTTTGTTTTGTTTTGTTCATTTTTGATTCTTTTTATTTTTGTTTTTTATTTTCTTTTGGGAGGAGGTTACAAGGGCAGAGGAGATGAGTGGGGCTGGGGTGCATGATGTGAAAATCACCAAGAATCAATAAAAAGTTTAAAAAATACCTAAGAGGCTGAAGAGATGTCTCAGCAGTTAAGGACACCATAGTGTTCTTCCAGAGGACCAGAGTTCTAGTCCCAGCACCCGCGTCTGGTGCTCACAACCACCCGTAACTCCAGCTCCATGGAAATCCAACAACTCTGGCCTCTTCCAGTACCTGCACTCCCTTTCCCAGGCTCACACACACAGTTAAAAACATGGTGCCATCTGTCTTTAATGCCAGCACTCAGAAGGTGGAGGTAGGCAGCTCTCTGCGTTTGAGGCCAGCCGGGTCTACAGAGGACAGCTGCAGGATAGCCAGGGCTCTACACAGAAACCCTGTCTCAGCAGCAACAGCAAAACAAATATGACTCATCTTGAAAATGAGTAAAAACAGCACTGATTTTAGCCTCTTCCGAGTGAGGAATAGATTGATGTCTACCACGAGCGTGTTTCATTCTTGAGAAAGCGTCACTGTACACTGTCTTCTCATTAACACTCATCATTTTGCCAGTCTCCCACTAACGTTAAAATGAACAGGTGGAAAAGACCACGCAAGAGAGGCAGTCTGGAGGCTAGGGTCAGAGCAGGAGAGAGGCCATCGACCCCTTACCCTGAGGAGGATGAAGGATGTAGTTAAGGACAGTGACTTGACCCCGCTACACGTAAACCTGCCAGTGTTTTCTGAGGTCTGGCTAGCCAGGAAGCAGAAGGGGGCAACAAAACAACACAAAACAAATTCACAAACAAACCACCAACAACAAAACAAACAAGCAAAATAACAAAACGGGGCCCTGCAACACGGGCCACCATTTTTCTTCCCAGTTCCCTTGGTTGGCTCAGGCCCCCATTGCTTCAGAGCTGTTCATCTCTATAGCACTAGTTAACTCCGAGGCAAGTTCTAGCTAGCTGCTGTTTGCCAAGTAGGGAACAGTCCACCCTTTACCAAGTAACTGAAGGCCAGGTGATGTGGGTTCATGTCTTTAACCCCAGCACTCAGGAGGCAGAGGCAGGCAGTCCTCTAAGCTGTAGCCTAGTCTACAGAGTGAGTTCCAGGACAGCCAGGCTTACACAGGAAAACCCTGTCTCAAAAAAAAAAAAATTAACTGAAGGTTAAACTTTTTTTAATCTTTAAAAGAGTTCTTGTTGCTCTTCCAGTACCCACTTTGGGTGGCTCACAGCCGCCTGTAACTCCAGCTCTAGATGACCTGACCCCTGGCTTCGGGCATCTGCAGGTGGCACACACAAACAAAAAATAACGCCAAATATTTAAAACCTTTACATTTTACTTTATATGTAGTTTAACTTGTTGAAGAGAATCTTTTATATATATAAAACAAATCTTTAAATCCTCTAAACATGAAAAACCTGCTGTGATTATAAACTGCACTTTTGCCTATTTTTCCTGTTTTAGTTCAGGTAGAATTTTTTATGCCTTATACATACGTTCATCAAACCGCTTGGCCCATTATGACTTCACTTGACTCTTTCTGAAGGTTAAGGTCAAGGCCATTTCACTGTTTTCCCTTTCCTGGTGGCTTCCCAGGCTCTTGCTTGTCTCCTTCTCCCTTCCCACTTTTTATTTCTCATCTTTCCCTTTTCTTCTTTCCAGCCGAGGGCCGAATGGCCAGGAATTACAGCCTAAATTAATGTGGTTTTCACAGTTGGGTGGTAGTGGCGCACACCTTTAGTGCCAGCACTTGGTAGGTGGAGGCTGGGTGATTTCTGTAAATTTAAGGCCAAGCCTAGTCTATGGAATGAGTTCTAGGACAGGCTACACAGAGAAACCCTGTCTTGGAAAAAAATAAAATAAAATAAAACATGGTTTTTCACCACACGACCCATGGCTTTGGGTTTTGTTTTGTTTCGTTTTTGCTTTATGATGTCTTTTCTGGAAAGCATTCAGCGCCTTCCTACGGAGCTGTGCTGTTCCTGATACCAGCTTTCAGGTTGTGGAAGAGAAAGTGTCAACATGCTCCTGGCTGTTCATACTGATTAATTTAGAAGTAATCCCAGCCTGAATGATGCAAGCCAGTAACTCCAGCATTGGGGGGCGGGGCCGAGGGGGGAGAATTGTTAGCCTGAGGATGCGCAAGCTACGTAGATTCTGTCTCAAATAAAACACAAACACGCACGTTAACAAAAGTGAACCACTCTGCCTAAGTTTACAGTGTTTAAAAAAAATCTACTTGTACGTTAGGCTTTTTTTGTTTGCTTGCTTTGTTTTAATTTCATGTGTGCCTGCATCTGTGTGTGGGTACACACATGTGAGTGCAGGACACTCAGAAGCATCAGGGCCCGGGGGTTAACAGGTGAGTGTGAGCTGCTTCGTGTGGGCGTTAGGAACTGAACCCAGGCCCGCTGTTCTCGGCAACATCAGCAAACGTTCTTAACCGCTGAGCCACCCTTCTAGCCATACACTATCTCTAAAGAGCATCAAGATACTACTTGAAAAAAAGGAAACAACACCAAAAACAGAAGCGCACTTCTCTTGTGCTCATGCAGTTTCCACTAGAATCTCCACCTCTCAGCAGCAAGGACTTTGAGGCTAGGAACTATCGCTGACAGCTGTCGTCAAATATAAGCCACAGCATTTAAGAGCTAAAAAATACTCAAAGGAAATAACTGCCAGGCTGTCAGAGAGACAGCTATATGGCCAAGAGAGTTAACTTTTAAATCCTTGTTTTACCAGAAAAGCAAACTTAGTGGTGAGGACTTGTTTCTCCAGTTGAAGGTGACCCGGTAGCTTTCTTTCCTAGGACTTGTTGCTGAACACTGAAAGACATTTTTGAGCTCTACATTTCATCAGACTGTTGGTGTTTTCTGTTTTATTTCTTTTGAGAACCTTTGAATAATAATAATAAATAAAAAAATCTAAAACTAGCCAGGCGTGGTGGCGCATGCCTCTAATCCTCGCACTCAGAGGCAGGCAGATCTCTGTGAGTTTGAGGCCAGTCTTGTCTACAAAGGGAGTCCAGGGCAGCCAAGGCTACACAGAGAAACCCTGTCTTGAAACAAAAACAAAAAAACTAAAACTTACAAAAAATATATTAGTTGATATCCATCTGATTCTCAATACTCCACCGTGAAAGGTGAAATGCAGTGTTTGTTCATATGATCATGAAGAAAAAGCTCACCTTCAGCCATTTTTAATATATTCTAATTAAATTACTCTAAGATACTAAGTAAAAGTAATTCTATCTGAGTGAAAGCTAGAGCTTACAGAAACAAAGACATTATCTCTTCTTTACCTTCAGAAATTCCTATGATAAGCATGAAAGTAATAACGGCCATAAATAGATTGAGATGATAAATATGATATAGTCCTCCGAGTCCATAAAGGATATACCAAAGTAAACAACCAAGTTAAACACTTATGTAAACAATTGTTCCTTTGCTAATACATCTGGAGGACAGTTTCTGATAAGACATTTCAATGGGAATTTAAAAATAGCTAGTGATAAAGGAAATGGTAGAGTGAGACAGAAAAGCAAATGTTATTACAATTAAAGAGACAGTGACCCAGTAAGTCAGGCCACCAGGCGGTGTGGAAGTGTGGAGTTGGAAAAATGGCTTAGCCAGTCAAGAGCATTTGGCTGCTTCTTCTTCTTCTTCTTCTTCTTCTTCTTCTTCTTCTTCTTCTTCTTCTTCTTCTTCTTCTTCACTTTCTATTGGACATGTTAACAAAAGAGGTTTAGTCAAAAAGGCCAAAGCCTGTGTCATCATCAGACTCTTCAGATTCTTCCTTCTTTGCTTCCCCTTTCTTCTCCTCGGCTGTGGCAGGATGGAGGAGCGATGGAGGAGCAGGATTGCCTACATTGCAGATGAGGCTCCCAAGTGTTGACATTGACCAGGGCCTTTGCAAACAAGCCAGGCTGGAAAGGTTCAACTGTGACACCAGCTGCTTTAATGAGGGCATTGATCTTATCCTCCGTGACAGCCATTTCAGAGGTCATTCTTGTCAAGGATGAGGGTAGAGTAGATGCTGGTGAGCTCTGGAGATGGAGGCCATGTTGTGGATTGCCAGCACGGTGCTAGTTACCAGATGAAATGAGGGACTCACCCCAACGTGGCCTTAGCTTCCTTGGAAGGACAGCAGACCTTGGTGGCAGCTAAGAAAAGGAGCACTTGGGTTCCTGCAGAGGGCAGTAGCCCACTTCCCAGCATCCACACTGGGCAGCTCACAGCCATCTGTAACTCTAGCTCAGTGGATCCACTGCCCTCTTCTGACTGCCCTGAGTATACACAGTCTTAGACACAGACATACACAAACACACAGGTAAAAATCATTAAAGAAACAGGGCCTATGCCATTGCTACAGTGTCTCAGTTATTTTTGGTTCTTTGTTTGATCTGTTTGTTTTTGTTTTCCAGCAATATGAAGCAAGGGTCGGATGAGACAATTATCTCATTAAAGATTCTGCACTTACATTTTATTCTGTATATGAGTGGCCGTCTTTACCTCAGTGCCAGAAACTCATACTACATTTAAGAAAATAGCTAAGTCTAGCTGAAGCGTGAGAGAACGTTGAGTTTGGATCCAAACTCTGGGGAGTCTCAGACTCAGCGTGGGGAAGCACCAGACTTTCCGGCACAGACTTCACCCTCCGCCCCAGCTTCTAGTCACAACTGTATCCTTTCTTTCTGATGAATCTGCACACATTACACAGTCTGATGCCCCTGGGGGGTTATAAAGAGAAGTAAGTGGGACATGAAACAGCCTTGTCATGTCAGTAAACGGCCAGGGAAAGCAGATAGGCTCATATTTTCTGGCCAGATAAGCTTTATTGGCAGCGTCCGAAATTATCTCAATTCCACAGGGCAGAGACACAGCTTGAAGGATTCTTTCTGAGTCTTGGTTTCAAGGTATCTCGGTCTATTAAGGTGGGGAAGAGAGCGGCTTAGTCCACGTCAACAGGAGATGCAGCTGGCCACACCACTAAGACAGATAGGGCGTGGTCAAGGATACTGTACTCCCGAGAGCCCATCACCACTATCCTACTTCCTCTGCTAGGCAGGACCTCCCTGAACAGCTCTACCAACTGGAGACCTAGTGTTCAAACGTCTGAGCCTACAGGGCATAAATAGCGCTACCTGCCGTGAGTGTAGGAGAGTGCTTGCTAGGAACTGCTGTATACTTACTTCCCAACAGTGTACTTCCCAAGCCTATAATCCCTCCTGCCCATGGTTGAACCAATTTATTCCCCCCCCCCACCCCCAACTTTGGTTTTGGAGACAGGGTTTCACTGTGTAGACCTGGGTGTCCTAAACTCACTCTGTAAACCAGGCTGGCCTTGAACTCTGCCTCTGCCTCCACTGTGCTGGAATTAAAGGCATGTAGCACCACTGCTCAGCTTTTTTCTTTCTTTTATTAATGCTCAATAATGATCGGAGAAGACAAACCATTAGGCAGTTCTAATACTGAAGACCTAATTTCAACCATGAATCCAACATAATGTATCCATTTTCTTCTATCTTTCTTTCTTTCTTTCTTTCTCTCTCTCTCTCTCTCTCTCTTTCTTTCTTTCTTTCTTTCTTTCTTCATTTTTTGTTTTGTTTTTGAGACAGGGTCTCTCTATGTAGCCCTGGCTGTCCTGAAACTCACTCTGTAAACCAGGCTGGCCTCGAACTCACAGAGCTCTGTACTCCTGTTTCCCAGGTGCTGGGATTAAAGGTGTGCATCCCATGTGCTCAGCATCAAGAACTTACCTGTTGAGCCCACTCTGGCTTCCCCATCATTTTTCTGTATACCAACACTTTTCTCCATACGTCTCAGCAAAACACACCATAGAGTTTATTATGAAAATATTTCTGTCAACCCCACAATAAAGCATAAACAGCTTTGTTTGTTTTGTTTCAACAGGTGATCTTGAACTCAGGATTCTCTTTCCTCCACCTCTCAGGGCCACACACACCTGGCTGAAAGTGCAAACATTTAGAACGAAGATCTAAAGAAAGTTTGTATCATAGGATTGTCTCTCTATCCCATTATTGACACTGGAACATTTTTAGTTCCAAGGGTTGACAGAAATCACTATTTATTAAGAAAATACCTTTATACCAGAAATTAGACAAATATGTATGAATTGCCATGTGCCAGCACCTAGAATAGTGGTCACTAAGAAAGTCTCATGGAGAATCTGTAACAGCCTCATGTTGCTGAACAGAAAAGGTGTTGGGCTAAATGTGTTTATTATCAGCCCTATAATTATCATGGCGGTATTACTTAACCCGCTACCATGATCACATAAAGGCAGAGACACCTGTTATATTTTTTAATTGCCTTATTTCCCCTAGGACTGGGCAAATAAGTCCACCTACTACGCTGTCTCCTATCTCCTAGCCCCCATCCCATTTCATCTGCTTTAATTGCTCCTAATTGGACTACCTTCCATCTAGAATTCCATAAATATTTGCTTATTCTTCATCTTGATAACTCCTTTCCACGCCATTCTTGGAGTCCTTCCTCTGGCCCACAAAGTTCCTTTTCCAGATAACCCTCATGGCTTCCTCCTTCCTCCTCTCTTCCTGTCTGTCTCCTCCCCAAGACCCTGTCTGTCTACCCCCAGCCCTCCATCCTTAGCTCCGCCCACCTCACCTTTGCCTTGCCCAGGTGCCAGCTTTCTGTTGGTCAAACAGGAGTAATTTCTTAGGCAAGGTTTACACAAGGGCAGCCTTACAGGAGAATATGCTCATCCAGGGACCAGATTTTGGTGACCAGTATTTTGCATTAAAATACATAGCACCAGACCAACCCCCAACAGTCTCATTTCAAGGGAACCATTCCTGGAGGCTGCATTGGTGCAAATCATGCAGAGGAGAAGCGCGGGGAGATCAACACCTTTGTGTTTATTTGGATCCCGGTGGAGGCTTCGTGGCGCCCAGCGCTCTCCTTACCAGAAGAACATTCCTCTTGTGAACAGTGCTTCCTTCGGGATTTTAACAGAAAAGACCCAGAAGGGGGTCTTGACACCTGCTTTATTTCTGCTGCATTCTCATCTCTGGATGGAGGGCGTCCTCTGCTTCCTGGGCTACAGGAATGGGTATGCCGGCCTCACCACCATTCGGCTCAGCTTGGATTGTTAATACATTGCACTTCCTCATACACTTACTGATGATTGCTGTCTTGCTCACCTACAAATGCTCTCCAGAATCCCACCCTCCCAGGTTCCTAGTAACCCAAGTTCCTGAGGCAGCCTACTCAAACACCAGGCACGATTTTCACAAAGGAAAGACACACACACACACACACACACACACACACACACACACACACGTATCCGCCCGGCTGTAAGCCAGAACATCAAAGGAACACAAATTTTAAAGATTTATTTCACATTTTGTTTTGTTTCATTTTACAAGACATTTTCATTTTCAATTTTTTCTGTGTAGCCCAGGCTGTTCTGGAACTCACTCTGTAGGCAAGTCTAGCCTCCAACTCAGAGGTCAGCCTGCCTCTGCCACCCAAGCGCTGGGATTAAAAGCCTATTCCACCACCTCCCAGCTTATTTTACTTTCAATGTTGCGTGTGTGTACATGTCTGTGTGGGGGGGGAGGGGTGCACATGAATGCAGGAAGGCAGAGAGGTCAGATCCCGAGAGCTGGAGTTACAGATGGTTTGGCGAGGAACCAAACCTGGGTCCTCTGGAAGAATAGTGCATGCTTTTATCTGCTGAGTCACTTCTCCAGGCCCAAATAAACAAAAGTTAAATTAAAATGTCATTAGTATACTATTTACATTAAATTTGATAATACCCACTGAGCCCCGAAATGTAAGGGACTCATCAAAGAGTCCTGTGTCCAAGGGACTATAAAAAAACTACGGATGGCATGTCAGTCTAGGAAGGCCAGAGATTAGGATGACAGACCAGGACCTTGCATTACAGCCAGCCACACCCATCAGTATAGGAAGTAGTGTTCCTCTCAGCCAATGATAACAGAGAAAGACTCCCAGCCAGAGTAGTGAAAATAACTAAATTACGTAGACATTTTCTCACCAACACATGCAGAGAATCTGAATGAAGAAAATAACACATCTTTATAGCTATTCTTAAAAATAACTGAATACAGGAAGAGGTAAAGCATGGCAAAAAAAAAATACCAGTTCACTGCTAATTTATGAGTTAAAGTCAGTCCTAATAAGAACATAATTGGTTGCAAATATTTATAGAGCATTTACTCATACCAGTTACCAAGCTCTGGAGATGTGGGATCATCGCCTGTCACAGGCAAGCAGGAGGCAGGAGAGGAAATACACAAACCATATCCTAGCGGATCATGGAAAGTGCTGAGGGGGAAGATGGTTGACGAAAAAGAGCAGGCAGGAGACGGGACTCTCCGGTGACTAGGCTGATGAGAGAGCCTCACAGAGGAGGTATCACAAAAAGTGGCTTATGACAGACAACAGAAGTGAGAGCAAAGGCTCTAAATGCTGCAATGATCCCAGCCAGCTAAGATAAGAGCAGGGCTGTGGTCAAAAAGGGGAATTCTGGGGAAGATGCGAAGGCATTATTAGGAAGGTCAGTTGGACAAGAACTGTAGGCCACAGGGAGGAGCTCGGAGTTGATTCTAGATGCTTCTGGGAAGCCACTGGACGTTGTGAGCAGGGAAACCACATCTTCTGAGTCCTATGCTGGCTGCCATGCAGCAAGAAGGGAGTAAGGGAGTAGGCAAGGTGGAGGCGGGGAGGCTAGGGACTCTCAAGGTTGTCCTAGTTGGAGGTGGTGGCAACTGCAGACGAGGCAGGAGAAAGTGAAATGTCATCAGAGTCAAGCCATACATTGGGAGGAGCCCATGGGGACTTGCTGGATGGGGGTGAAAGACAGAGGCTTGAGACAGAGCTTGTGTTTGTTTTGATTTTTATCTAAACAGCAGGGAGATGATGTTGCCAGTTACTGAGAGAATGAAGGAGGTTTTAAGAAGAATTCAAGTTTTTGAGACAGGGTCTCATGTGTCCCAGGCTGGCTGGAACTTCCTATGGAGCTGAAAATGACCTCAAACATTTGATTTTCCTGCCTCCATCTATTCAGTGCTGGGACTGAAGGCATGTACCGCCTCACCCGGTTTGTGCTGTGTTTGAGAGCACACCCAGGACTTTGTGCATTCAGTAGACACTCTGCCAACTGCATCCCTAGCCCATCGCATAGAATTCTTAACAAGACAGGAAACTTTTCAGTCATTAGTGTTGACAAACTTCTTCTGAACATTTGAGAACCAGACATACCATGGGGTAAGGTGGAGTAAAACAGCAGAGAGAGAGTTCTAAACCTATGAAAGCACAATGACAAGAGCAGACTGAGCTGGAGAGATGGCTCAGGGGGTTAAGAGCACTGGCTCTTCTTCCAAAGGATCCAAGCTCAATTACAGGCACTCAAAGATTTGATACTCTCTTCAGGTCTCCACAGACCCCTGCACCAGCATGTACTTATCCATGTACATGTATGTGTAATTAATCACAAAGTCTTCTTAAAAAGAAAGAAGAAAAAGGCATCATATTACCTACGTGGTAAGGAAGTCATTAGTGCTATTACCCAAACAGACCTGGTTTGTTCCCTCTAGATGCCGCAGAAATCTGCTTCCTACCTACCTCCAAGGGCTTAAATTAGCCAGTGAGCTGTGTGAACGGAAGGGGAGAGGAAGGGGAGGACACTTAATTGCCAGAAGTTAGCTCTTCCCGATATGTCACAGCAGCTAGTAATGTTTGTTGTAGTGGTCATTGGGTCCGGCTGAGTCCTGGGGGCTAGAAGAACCTTCAGAGTGCCCAGTCATCTCACAAGAAACAGGCTGCATGAACACAAAAATAAAGGTTTGTTTGTTTGTTTGTTTGTTTGTTTTTATGACAAGCTACAAAGTATCTAACTTTGCTACTATTGCATGATCTCACATTTGCCTGACGGGAGGTGTCAAGGAAAACAATTTTCCCAGTCACATCATACTGTGAAATGGCTAAAAGACAGTCAGGTTGGTGCCCAGTACTTATGTAGGAGAGCTTGCTAGAAGGTATTATTAAGAAGAAAAAGAAATTGTAAAGTGTAAACAAAGCTACCACGTGTGTTAACTAATACCTCCCAGAAAAATAAAGTCTATGTTTCTGCAAATATAGGTACACAAAAGCCTAGTGAAATTGATAATAATGGTTACCTCGGGAGAGGTTTGTTTACAAGAGTTTTTTGCTTTGTTTTGTCTTATTTTGTCTGTGTTTAGGGATTTTGTAACAAAAAGTTAAAAAAAAAATGGTTGCTAGTCATGGTGGTAAACACCTTTAATCCTAGCACTCAGAAGGCAGAGGCAGACAGATCTCTGAGGGTTCAAAGCCAGCTTGGTCTATACAATGAATTCTAGGACAGCAAGGGCTGCACAAGGAAACAGTCTCAAAGACAAAATCTTAAAAGAGACTGGAACTATGTCAAGAATTCCTATCTGCATACCCTCCTCTTCCAAAAAGGTCATATATAAAAGAAAATTGTAGATGTGTAGACACATTTTAAGAATGGAAAATTTCACTAAAAAACATAAATGATCCTAAATTATAAGTGTGTGTGTTGTGTAGCTATTCTTCTGTTGCTGTGATAAAATACCACGACAAAGAGCAACTAACAGAAGGAAGAGTTTATTTTGGCTGACAGTTCCAGAGGGTTAAAGCTCATAACAAAGGGATTGCATAGCAGGCAGCAGGAGCAGGAAACTGCCTGACCACATCTTTCATCCAGGAGGAAGTGAAATGTCATCAGAGTCAAGCCATACAATAAGCAGGAAGCTTATTTCTCAACAGGAAGCTGAGAAAATAAGCAGGAAGCAGGGCAAGGCTATAAACCCTCAAAGCCCACCCTCAGTGAAGACTTCTGCAGCATGGTTGCATCTCCTAAAGGGCCCATAGACCTGGAGACTGTAGAAATAACTTTCATTCGCCAGATTGTGGTTGTCTCAGGGGCTTACTGCCTCTGCCTGCTAACCTGAAAGTTTCTAGCCTCCATACAATCTAATCTAGGCCTAAGATGTTTTCACCTTCTGAGATTTACTGCTGAATAATCAACCTTTCAGACCTTTCTGAACTTTGGCTGACTGGTTCAACTCAGCTGTTTTGGCTCAAGCTCCTCTCCTAGCTGACTGATTCAAACTGGTTTCTCTCAGCTTCTCCTTGAATTGCTCTGCTCGACCTCAAACTAACTCTAGCAATCTGTTCTAATCTTCTGGTTCCTTCTCATTCTTTGGTTTGTCTGTTTTCACCTGTGCCTAGCTTGTTCTCTCTACAACCTGTCTCTGTAAAACTGTCCCAGTAAAACTGCCTCCCCACTCTCTCTCACACTGCTCTCTTAAGTCACCACTCTTCCCTCTCTGTTCTCGTGTGAGTTGGGCAAATCCTATCTCTGACTCATTCTGTCAAATCTTTCTCTGATTTGTCACTTTTTCTGCCCCTCAATTAGACATCACTTTCAAACACCAGTGTTTCCTTATACAAACTAACTTTGCCTTCACTGTAGGGATTAGGGATGTGTACTAACGGCATATCTGCATTCCAGCCAGATTGCACAGGCATGGGAGATCTTTGGATGCCTTGTTGCTAGATTAAAATTCCTCTACAGGAAACCAACTATCCAACTACATAAGCCTATGGGGACATTTCTTATCTAAACAACAGAGTGTGTGTAAAAATATATATCAGTCGGGAAAAAAAAAGAAACAGAGCATTACTAATGCCACCACCAACCTCTACTTGCCCTTCCATGCCTGCATCCCTCCCATTCTCCCAGATACCTCACCACTAGCCTGAAGCCGCTGTTTAACATTCCTTCCCTAAAGTTTTAGTTTTTCTTTTTCTCCCTTCTCCTTGGTTTTTGTTTGTTTTGTTTGTTTTTTTGATAGTCCCTCTATTACGTAGCTATGGCTGTCATGAAACTCAGTATGTAGCCCAGGCTGGCTTCAAACTCACAGAGATCCACCTGTCTCTGTCTCCCAAGTGCTGACACTAAACATGCCCAGATAGTTAAAACAAGTCCTTAAATAATATATTACTTATTTTCATTGTTTTTTAAAAATTTATATAAATATTATGCTAGTTAGTTTTTGTCAACTTCACACAAACTAGAGTCACCTGGGGAGAGGGAACCTCAACTGAGGAATTTCCTCTGTCAGGCTGGCCTGTGGGGATGTCTGGGGGGGGGTGGTTCTTAGTTACTAATTGGGGTAGGAAGGCCCAACACACTGTGGGTAATGCCATCCATGGGCAAGCATTCCAAGGCTGTATAAAAAAGGTAGTGGCTCAAGCCAGTAAGAAGTATCCTCCAAGGTCTCTGCTTCAGTTCTTGCCTCCAAGAGCCTGCCTGGAACGCCTTCCCTGGCTTTCCTTAATGATGGACTACAAAGTGAAATAACCCCCCCCAACTTGCTATTGATCAGTGTTTTATCACAACAGCAGAAAATCAAAGTAGGACAAACACACACACCTGCAATTCCTTTTTCAATTCAAACTTGCAAGTCAAGTATACCTACAACCTCAGCAATTGGAAGGCTGAGGTAAGTATTTACTGTAGTTGCTGAGAGAACTTAAGGTTACCTGAGCTACATAGCAGGACCTTGCCTCATAACAGCAAAACAGGGCTGCATTTTGAGTAAACCTAATATTGCACACAGACTTTGTTTCTTCATCTTTACTTTAGACTATTACTTCAGAATATATTCATATTGTTAATGAATATTCAAGAACCTTTTCAGGTTCTTTCTATTATGAATAATGATGTTATGAATACTCTTGTTTATATCTTAATAAACATTGTCAAGTTTATCTGCCATGTAAATATACCCAAGAGTGTAGACTGGGAGACAGGGTTAAATGTATTCAGTTTTCTTTGCTGTTTGATTAATGTTACTTGCCTGACTTACTTTCAACTTTCAATGTCCTTTTCATTAGATGTGTCTTTTGTCAAAAGTGAGAATTTGAACCATTTTTTGAAATGCACTTTGATAGTCTTTGTGTACATTTGAGGACATTTTTGTTTTGTTTTAAAAGTAACTGTGGTTTGTGGCATATGTCTATCATTTTATATTTCTGCTTGACTTCTTTATCTACTTATTTCAGAGTATTAACCTTACTTTTTCCTAAACATTACAATTTTCTTCTTTTTTCTAAAACTTCAGCCAGTTTGGAGATTAAATAATTTAATTCTAGTTTTCTGTTTGTTTGTTTTTGTTTTTGTTTTGTTTTGTTTTTGAGACAGGGTTTCTCTGTGTAGCCCTGGCTGTCCTGGAACTCATTCTGTAGAGCAGGCTGGCCTTTGCCTGCCTTTGCCTCCCAAGTGCTAGGATTAAAGGCAAGTGTCACCACTATTGCCCAGCTAATTTTAGTTTGTAAGTATTTACTGTAGTTGTTGAGTGGTGATGGTGTACCCCTTTGATCCCAGTACTTAGGAGGCAGAGGCTGGTGGATCTATGTGAGCTTGAGGCCAGCCTGGTCTACAAAGTGAGTCTAAGACAGCCAGATCAAGTTCTAACACAGTCAGGGCTACACAGAGAAACCCTATCTCAAAAAACAAACAAATAAACAAGCCAGAGAAAGAAAGAAAGAAAAATATTTTTTTCACTGTAGTAGACAGAACTCCAAGTAGCCCCTAAAATTATCATCTTGGCTGGCAAGACAGTTCAGTGGGTAAAGATTCTTGCTGCCAAGCCTGATGATTTGAGCTTGATCCCTGGGAATCCACACGGTTGAAGGAGAGTACTTATTCCAGTAGGTTATCTCTGACCCCCACATGCCCATGAAAATTAGAAAAGCAAATAAGTAAAATGATGTTTCTCTCGTCAGATTGCTGACTGACTCATTTCTTGGCAGAGGCCATGCACAGGAAGGAGCCACTGGACTGGAGACCCAGATGGCCCCGCCCTGTCTCTGGCTCCTGTGAGGCTGAGTCACCTAACATCTTTATCAGGTCCACGCCCATGAAGTGTGGCTGTGGCATTTTTAAGTTTAGCTGTCCGGGAAGGGCATTTTCTCAAGGGCTTATAGAATGTGACGGAGGTTCTACGTCCTGAATGTTAAGCGGTTCAACATTTAGCTTCCTCTGCAGATTTTATAGTTCAGGTTCATACAGTTCATCTTACTTAACATTGCTTTGGGTCCCGTTGAGTCCTTAAGAGCAGGCAGATACTTGTTTGAACCCAGTCACAGAAACACACAGGATTTCATTACACTCGACTCGATGTTTTTGGCTGACTTGGTTACAGGTCTCCCAAAACACATGGCTGTCTTGGGAATGCCTTTTCCTTTTTCAGATGTCTTCATGAATGTCCTGAGAATCTCCAAAAGAATACAAACACAGCAACAATACAAATGCAAAGGCTCAAAATCTCTAAATTAGCAGCTCATAAAATTATATACATCACTCTGGCTGGGAAAATGGCTCGGTTGTTAAGAGCACTGGCTGCTCTTCCAAAGGACGCAGGTTCAATTCCCAGCACTTACATGGCAACTCATAGCCATCTGTAACTCCAGACCCAGGGAACCCAGCACCCTCTCCTGGCCTCCTCAGGCACCAGGCCCCCGGCTGTGACTATGTTTGTGAAGGGTTGTCTTGATTGATAATTGACGTGGGAGGGAAGAGTCCACGGTGCAAGGCACTATTCCTTAAGCAGAAGTTCTGGGCCAGCTAAGTACAAGCCAAAGAAAAGCCAGGGAATGAGCCAGGAAGCAGCACTCCTCCATGGCTCCTCCCTGCAGGAGCGACTTCTGCCTGTAAGTGTAAGCCGAGCAGGCCCTTCTCATCCCTACACTGCTTTTGGCCAGGGTGTTTTTGTCACAGAATGAAACTAAAATAATCCAAATGCCACACAGTTCTACAACAGCAACACAACAAACCAGCTTTCCTGGCAGTCTCCTTGCCTGTGTGTGTGTGGCAGAGGGGTAACTAGGGTTGTTCAGCTCCCTGGTGATGTCTGCAACATTCTGTGAGTGTGTCACACTGAGGACACTGTGAGGGGCAACGAGCCTACTCCAGTGACAGGCCAGAAGCAGGGCCCTGCATGCAAGAGGGTTTATTTCCACGCGGTAGGAAGCCCCCATGCCTAGGCGAGGGTGAGCTCGCCATTTAACTTTTGTTTCCCAGCAGTGATCCAGGTTTGTGCCAGGAAGCAGGCAACCAGGCAGAGAACTTTTGGAAGAATGAGAGTTTTTGGAGGAGCAGTGAACCACATCGCACAAAGAAGTGGAGAAGCTTGTCTACGCTGTGTGGACTGCTTGTAACCTCACGACGACATGAAGTCCCAGCAGTCCCACGGCTCAGATGGGCTCCCTACCGTTTCCACTTCCCAGAGTGCTCAAGGAGCAACAATTCTAGGCCGCCCGGATGGAAACGGCAGTGGACACACACACAGTACCTCGCGTGGCACACTGGATCTGAGTGAACACCGCCCTTCCCTTTTTATCCAGACTGTGGCCTCAGGTCACAGGCTCAAATGCGCGGTGGGCCCCCACGTCTCTGTTAAACATTGCTGGAAACTTCCTCCGCAGAAGCACCCGGAGGTGGATGTTTCCAGCCTGATTCCGCATTACTCTTGGCAAGCAAGATTAATCATTACACAACTCACAGGCCCCAAACAGTAGCCCCTCGTCTGCAGCACGGGAGGCGAGACCTCTCCAGAAACCGCCCCTGCAGGCACCTTGATCTGGGATTCCTTGATCTGGCTTCAGAGCATGAGAAAGTTCACTTCTGTCATTTAAGCCACCCAATCTGTGGCGTGCTGTTCTGACAAACCCAGCAGACTATTACCAAAAGGGAAATTCATATATTCTCCTGAAATAAGATATTCATGGTATTAATTTTTGCTCTTTAAAATGTATTTTATTAAATTCATTTGTGTGTGTGTGTGACTGTGTATGTGAGTGTATGTATGAGTATATGTGTGTGTGTGTGTTTGAGTGTGTGCAAATGTCTGTGTCTCTGTGTGAGTGAATGTGTGTGTGTGAGTATATGTGTGTGAATGAATGTGTGTGTGTTTGAGCATACTTGTGTTACAACACATGTGTGGAAGTCAGAAAAAAACTTGTAGGAGTCAGTTTTCTCCTTCCAGCCATTTATGGGTTCTGGGGACCAAACTCAGCCAGGCTTGGCAGTGCATTTACCCCTTGAGGCACCTTGCTGGCCCCTAATTATAGCTCTTGATCCTCAATAACCTAATCTTTGAGTCTTTTGTCGGGGCAGGAATTATACAGAGCGGTTTTGAAACTTGTAAAGGTTGACTTGGTTTTCCTGTTGCTTGTTTGTTCTGCAAAGTTGTGGAAACAGCCACCCTCCGAACCAAGACTTGAGGGAGGTCACAGCATGAGAGTGCGCTGCAGAAGAGAAGAGAAAACAAACAAAGCCGGCCGCTTTTTCTCCGCTGAGGAGGCAGTGGAGTCGGACAGCAGCCCCCCTTCTCTTCCAAGTTCACAGCTAACTCAGAGGGCGGCAGTCAGCCTCCGGCTCCCTCTCCCTGTTTTTGCTACAAATATTCCAGAAGAGATCAGGAACAGACAGTCTGAGGACCTCCAGTGCCATCTGCCCTGGTCTGGCCAGAGCCAGAAGACGGACACCGTGGTCTTGCCTCCTCGAGGCTCTGGGCAATGATATAGGGAAACTGGCTGGCCTCTGCTTCAGGAGGACCCATTATTCAACCTCCAAGAAATTGTACTGCCAGCCACTTTAACAATGCTGTTACTAAAAAACAAGATGACAGCTGAGTGAGAAGGCTCAGCTGGCCAAGTGCTTGCCATACAAACCTGGTGACCTCACTTTGATCCCCAGACCCACATGGAGATGGAAGGAGAGAACCAACTTCACAAAGTTGCCCTTGATCTCCACAGCGCACAGTGGCACGTGCAATAATAATAATAATATTTAAATAGAGGATGGAACGATGGCTCTGTGATTAAGAGCGCCCGTTGCTCTTCCGGAGGACCTGCGTTCAGCTCTGAGCCCTCACCTGGTGGTTCACATACTTTTGCTACTACAGTGTCAGGGGATCTCACACCCTCTTCTGGTTTCCCTAGACAATAGGCAGACACACCTACGGGCAATGCATAAAATAATAAAAATAAATTTAAATTAAAAAGAAATAAAATCAAAATGATGGGAATAAGAACGAAAAATATTCAAAACTCAGAGGGTGGAAAGGAGGAATGATAAGCAATATGGTGAATGTGGTTAAATCTTACCAAATTTACTAAGCAAAATCACGGCAGTAATGTTTGTTTTGTGGGTAAGAATATCAAACTAGCTATAACTAAATCAGTGGTTCTCACCCTTCCTAAAGCTGTGACCCTTTAATACAGTTCTTCATGGTGTGGTGACCCCCAACCACAAAATTATTTTCATTGCTACTTCATAACCGTAATTTTGCTACTGTTATGAATCACAATATAAATGTGTTTTCCCGTGGTCTTAGGTGACCCTTGTGAAAGGGTCATCAAAGGGGTCATGAGAACCACTGGTCTAGACAGTAAGGCATTGAGAGCTAAAGTGTTCTAAGATCCTTGAAATTTTCTACAAGTGAAAGCAATGATTTTCAAACATTAAAGATAGTAAATGCTGCTATAGCTGCAAAGCAAGGCACAAATAAGGTACATTGTGTACCTCAGTTTCCCTGAAGTGGGCGGAAGTCCACAAGCAGCTCGAATGAATCCTCTGCCCAGAGTCTCCAGGACAGTAGTTGGGTTTTGGCCAGGCTATGATTCTCTCTGATCACGTTTGTGTTCTTGGCAGAATTTAGTTTCTTGTGGTCACAGGCAGGAGCTTCAGCTCATGCGGAAGAAGCTATGAGGTTGCCCCTCTTCACAGACAGCTTACAAGGGCTCCACCTTTTCTTAGGCCAGCAGGAAAATCTCCTCTGAATCTCCCTCTTCAGAATGTCCCCAGTTCCTCTTGGAAGTCACCTGATTAAAACAGGTCCATTCAGATAATCGGCTTTTGATTAGCTCAAAGCTACCAAATGTCAGAACGTGGGACTTTAGATCTTCAAAACTGCCCATGCCTTTGTCATATAATTTAGTTATGATATGGTATCTATCATAGTCCCAGGCCCCCCCCCCCACATCCATGAGGGGATAGGAAGACAATTATAATCCATGGAGAAATAATTTTATTACATTACAAATTTGTGCATGTGTGTGTGTGTGTGTGTGCATGCCGGTGAACACACATGAGTGCAAGGTGCCAGCTGTCCCTGGGGCTGGAGTTACAGGTGATTGTGAGCCACTTGACATGGGTGCTGAGAATCCAACTGGGGTTGTCTTCGAGACCAGTACATGTTCCTGACCTCTCCTGCCCTGATTAAACAAACATTTTAAAATCCATCCACTGTGGCCTCACCACTGCAACTTAGTAAGTAGGAGGCTGATACAGGAGGACAGCTCAGAGTTCTAGGCTAGCCAGAGCTACATATCGATAGATGATGGATGAATAGATGATAGATAGATAGATAGATAGATAGATAGATAGATAGATAGATATAAATAGAGGGATAGCTGCATGGTAGACAGATGGATGAATAGATAGATAAATAGATAGACATGTAGGTAGATGATAGAGAGATGTATGGATGGATGGGTGAATAGATAGAGAAAGAGAGAGGGATGGCTACATGGTAGATAGATGGATAGATAATACATTTAAAGAACAGTTCAGAACAAATCTGCCTCAAAGGAGGCTGCCATTTTTGATGCATAAAATAACTACCTGTCTCCTGAAGTTTCTAAATTATATTTCAGAGAAATTTATAAATGTCCCATCTGTGAAATTACCATAGATTAATCAAGATATTTATTCTAATGTTACCTAATAAAGCACACTCATGCTTCTATTACTGGAGTTTTATGTTTCTGACTATAAACGGTTGTAGGTGAGTGGCGTGACACAGCCTCTTGAGCAATTTCCGCTACCGTTCCATTTCCTTCGTAGCTGTTCGTAGCTTATCAAATTACCAAATAAGACCTGACAGAAGATTCTACAGAAAATTGGCATTTCACACCAGATGCCAGAGAGTCTGTTCTACAACTCCAAATTCAGAGCATTAAGAAATAAAATATGGAATTATAAAGTCCAATTTATTAGCCACATAGCAAAGATTTACTGCCTCCTTTTGGCCGTGTTCTCATTCATCCAAACCAAAGGAAAATTTGACTTAGTCATCAGGAAGGCTAAAACACAGAAGTTGCTTTTGCCAGGAGTGAAGAGGAAAATAAATCATACTGACTTGATACCAGGAACCTGTGTTCCCATGGGTCTGCCTTGAAGTCAGGTGCAGAGCATCAGTTTATGGGGAGAGAAGCAACCGCTCCCCCAGGCTCCTTACCCGGGGTCAAGTTCATTAAAAAGATCAAGCCGAAGTGGAAGCAAGGCAGCCTGCTGAACTTGCTACAACGTTGCATGTCCCAGTTTAAAACATTTAACT
The DNA here is from genome assembly GCF_030254825.1 of Meriones unguiculatus. NCBI lineage: Eukaryota > Metazoa > Chordata > Mammalia > Rodentia > Muridae > Meriones > Meriones unguiculatus. The sequence continues at coordinate 173,868,304 of NC_083350.1, read as the reverse complement.
TATTGTCAGTGTGATGTGATGCCTGTGTAAGTGTAGGCATGCGTAGCCGTGGTGCTCATGTGAAGTGATTCATCCTTGTGGCTACAGGGTCGGTACAGGGGAAAATGGAATCAGCGCATATGTTAAACATTATATCAATCGGGGTTGATAGAAGCAAGCAGGGTTTCCTGGCCTCATAACCCAAGATTGCTTCAAGTCTCCCTCGACTGGGTCTGCACTAAGTCACCACCACCCACTAACCTAACACCTCCGTCCTGTTCTGTTCTGCAAATGTCGGCCTCTGTGTCGCTGGCCACTCGGAGAATTAGCTGGATAGTAATTATAAAAGGCTTTTCTAATTAGAAAGCCTAATATTAGTTTGTGTGCTACATAATGGCTTAAAATAAGGTTTTAGTAAAAAAAAAAAAAAAAAAAAAAAAAAAAAAACAAGCAAAAACTACTTTGGACTCCATATGAGGATAAGACTCAGAAGAAAGCTTTTGTTCAATGGAGCAGTTGGGCACTGAGAAGGGAAAGTCTCTTTGCATCCTACTCTAGAAAGAACATGGGAAAGAGCAAAGTACGCAGACAATAGTTATGCCCTAACTAATGATAATGATCATCTCCCCTTGAACTGGTCATATGCGTATATATGCTAATAAGATGTTTTCCACTAATAGCTTAGACCCTAAAAATAGAGCTCTCCATAGAAGCCAAAATAATTGAATTAAAATGTTTTAATTATTTGAAAGATCAACTCATTTCCCTACAGGATTTTTACAATTTAGCCACACCCATATGTAATAACAGGATTTGCTGAATTACCTCAAATGAGATTCAGTTGTCGTGGTAAGAGGAAAACCAGTATGAGAACCACAGAGAGCTCTACAGAGGAGGTTACGGTGGACAGAATTAGACTCTGGGTTCAGATGGACACTGCTTGGGAAACTGGGCCTTCTCCTTGATGACCCTGTGGCTTTTAGCAAATTATTTAACCCTTGAGTTTTAGTTTCTTTGTCCATAAACAAGATAATCTATCTCTCTAAATATCCTCATGGCCCCTTAATGTAATGTTCTTTTAATGACTTTGAGTAAAACTTAAATCTAATGCATTACTGCTGTTTTGTTTTGTTTTGTTTTGTTTTGTTTTTCAAGACAGGGTTTCTTGTGTAGCCTTGGCTGCACTGGACTCCCTTTGTAGACCAGGCTGGTCTGAACTTGAGGAAATTCACCTGCCTCTGATCCATGAGTGCTGGGATTACAGACATGCACCACTGAGCCTAGCTATATTACTGCTTTAAGAAAAAATATTCTGATGAGCTTTTGAACATTTTTCTTGTAGATTCATGCTTTACATTTTTGTATTGACAGAGGACCTATGGGAGTTCTCCATGTAGGAGGATACTCAAAACAGACATTTCCAATGAGTAAATTATTCACATCTTTTTTTTTTAGTTGACAAAATTAGATTTTACTCTCTGTTTGACATCATAATTAAAAATCATATTTAAGTTTATGAATGGAAACTAAAGATTATGTTTTTGTACTTATATAGTGATGATGTAAATTTTCATGTTCCCTTTTCTATTTACATTCAGTGTTGGTTTATATTTCTAGAAGACACGTATTCTGAGAGAAACTAGAAAATAAGGTAACCATAAAATGTTGCGTTAGTTATAAAATAAATGAAAGTAAAAATTATGTTTCTAATCAGAGAGGTTATACCTACCAACTTCCATCATAATAGTTACTTAGTAACTATTCCAATTGTCACAACACTGCACAGCTACTGAAATTCAAATGCAGCAGCATGAGAAAATTATATTCTAATGACTCACTAGCAAATATGCATTTTATATGTTATAAAAAAGTTTGCACAGATGAGACAAAAAGAAAATATACAAATGACAAATATGCATTATATTAAATTCTCTAAGAATGAACAAAAATATTATACTAAAAAACAGAAAGAAAACAAGAAAGAAAAAATAATGATAGTAGCTGTGTTGGGATGCATGCTGGTTAATTTTCACAGGATCCAGGAGACAGGCCTTTGGGCATGCCTGTAGAGTATTATCTCCATTAAGTTAACAGAGATGGGAAGACCCGCCCACTGTGGGTGACATCATTTCCTGGAATCCTGGATCAAACAAAAAGGACAAAGTGAGCTAAGCGCGAGCATTCACTGCTCTCTTCTTTCTGACTGCAGATGTAATATGACCAGCTCTTTCAAGATCCTGCCACCTTGACTTCTCTGCCATGATTTTCAGTGAGCCAAAATAAACACTTTCTCCCTTAAGTTGCTTTTGTCAGGGTGTTTTATCGTTGCAGTGGAAAAAAAAATAAAAAAAAAAAAAACGGAAACATGGTAGGAGACAATATAAGTGTTTTTTCCCACTAGTTGTATTTTCTCTCTTCCTTCCTTCCTTTCTTCCTTTCTCTTTTTCGTTTTTTTTTTTTTTTTTGGGGGGGGGTTGTTTTTTTGTTTTTGAGATAGGGTTTTTCTGTGTGTTCTTGGCTGTCCTGGACTTACTTTGTAGACCAGGCTGGCCTCGAAATCATAGAGATCCCCCTGCCTTTGCCTCCCTGAGTGCTGGGATTAGAGGCATGAGCCACTGTGTCTGGCTGTCATATTCTTTCTTGACAGAGAAGTTTGTGAGTAAGGTAAAATGAGTTCTAGAAAAGAACATTGTGCTGGTTTAATTATCAACCTGACACAGTGGGGAATCACCTCAGAAAAGAGTCTTTCCAGATCAGGTTGGGTTATGGGTGTTCCTATGGAAGAAGGCAACATTGTTGATTGATGTAGCAAGTCCCATCCCATGTTGGCTTCACCATTCCCCAGGCAGGGATCATGAACAGTACAAAAAAAGAGAAAGTTAGCTAAGAGCAAGCAAGCAAGCAAAGACGCATATTTTCCCTCTTTGCTCTTGATTATGGGTGTGATGTGACTGGAGTCCTTGCCTTGACCTGCACAAAATGATGAACTGTTACTTGTAACTGTAAATCAAATAATCCTTCCTCCCATGCTACTTTTTTTTTCAGGATGTTTTTTCCCAGCAACAGAAATGAACCTGGGTCAAAAGTATCCTGAGTATTTAGTATTCATGCAGTCCTTGATCTTTTGAAAACTACTTTACATTTTGACAGTTTATGACACCATGTAGCTTGACCTCCTAAAGTAGATTAAAAAACTTAACAGATTACGCTGGGGGCCATAGCACCTGCCAGTAACCCCAGCACTTGGGGAGGTAGAGGCAGGTGGATCTCTGTGAGTTCGAAGCCAGCCTGGCATACAAAGCAAGTCTAGGACAGCCAAGGCTACCAAAGAAACCCTGTCTCAAAAAAACAACAACAACAAAATAAAATGAAAACAAAAAACAAAAACAAACAGTTCACAACTTTTCAAGACCTGATGGGTTAGCACCTGTAAGTTTGGAACTCCTGGTCCCAAACTGCCTGCAGAACAAAGCAGGTAACCCACAGTTGTCTTGCCAGAAGTATTTCCAGTGCCATGGGGTCAGCAACAAAAGCGGCAGCTTCTGCACTGTAACAAAGGCAGCTTGCTTCTGGGTTGCTGGTGGCTTCAGCTAGAACCTTGCCCAACCAACCTTTCCAATGATCACCTGAGTTTTCTCACCTCCATTGAGTCCTCACCCATTTACCAGCTGGTGTTGAGTGTTAGTCTACCAATGCTGAAAAGACTACCAGCAGTGGAACCTGAGTGAGGAAAGGTGGATCAGGTGAACCCAGAAGTTTCTGGAGTCACTGATATTCAGACCATAAAGCATCTTATCTTCAAAAGGACAGTGTGATAGAATAAAGGAATTCTGGTTGAATAAATGACGGGAAGGTCACTTTATAGACAAAGCATTTCAGATCTCTTTTCTGCTGAAGCCACCATGCTGGCCTCACATTCCAGAGAATAAAGCTATAACTTGTCAGAGTACAGCTCAACTTGGGTCCTAGAGAGAGGCAAAGATCCTCACTGGTCCAAATAAACATGTCAGGCAAACAAAAAGCAAGCCTCTAGTAATGTTTACAGGAGCAATGAGATTGAGGTTAGTTTGCTATGTCTTTGTCCAACACAGTCTGACCAACATAGAGTAGAATCTAAAAGTTGGAGTGTTGAGACTGGAGAAATGTATCAGAAGATAAACGCTCACTCTGCTCTTCCAGAGGACCTGAGTTAAGAGTCCAGCAGCCACATTGCATGGCTCACAGCCAACTGGAACTCCAGCTCTGTCAGCTCAGACTCCCTCTTCTGACCTTTGAGAGCACTGCATTCTGTATTCATGTACACACACACACACAATTAAGAACAAAATACACCTTTAAACAACAGAAAGTTCAGGCAGGTGGTACAGCCAACAACCCCAGCCCTTGGGAGGTAGGAGTAGGAGGGTCAGCAGTTAAGGTCCTCCTATCTACAAAGCAAGTTGGAGGCCACATGAAACTGTCTCAAAACAAATAAGTTATGCGTTTCAGCTCTCCCACTTGAAAAAACAGTTCAGGATGCTGAGTATTAGTTTCAATAAGATTACTCCTCAACCAAGGAATGCAATTAGAAAGTAAAACATTTTTATTATTAGTTGTGGAGTTGTTTGTCTTCAAAACAAACAAGCAAACAAAAAAGGTGTGAAAAAATTGACCGCAGAATTTGTTGAAACTGGGACTGGAGAGAGGCTTGGTGGATGAAGGTCCGGGCTGCCAAGCCTGGTGACCCAAGTTCATCTCCAGAATTCAGGCAGAAGTTTTCCTTTGGCTTCATTGTGAATGCCATAGCATTCAACCCCATCCCCTGCCACCTACAAACACATAAATAACAAAGAAATAAAAATAATTACAAAAAAGAATTTATCAAAATTGCATCTGGAGCTATGAATACAACCCTCGTTTGAACAGTCATCAGTGTCTGCTTGCTTCACAGCCCTTTTCCTTCTAAAATGCCTGCTTTGGTCTGTCAGTATCAGTTTTTCTGCTCTTTATTTCTTAATGTGTGAAATTCTTTCACCTGCAATAGCTACTGACAAGGTTATTCTCCATTTGTCCGTTATAATTCACACCATGCTGTCTGCAGAGACTGGCCCAGACTACTAGGCCAACAATGGTAGACGGAGCCATTACCAGAGTCCCACGCTTTGGACAACCTCGAGGCTCAGATGCTCCAGTAAGTGGTCAGAACGCAGCCGAAGAGCACGCAGGTTTCCAAGAGTTCATCCTCCGGCTCAGGGTCAGCGGGGCGGAGTTCAGAGCTTTCACACTCCAACAGCAACGGTCTTGTTCTGGGATTGCTGGCATCCACCAAGACACAGAGACAGAACAACTGTGCCTTAACCGAGTTAGTGCTCTCACTGCTGTTTAAAAACACCTGGCGGAAGCGACCTGGGAAAAGAAGGGTTTACTTTGGCTCACAGTTTAAGAAAAGGCAGAGTCCACCGTGAGGGGGAAGGCACAGGGGGTGCAGCTTTAGGGAGCTGGTCAAGCTGCACCTGCCGTCGGGAAGAAGAGCCAGGCTGTGAAATCTGAAAGTCTGTCCTCAGTGGCCCACTTCCGCTGTCGGCTCTGCTCGCTCCTGGGGCTCCACCTCCTAACAGCCGCCAGAGCTCTCAAACAGCACCGCCAGCTGGGCACCACCTTTTCAAACACAGGAGACCAGCAGGGAAATTTGCATGTGAACCAAAGCAGCTGCGAGGAGTTCGTAAAACAGTCGGGTTTGTTTGCTCTACAGCACAGAACATTCAACAAGAGAAAATAGGAGTAAAGTGGGAGAGAGTCCTTTTGCATATAAAGATCTTCCAAGTACTGTAATCAAAGCCTGGCAGTGGCGACCCACACACCTTTAATTCCAGCACTCGGGAGGCAGAGGCAGGCGGATCTCTGAGTTCCAGGACAGCCAGGGTTTACAGAGAAACCCTGTCTCCAAAAACCAAAAGAAAGAAAAGGAAAAGGACTGAATTTGAATGTTGAGAGAATGCCTGTCTTTTCGCCAGACTTGTTAAGAAAGATTAACTTTTCTAAAGGAGATGAGGCTGCTCAAGTGCTTTTGTATGGTCCTTCCTGATGTTGCGGTTTCTACATGTCTGATTAATATCACCTCAGAATGCTCTTGGCTTCTCCTGTTTTTCAGCATGTCATATCTGTTATTGGTGAGACTGTGATAAGGTCTAGGCCCTTTCATGGACAGTGGACATGTGTGTGAATGTGTAGAAACTCTCTCTCTCTCTCTCTCCTCTCTCTCTCTCTCTCTCCAAGCAACGTTTTAAAAAGATTTACTCATGTCTATTTTCTGTGTATAAATATTTGCCTGTGTGTGTGTGCACCACCTCTGTGCCTAGTGCCCGAGGAAGCCGGACGAGGGTTTAGGATCCCCTGGAACTGGACAAGCAGATGGAGATGAGCCACCGTGTGGATGCCGAGAGCTGACCCAGCTCAGCAGTTCATGAGCAGAGACCACGCTGACAGGACTGGGACGGCCCCAGACGCTCCATCGCTCCATCGGCAGTAGCCACTGTTCTCTAGCTCCCTCCTCTCCTCACATCTTTTGCTTCTGCCCTACTCTACCTGAGTTATCAGTTACTTCACCTTGAGTCTGTTGTGTCCATCTTCCATGTCCAGAACATTAGTAATCCTCTGGCCCCTTCCTATGGCTTAGTACATGCTAACAAAAAATTGACAATTCTCTTTTCCCAGTCTGCTCCTGTTGATGAGAAAGAGGAGAGGGGAAGTTTGTATCATGAAGGTAGGAACTGGTCAGAAGTGAAAGTGTTCAGGTGTCTTTGGAGCCTTTCTTGAGGAGCTAGGGCCCCAGAAACTCAGTGGCCGCCAAAGCTGCCCCAAGCCGGTGGCTTGTCTCACAAATTCCAAAAGTAAAGCTCGTGTATTACAGAGGGTGAGTTTTAGAGAGTTCATTATAGATTCATAGATTGGAGCATAAGAGGAAGAGCCATAATATCAGCTTGAGTTAGGCATGGAGATCAGCCACGTGGAGGACACAGCTACAGGGCAGGCAAGTGTCACAGAGTACAGAGGGGAGCTTTACAGAAAGAGCAAACAGAGCCAGAGGTACCAGGAAAGAAAGAAAGAAAGAAAGAAAGAAAGAAAGAAAGAAAGAAAGAAAGAAAGAAAGAAAGAAAGAAAGGAAGGAAGGAAGGAAGGAAGGAAGGAAGGAAGAAAGGAAGGAAGAAAGAAAGGAAGAATGACACCTTTTTTGAGGCAGTTCTCCGAATGTCAGGCTGACCTAACTAACAGAACCTCATGGCAGCTTGTGTGGACTGTGTGTGCTAGGGCAGGAATTCTGGGAAGGAAAAGTACAGCATCTCATTAAAGGGATTATTATTCCTCCTATCTTTTTAGTATTGTTTAAGGTGAACCTGCCTCCCTGACGGTGGTCTCTTGAACTGTTGATTGACTGGCCCAGCTGGATTAACTCTTAAGGGCTGGACCATGCAATGTCTCTACCCAGAGGCAGATTCCACCGTTTTGACCATAGGAATGCTAATGTAACAGAAGGACATGGGCTAGACAGTTTTCTTTCTTTTTCTTTTTCTTTTTTTTTTCGTGTGTGTGTATGTGTGTGTGTGTCCTTCTCTGCTTTGGCTAGCACACGAAAATCTTCAGACATCTTGCCTCAGAGACTTCACCTCCACTGACAGGTCTCAAAGGGTTGCTACATGCAAATCAGATTCCTCCTGCTACTCTGACCTGTACACCAATTCACACCGATTTCCTCCTCAACCTTGGGCCTCCTTCATTAAGCATTCTCAGAACTAGCCATTGTTCTGTGGGTTGAGAAAAGACAGCCTCACACACACACACAGTTGTCACAGGTCAGCACGATAATGGTTATGGCCTGTGAGCCAAATTCAGCCCTTTGCCTGTTTCACAAGTATAGTTTTCCCGGAACACAACCGTGACCACTCTTCTCTTGAGTACATCTTTGTTCAAGGCAAAGGTGCATTGTTGCATTACTGACAGTGTGGGTTGTAAAGCTTAAAATACTGTTCATCTGGCTCCTCACAGGGAAAGTTGGCCAACCCGATTTATCTTCTCCTGCGTGAAAGCAAAGTCATCTCCAAGCAAAGGATGATCCTAGTGGCCACTCTATTGTCTCACAAACAGGAGGCCTGAGCTCTAGATAAACCCATCTTTTCATTTCTCTTTCTTGGACCCTGCAGACCTGTATTAAGGATAGAGCTGTCTTCTTGAAGATGGCAGGATCTACAAAAATTATCACTTTCATGGAACTGATCTTTGCTTTCCATGGGCAAGTCATACACTGGAAACCCTGAAAGATCTCTTGATTCCACATCTACATATCCAGCTGGTCACGGACTTTTAATAATCTACCTCCTGATGGCTGACATTAACCCTTTACTATTCACAGCGCAGCACTTGTACCCATTCTCAGTGTGCTCTGCCTCGCTCTCCCTGGCCACCCCACCCCCACTAAGCCATTCAGCAGAGGCACAGCCCCCTCCAGGGCACTCACTCTCACCTAGGGTGTGCCTCTACCCTCAGAATCAGGGCTCCTGTAGCATTGTCTGGTAGCAGCACCATTTTCCTACTCAGTCAAGCCAAAGCCTCGGAATCATCTTTCACCTTGCCAGTTTTCCTTCCTATCTCACACTCTACTCAATCAACAAGCCGTGTGAGCTCCACCGACAAGAACTAAAGGAGGAGCCAGGTGTAGCAGCACATGCCTGGAATCCCGGCCCTTAGCAGGCACATGCAGGAGGACCAAGAGTTCAAGGCTACTCTTATCTAAATGAGTTCCAGGCTAGCCTGACCAACATGGACCCGAACAATGCTAACAAATAACAATAACAGTAGTGTAAGAAAGCCCAATCACTGATGCTTACCTCCCCACTCCAAGCTGAAATTGAGAACAAACCGAAAGATAAACGGAAATAAAACATTACCTTTACAACACACGACCTAAAAACAGCTGTCATCCACACCTTGTTCTTCTACCTGCAGATACGAAGGTAGCATAGTTCTGGATACCCACAGCTATTCAGGCTACCATTCAGTCCCAGGCAGAGCATGGGCCACTGTGGACATCCCTGTATAGGCAGAGCTAGACCGAGAGCTGCTCCTTTGATAATTTCCAGCATAGGAATAGGGCCAAGCACACATCCTCGGCAGGCAGAGATGTGGGTAGACTTGGACAGAAAGCAGGAGCAGCATGGTGGCGTTTCCCAGCACTGCCTGCTCTGCCATCAGCCTGACACCTTCTGAAAAGGGGAGTGTGAGCGAAAAGGTGACAGGGTTCCCAGAAAGGCACAGCGAAGATTTGATCTTTTCCTCCATTGGATGTAACCATTAACTAGTGGTGTGAATGCTCTCTCTGGGGGACATGATTGAACGTCAAACAATTCTAGTCCCACCATCAGAGGCCTTCTCCCCGGAAGCCAGGCCTGACTCTTCCAGGGTGCTGCTGGCTGGCATTTATTAGAGAGAAGACACTAAAGTGGGTCAGAATATTATATTAATTAAATTAATTCTAAAACCTGTATCCCGAACTGGAAATCCTTTCTCCTGTTGTGTTTCCTTGCCTGCTGTCCACTCACACCATCCAGTGGATCTCATCAAACACTGGCGTTGAGATGAAAATAAAAACATAAAAATATGCTAATCGTAAAATGCTGGCAACATGCAAAGTTCCAGATTTGAATGCTAACTGCCTTCTTAAACGGATTTTCCCGGGAGGAAATTAAAGTTAAAAATTAAATCTGCATGCAGATTAATCCAAACATTTCAGAGGTCAACAATCAAAGTCCAAAAATCTCACTGTCATGTGCTTGGGAGTTGAAAATTCAGAGAAATTGAAATTAACCCAAACGTTATCCTCCTCAGTTTCTTGTTCTGTCCTGGCTGGGCCTGGAGGGGTTTGGTTGCGGGTGGAGCTAGGCACTAGCTGGGCTGCCTCAGCCTCCCCTGTCTTCAGTGGCACAGATGGAAGTCTTGAAGCCTCTTCATTTTCTTCTGTTTGAGGATTTTACAGTACATGAAAGATTGTCACAGCCTTGAACCAAACCCACCGCACCTAGGAAACAAACTGATACCATTATCTAAAGCAGAATGTTTCCAGAGCCCAGGATCTGTGTTGCCCAAGTCACTTGAAATAATTAAAAGGTCCGAGAGGGAAGGAGGTCAGTCCAGGAAAGGAGGTTTGGGTTAACCTCTCCGTGGTGCCAGCCAGTTGTGGGACAGTTCTCTAAAGTCTGGTCTCTGCATTTACAATCTGAATCCCTGCCTGTTCTGTCACGTATGTGTGTGTGTGTTGGTTGGAGAGAGGTGGTGATCTATCACACATCTGTGATAATAGAATTTAAGACAGTGCAGTCTTGTTGCAAAGTTAGAAGCCTGAACTGTCAGCAGGCTACATCATAAGGCTTTGTTTGCTTTCTCCCTGTTTTTTCGATTTATCTGTGATCTCTAATTCCCTTTATTCTTTGAACACCATTCTTCCAGCACCCTGATGCAGACTGAATTCAAGCCTCATCAATAACCCATGAGCAAACCTTTTCAGGAGCCTGAGCCAGAAAGGGTGTTTCCGTCAGCAACGGCGGGGCAGGAGCCAGGGACACACAGGAGCCCGCGATAGCCCGCTGCAACCGGCTGCAGAAGCCTGTGCATTTTTGTTCAGAGAACTCCACTCAGGTGAAAACGTCCGTTCTTACAACACTAGGAAATACAGCAACCTGTAGCTCTCCAGGTGCTGTCCACGGAACCCCTTTGACCAATGACTCAGCAACAAGTAAACCGTCTGCTCTGTGGCATCATCCACCTCATTATATGATACTCCATTTAGATCTCCTTCTTCTATGTATATATTTTAGGGTGTTTCTACAGCATAAGGTAGAAACATCCACATGGCTTTTCAAAAGCCCTTTGGTGTTAACTGTCCCTCTCCATATTCCCTGCTTTACCCTACCTTCATTAGCTCTCTCCCCATTTAATCCTCCTATTTCAGAGTCCCCTTTATATCTATAAAACACTATATTTTATTTCTCCTTCTTTGGAAGATCTCCTCCTTCCTGCCATTTCTTACTAGCTACATAACCTCTGTTGTTATCCGGATTGAAGTACATAGAATTAAAGCTTAAAAACTAACATCCAAGACCTAATAAGCTAGGGTCAGATAGAAGGGTAGGAGGTCCTACCCTATTAGAGGACTAGGTAGGGGCATAGGTGAAGAAGAGGGAGGGTAGGAGGGACTAGGAGGTGATAAGAGAGGTGGCTGCAGCGGGGATACAGAGTTAATAAATTGTAATAAATAAATAATATATATATGTAAATAAAATTAAATTAAAAAAACACTAATGTCCATACATCCCAAAAGACATGCAATGTTTGTCTTTCTGGGTCTGGGTTATTTTACTCAGGATGATTGTTTCTGCAAACTTTATAATTTCATTTTTCTTAACAGCAGAATAATATTCCATTATATAAAAATACTACACTTTCATTATCTATCCATTAGTCAATCGACATTAAGGCTGTTTCCAATTTCAGGTTATTATGAATAAAGCCAAAATGAACATGGGTGAACAAGTGTCTCTGTAAAGATGTAAAGTCTTTTGAGTATATACCGAAGAACAGTATATCTGTGTCTTGTGGCAGGTAAAATTTTGTCTTCTTGAAGTTCCTCCACATTGATTCCATCATGGCTGAACCAGTTTGTACTCCCACCAGCAATGAATAAGTGTTCCCCTTCCCCTGATTCCTCACCAGCCTGAGCTGTCATTCCGACTCGGGTAATCTGAAATCTCAAAGGAGTTTAATTTCCATGATGGCTAAGAATGTTGAATATTTTAAAAGTGTTTCTCAACCTTTGGGGGTTTTTTTTTTCATCTTTTGATAATTCTGTTTAGTTCTATATATCATTTTAAATCTGGGTTATTTGTTTCCTGAGTTCTTTGTTTGCTCTAGATATTAACCCTCTGTCAGATGTATGATTGGTAGAGGTTTTCCCACATTCTTTAGACTGCTGCTTGCTGCTTTGCTCGAATAATGGTGTCCTTTGCTGTACAGTTTTTTCTTTTTTCTTTTTTTTTTTTTTTTAGCTTCATGAGGTCCCATTTATTAGTTGTTGGTGTTACCCTCCAAATCCTGATGGGAAGACCATATTACTGAAGACAGCACTCTGTGATCAAACAGAGAAATTTAGCTGAGACCCAACTAGAACCCTCTGGCCTACAATAGCGACCTTTCTGCAAGATATCCACCGGCAGGCACAATGGTGGCATAAATGTTCTGGGAGTAACCAAACACATTTTTATTGGATTTAAGGTCCACTCCCTGAGATGGAAACCACCAGACACTGCTAACATGATCAAGAACCTGGGACTAGGTAAGTCATTTGCCTTAGGGGAAAACCTTTCCGCTAAAATAACATAGCAATAAAACAACTCCTAATGACAAAGACCAGCGCGTTGCTCAACCCTTATCAGAAAAATTTCTTCTTGGAATGGATGGTAATTACCACAGAGGCCCACAACTGGACAACGTCCAGTGAGTGAGAGACACTGAAGCGCTCAGTCCTACACGGGAGGCGTTTATTAAACTCGCCCTTTAGGACTCAGGGATCTTTGTGGAAGAAGAGATGAAAAGATTGTGAGTGGATGACTCCAAGGAAACAGCATCTTCCAGACACCGTCCATCGGGACCTGTACCGATGCAAGCCACTCAAAATCCCAGCACGGAGAAGGGGAGGTGGCCACAAGGCCCTCTCCTAACCAAGAAGCTCTTTGCAATGAATACCTGCTGGGAGAAGGGAAAATCCGTTTTCGCAAGTGGAGTAATACTAGGTGTATGGGCCACACTCTAAGACAAACCATATGCTCAGGTGTGGCTGGCCGCCCCAGAAGCACTCTATGGTTTTTGTGTGCTTGTTTTGTTTTGTTTGATATTTGTTTGTCTTTATGTTTGTTTTGAATTTTTTGAGAGATAGAGAAAGAACATGAAATTAGGTGGGGAGGGAAGTGAAGGGGATCTAAGAGAAGTCAGGGAAGGGGAAAGTATATAATAAAAATATAGTATATGAGTAAAAATTTTAAAGCCAATAAACAAATACAAAGAATAGAAACATAATGAACTAGAAAATAAAATAAAATAAACACACACACACATATCTTGACTTGGCTGCAGAAAAGCATGAAGCAGAGTTGGAGTTTATTTGTAAGGGGTTTTTACATGGATTTAAGTTCAAGATTAGTAGAGAAAGACACTTGGGGAAAGGCTAAGACACATACAGATGTGAAGTCAAAAGAAGCTTACTAGTGTATCTTAGCACTGGCTACATGTGTGGCTCTGGTGGTTTCTGAGTTACATCTAAAAAGGTTGCTAAGAAACATTTTAGATTTTATTTCTTTAATGTGTATGTTGTTTGGTCTACATATAAGTCTGTATGTCTGTGTGTGTGTGTTTGTGTGTGCATGCGCACACCTGGTTCTCAGGGAGCCTAGAGAAGAGGGCACAGGATCCCCTGGGACTGCAGTCATAGATGGGTACGAACCACCAAGTGGGTGTCGGGACTTGAACTCAGGTCCTCTCCAAGAACAGCCAGCTGCTCTGCAAGAACAACCAGTGCTCTTAACTACTGAGTCATCTGTCCAGCCCCTGTTTTTCTCTTTTCTGATAAATGAGATTATAGATGGCTCCAGAGAAACCTTGGACAGGATTCCAATCTGATAAGGTAGAACCATGGCTCTCAGGAGTTTCACGAGGGCTGAGATGTGTCTTTACAGGAAATGAGGTAATACATGAAATGCCTTGAGAACTGCAGGTTTACAGGTCAGGAAGGATAAAGACATGTAGCTCAGGCCTGAGGTACAGTTCACTGACACTTTTACATTCTTTAACAGGATTTTATTATGTTTATTTATTTACGTGTGTGTGTGTATGTGTGTGTGTGTGTGTCTGTTTAAACTAGTGCCACAGTAAGTGTGTGGAGGACAGAGGGCAACTTGCAGCAATTCATTCCCTCCTCCCCCCTCCTCATTTCCCGTCTTTCTGTACTGCCCCACTTTTATCACTCTGGCGAGAAAGTTGCTCAAGGCTGTAAACTTTATTTTAGAGAGGAGCCTTCCCCTGGTTGTCAGATTTGATCCAGCTGAAAAGTAAGGCTTACAAGATTCCTGATCTCAATTACTCTCGAGGCCTCCAAACTGCGCTTTCTTTGTTTACATTATTTATCTGTGTGTGCATGTCAGGGGTCAAGATAAAATTTTAAGGAGTCAGTTCTCTCCTGCTACCATGTAAGTTCAAGGCACTGAACTCAGGCCATCAGCCTTGGTGGAGAGCATGTTTGGCCGGGCTGGAACCATGGGAATGAGTTTCTCTCCAACCAGCTTCTTGATTCCGTGTTTTTCCTCACCTTTGTTCTCCATTAGTGAATAAATGAATTCATAGCTCTGGAGCTTCATTCTTTGCTGAAACTCTGTTCCTCCTAGAATTGGTGCCCGCCCGCACTCCCTCCCTCCCTTCCTCTCTCTCTCTCTTTCTTTCTTTCATTTTTTGTTTTGTTTATTTGGTTTTGTGTTTCTTTGGTTTTTTTTTTTTTTTTTTTTTTTTTTTTTTTTTTTTTTTTTTTGAGACATTGTTTCTCTGTGTAGCCCTGGCTGTCCTGGACTCCCTTTGCAGACCAGGCTGGCCTCGAACTCACAGAGATCCACATGCCTCTGCCTCCCTGAGCACTGGGATTAAAGGTGTGCACCACCATGCCAGCTCTTTTGTTTTTCTTATGCGTGCTAGGCTGGAGCTAAATCCTTGATTTTCTCCATGCCTACAATGAAAATGTTGTGTTTTTTTAAATTGTATTTCTGTAGCTTTGATAGAGTGAACCACCTAAAGAGAAATATGAAATCCACAAAATTTCTACCAAAGGCTGTTTCATTTAAACAGACCTTGCTTAAATACCCATGCTGCATGGATGTCGAGACAGATGTTTCGTCAAATCAAGAAACTTGCCTGATTGTTACTTCATCTGTTCTCCACTTAATTTTTCCTCTCTGCCACCCTTCCCTTAATAACAACTCCATAAACATCAGGCAAATGTGTTGAAGGAACAGGCTACACAAGGTCTCTGGTTGTATCACTGGTTCTGATTTTAACCCATTCAGTGGCTGCTGGAACGTTTTCCATGTATCTGGGTATCCGTGTTCTTTCCATTTGGGACTTGTTCAGATTGTTGGTGTAACTCTAGCATCATCAGAAGCTTGTTCAAGTGCTCACACTGTGGGTTCTTCAACTGGACGATGTCACAGGAGCCTCTGTTGGCTCCTGAGTCAGGCTTCTTGTGGATGTGGGGTAAAAGTGATTCCTGTCAGAGATCATAGTTGCTGCTCCTGAACCAATGAGAGACAAAACATCTTCAGCTCTTACAACCCTCCTCTGTTAACGAGTGGGCCTGGAGGGACCCAGCTGCTCCTTCTGAATTTCTCTGTCCTCACTGGGAGCTCACTAACCTTCCTAGGGATCCTATCTCTCCACTGAGCGCCACTTCCCTCCACCCAATCACCTTCTCCTTTTCATGTTTTTTCTTCTTTACTTCCTCCATCCCTCTAGACAAATGGAAATACAACTTTCTTGGTTTCCTAAGAAAACCTCATTGCCACCCTTGTGGACAAGTCCAGGGTTGCTTGGGATGGTGATAAGAGGACTGTGGGTCTGTCCACCAGCAAGCCGCATGACAGAGCTGTGTCACAATTTCTTTCTTGGGATCACCGTTCTCTGAAGCACAACAGTATTTCAGACAGCTGACATGACCCTGCCTGCCTATAGCCAGCAGCAATAATGTAAACTCAACCTTTTCTTCTGCAAGTCTTTGCTAGCTAGCGTTGCTTGGATCATTGCAATAGTTTCCAACTTGCCTTCTTGTCATCATCCCTTCATCATCTACGTATCTGAAAGAGTACTTTTTAAAACAAATTCACATGATTTAGCTTTGGTGGTTTATGTCTGTAATCCCAGCACTTAGGAGGCTGCAGCAGGAGGATGACAGTGGGGTAGCAGTATTTCCTGTCAGAAACCAAACCAGCTCTCCTTTGTTTGACAGGCTTGGGGAAGAATGAACTATGTAACACATCTCTGCTTCAAAAAGGAAAACGGAACTTATATAAGGCCAAAGCGCACTGGGGAAAAAATTTAAAAACAGCTCATAGACTACACTAATTGTTTTATTATTAATAGTAATTAATAAAAATTAATTATACAGTAGGTACACGCCTTTAATCTCCAGCACTCCAGAAGCAGAGGCAGGCAGATCTCTGGGAGTTCAAGGCCAGCCTGGTCTATATAATGAGTTTGAGGATAGCCAGGGCTATATCAATAGACCCTGTTTTGAAAAAAAAAAAAGAATTAATTTTTAAAAATAATATATCTGTTAAGGGGCAAGAGCCTTAAATTTATAGAGATCTTTTATAACTCAACAGTAAAAGACAATTTTTCTTTGAGTTTTTAAGTCAGGCAAATGACTGTGGAAACTCTCTTTAGAGAAGATGTACAGATTGCCTCAGACTAGGAAATGACGGTGTTGATAGTCACAGGAGAAAGGCAAGTGTCCTTTTTGTTGTCGTGATAATCATCATGAGCAAAACTTCTCCAAACTTGGAGAAGGAAAGACTTTACTTGGCTTGCTGTTAACCACTGAAGGAAGCCAAGGCAGGAACTGAAGCAGAGACCACGGGGAACACTGCTTGTTGGCTTGTCGGCAACAGCCTGCTCAGCTACCTTATACGGTCCAGGTCCAGATGCCTTGGGATGGCACTGCCCACAGTGGGCTGACCCTCCCACATCAGTCATTAATCAAGAAAACACTTCACAGATGTGCCCACAGGCCAAGCTAATGGAGGCAATTCCTCAGCTGAGGGTCCTCTCTCCCAGGTGACTCCAGATTGTGTCAAGTCGATATAAAACTGACTGACAATAAGCTAAAACAACAATGACATGTTCTTTTGTACACATCTGAACGCCTACAAGTCACAAACCCAGAAAATAATGTGTCAAGATGTTGGGATTTGTATCCATTGCCTGTGGGAATATAAAAGGATGCAGCCATTTTTGAAAAGAGACTGATAGTTGCTCAAAAAGTTAAACATACAGTTACCACATAATCTATTAATTACTCCCTCCTTATGGAGAGAAATGAAGATCATATTAGAATGTCCATGGTCATATTCACAACAGCCAAGGCGTGAAACAGCCCAAATTTTCCAAAGTTAATCAGCAGAGAAATAAAACATGCAATGAAATATTACTCTGCCCTAAAAGAGAGCAAAGTATTACTACATGCTACAACATAGATGAACCTTAAAAACATGCTCAGGACTAGAGACATGGCTCCGTGGTTAAGAGCATTGGCAGGTCTTCCACAGAAACCAGGTTTGATTCCAAGCAACCAACATGGCATCTTGCAACTGTCTGAAGCTCCAGTTCTTGAGATCTAATACCATGGGCATGTACACAGACGTGCGTGCAGACAAAAACTCAAAACAAAGGGTTCTGCTCAGTGAAAGAGACTAGACTCCATAGGCTGTACCGTTAGCGTTTGTCAGCTTGACACAAACCGACACACACCTGGGGAAAGAGAACCTCAGATGAGGAGTTGTCTCTATCATATTGGCCTGAGGCCATGTCTATGGGGGTATTTTTGCTGATTAATAATTGATGTGGGAGGGCAAAGACCACTGGATGGTGTCATTCCTGAGCAGTTGGTCCTGGGCTGTATAAGAAAGCAGGCTGAGGAAGCCATGGAGAGCAAGCCAGTAAGCAGCACCCCTCCATGGACTCTGCATCAGCTCCTGCCTCTAGTTTCTTGCCTTGGCTTTCCTTATTGATAAACTGTAACCTGCAAGTCAAATAAATCTTTTCTTCCCTGAAGTTGATTTGGGTTAGTGTTTATTACAGTAACAGAGAAAATAAACTAGAGCAGGCTCCATGTTTCATTTACCTGAAATGCCCAGGACACACAAATCTACACAGACAGACAGTAACTAGAAGCTGCCTGGGGCTGAAAGGAAGCAGGGAATTACGGTCCATAAGGCCATTTCTCAGAAAAATGTCCTGGAATTCCCATTGGTGACTGTACCCACAGTAAAATGCTAGAACAAAATTCAACAACCCCCACCCTCAAAAAAACTAATGAAGATGGTAGACTTTGTCATGTGAATTATATCCTCATAAGTGAGGCTGGAAAGATGGCTCACTGGTGAAGAGCTCTGTTGTTCTTACAGAGGACTGAGGTTTGTTACCCAGAACCCACAAGGCTGCTCACAATTGTCTGTAATTGCAGTCTCTGTGGCTCAAATTTCCTAGCCTCTTCTGACCTCTGTGGGCACGGCACACAGTAGACTTACACCTCATACACACAAACGCCGTAGAGCAGCATGTTCCTCCCCCCAGACCCAAGATCCTAGAATAATGACTCATGAGACCCAAAATAAACTTACAAATACCCAGGCCATATAGCTAGGCTCTTCTAGGACTAGCTCATAACTTAAAAAAACCCATTTATACTAATTTACAGTCTGCCATGTGTCTGGTTACCTGTGCTCAGGTACCATGCATCTGTCCTCCTCACATCTTGCCTGTGACTCTCCTGCATCTGGCTCATTCCCAGAATCCTTTCTGCCAAGCAGATATCCCACCTTCTATTTTTTGCCTTAGCTATAGGCCATTAGCTTTTTTATTGACAAATGATGTTTCCATACAAACACAAGAGATTCTTTCTACACAAAAACTAAACATAAATACATTTTTCAAATATTCTTAATTTAAAAAAAAAAACTTACATTGGAGTCTGGAAAAATGGCTCAATAGGCAAAGCGCTCACTGCTCAAGACTAAGGACCTTAATTCAGATCTCTAGCACCCATATAAAAAGCTGATTGGACACTGAGGGGAGTCAGCCTTACCAGGCCACAGTCGAAGACTATGAAAGACAGTCCTGATGATACCTGATAGGCTAGGGTCAGATGCAAGGGGAGGAGGTTCTCCCCTATCAGTGGACTGGGGAAGGGGCAGGGAGGAGATGAGGGAGGGTGGGCAGGATGGGGAGTGGAGGAGGGAGGGGGCTACAGCTGGGACACATAGTGACTAAATTGTAATAAATAAAAAATTATATTAAAAAGGAAAGCTGACTGGAGTGATGTGTGTCTGAGAAGGTAGAGACAGGAGGCTGCCTGGGGCTCACTGGCCAGCCTGTCTAACTGAATCGGTGAGTTTCCAGTTCAGCTGAGAAAACCTGTCTCAGAAAAAGGAGGAGTGGAGGAAGAGACCTGGCCTCAGCTTCTGGCCTTCTGCCCGCACTCTCATATACACAACTACACAATATGCGCATATACGTACCTTACATTGGTCATACACACCTTACATCGCATCATAGTCGCTGCTGGTTGAGCTTTTCAGTGGCTTCCTGTAGCACTCAGAGTACAGTCTTTTCTAGTAATCCTGTATGGTATGAACCCTAACCCACATCTCATGTCCTCCTCTGCTTCCTTAGCCATTAACATTCCATTCCAGCACCAGAGGCTTTCACTCGCAACTCTTGTCTTCACACTTAACATTCCTCCTCCTGCCTGCAGCATTAGCTCTGACAGGATTCTTGTGGCTCCCTTCTTTCATATCAGCTTCTTTTAAGAGGCCTCTCCAACCACTCCCATCACTGCCTTTCATGCTACCTGTGTTTCTTTCTGTGTAGGTACTATGGTTAACCTTGATTGTCAATTTGATTGGATTGAAAGATGCCTAGGAGTTTAGTAAGCGCTCCCTGGGTGAGCGATTGTGTTTCCAGTTGATGTGGGTGCCATACATATAGGATGAAGGCTGACAGAACAGGAGATTTGTGCAAGCTGTGTTCTTCCTGAGGGATGGGTCCGTTGACACTCCGTCGGCAGTGGATGGACAAACCCTCTTCAGCCTTAACTCAGGGCCGTGTCATTGGTTGTCTTTTTTTTCCTGAGACCCCCAACTTGTTGGGCTGAGCAGCTTTACAGCATGCAGATGGCCGCTGAGGGATCTTGCAGCCTCTAATCATATCAGGGCAATACAACAAACCTCCTTTTGTAATTATAAACAAATCCTTTCTATCCACTCTATTCCTCTAGGGAGCCCTAATTAATACAAGAGCACTTATCAGTCTCTGAAATTGTGTATTTGCTTATTTGCTTTCTCGTCGGTGAATACATACAGAATGCTTGAGTGTCAGTCTGCCTTGTTCACTGCTGTAATCCGAGCGCTTACAGCATTGTTTGGCGCTGACGTCTGATCAGAAGGGTTTTTAGTGAATGGAGAGAATCTTACTGGTGTGTTTGAACGATTTGGTGTTTAAGTGCTGACAAAACTGATATGTTGGAGTGAAGACCCTGGAAACCACAGCCCTGGACGCATCAGGCCACCGTGGGAGAGGGTGAGAAACAAAAGGACTGGGGAAAGTTCCCCGCCTTCATTTCCAAATTTCCCCAAAACTTGTGGAAACTGTTAAATCTACCCAAAGGTTACAGAAGCAGCTAGAGAGAGGGAGTAGAAAACATTTAGCTCTGGAAAGTTACTAAGGCGTTCGTAAATAACCCCATAACCCCTCACCCGTGCTCAAGTCAGCAGCCTTAATTAAACTCATTAGGAAAGGCCTACACCCACACACATCCTCACGCATATACTCACAAAGGCACGCACAATCATGCGCGCGCGCGCGCATACACACACACACACACACAGGGTGTTGGACTAGAGGAAAGAGGAAGAGGAACAGTGGGAATGGGAGGACAAAAAAGGCAAATATTAAAACGTATTATATACATGTCTGAGAATGTAAAAAATATTTAAATTAAGTCAATCATCTACATAAATAATGCAGTGTAACACAAGATTGTGTCTGTTCCCATATGGAGAGTCAGTTGCTTGATGTGTGGCACCAGGAAGAAATCAAAGAGAGGGGCTATGGCAGCACAGTGGGGGTCCTTGTGCCTGCTGCTGAGATCAGCCTCTGGGCTCAAGCTTTGTTCCTGGAGATGAGCAACGATAAAGAACAGAAAACCCATAAACCACAGAGCACAGGCACATCTGCTTTGTGGCCAAGGGAGAGGGCAAGCAGAGACAGGGTGGAGTGATCCAGCCATTGCGAATCGAGTTAAGCAGCAACCACAAACACACCAGTGTGGGAAGCATGGCAGAAGAGTGGGAACCCCACTGGCGGCGTGCCAGGAGTCTATAAAGCTCGCCAGGCCGCAGACCCCTGTGAAGATGGTCTAACCTGGCCTCTGTATTTCTCTGGAGAAGACCAAAACACGTGCTGAGAAACATGGATTCCACCGAGAAGATAGGAGATGGTGTTACTATCCCCTTCTGCAGAGGAAGAAAGCATCCTGCTTTGTAATTCGGGGATGATCTATGAGTCACACGTGAGATAAACTGAGTGGAAGCGACATCAGGAGAAAAGCCATCTGTCACTGTATATTCTAGTGAGTTTGAACAGCAGGCAAAAGAAAATGCCTGTAAACTAAGTTGGATGAAAAAAAAACATAATTCTAGTTTAGGTTTAGGTGATCCAATAAGGAGAGGGTGCCGAGGAAGGAATTAGAAGGTATGGAAGGATGACACTATGAGGAAATGAATGGCTAGTCGGGGGCCAGTGAGATAGCTCCAGAGGGAAAGCCTGATGAATGTAGGTCAAGACCCGGGTGTCGTGAGGAGAGAACAGACCCTGTAAGCTGTTCTCTGGCCCCCACATGTGCACCATAGACCCCTAGGCCCCCCCAATAAGATGTAATAAAAAAAAATCTAAAGACTAGTTGGGAAACAATGCTAGAATTATTTTGTGAGCTTGGAGAGCCAATGAAAGCGACTTTTGGAAATCTAAGCAAGTGAGCAGAATGCTGTGGGGCCAGACTTCCACAGATAGGCTGAGGTGTGTCTTTGGGTGTCGGGGAGGAGCCTAGTGACTTGCCCAGTGATTATCCAGGTTTGAATTTCCAGTGGTGCCTGCTAGGTGGCCTCCATAGCTAACCTACCTGAAACAGGTCTCCAGTCATTATAAAACCATCAACACCCTGCCGGGCCTTACTAATAAATGGCTTTGTAGAGTTGAGTCTTCTCTTCTGACCTTTAGCACACCCTTCTTTCCAGTCTGTGTCTCCACTGGCCTGCTTCCAGGGCCATGCCCTTGATGCTGCCTGTTGTCTGGCAGGCTAGCCAAATATTATCCTTCTGTCAAGGTCAAGCTCACATTCCCCATGAGCCTTTCTTGATTGCCTTTCTTTGGACTCCTAAAATAAAATTGCTCAATTACATTCTGCCATTATATTCACAATTGTTTTATACATATTAATGTTGGGAAGTAAAAGGAGGAAAAGGAAGAGATTAACAAAGAGAAAAACGAGCTAGAGAGATAGAGATAGATAGATAGATAGATGATAGACAGACAGACAGATAGATAGATAGACAGATAGATAGTAGATAGACAGATAGTAGACAGACAGATAGATAGATAGTAGATAGACAGATAGATAGATGGTAGATAGACAGATAGATAGATAGTAGATAGATAGATAGATAGATAGATAGATAGTAGATAGATAGATAGATAGATAGTAGATAGTAGATAGATAGATAGATAGATAGATAGTAGATAGATAGATAGATAGATAGATAGATAGATAGATAGATAGATAGATAGATGGTAGATAGATAGATGGTAGATAGATAGATAGTAGATAGATAGATGGTAGATAGATAGACCTTGCTGCTCTTTCGGTACTAGTATTTGGTTCCCAGCACCTACCATGTGTGACTCACAACTCCCTGTACCTCTATCTCCAGGAGATCCAACACTCTCTTCTGGCTTCTGAGGGCATCTGCACATACACACACACACACTATATATATATATATTTATATATATATATTTTTTGTTTTGTTTTGTTTTTCATAAAAGGAAGAGTGAAACTCAGGGGGTATCCCGACTGTAGCTTCTGCTTTGGGGTAGCTATCGCTGGCCTTTCACTGGAGGAAGCAAAGCAGAGTGGTCCAGAGAGACCCTGGTGCGGGCAGTGGAGCTGGGCTGACCATGGTAATCATCCGTGTCGGTAATTCACCTCACTCGTCTGGTGCCGTGAGGGATGAGAGGAACACATGTGTACTCCACATGATGAGGCTCGCCACGTGTGTTCTTGGGCCTCTCCTAAGGCGCTGACTCGGGGTGTCTACAGTGGGACCCACAAATCTATTTTTAAACATCATTCTAGATAATTCAACCACACTGCAATACTTTTTTTTAAAAAAAAATTAAATTTTATTTATCTGGGGAGAGAGCCGCACTCATGCCACTACGCGCACAAGGAGGCCAGAGGACAATGTGCTTCAGTCACTTCTTCCCTTTCATCCTGTGGGTGCCAGACCTCAAACTCAAGTCCTCGGGCTTGGCAAGCACCTTACCCACTGAGCCCTTGGGTAACACTCAAAAAGGACTTCTTTAGAACATAGAAGCCTTAAAACTCACGATGTAAATTCTCTCTCACGCACATTACATACTTGCTTTTGTTTGAAGGGAGGTACTAATGGTGACAGCTTATTTCTTGTGGGGACACTATAATTTACACGGCTTCTGGCCCAGGGCCACTAGCTGAGAGGTATTGTTCTAGACAGAACAATGGGAGGCTCCTGTCAGAGCCACCTGGTCTCCTCTGGCAATTTGCTGCAACTATCTGTGTGAGTCTAACCAGCCCTGATCATTACAAATAACAGTTCTAGAGCTTGGGGCTTGTTTTTTGTTTTTGTTTTTTAGCTTTGAGCTTTATAAAAACAACACAACTGCCCCTTGAAATGGGCTGGATCACAGACTTTAAACACGTAAGGAGCTCACTGATTATACTCACACCTAGCCCTGCAACAAAAGCTGAAACAGCATTCTGGTATACTTCAGTGTCTCCTGACTAAAGAGATTATGAAAATCCTGTCTTTAACGTTTTCTTACTTATATATATATCCACTATAGAAATCAAAAGGTTTTGTTGTGGTATTTCCACATAAATATATCATGTGCTTCCGCCATGTTCATCTCCATTGCCATCTCTCTCTTCCCCTCCTCACTCTCACAGGTTCCCTACCCTTTCTTGAATGGTATTATTTCTATGTCACATGTGTGTTCATGTATGACACATACACATATGTGTGTGATAAACACTAAAGCCTGGGTCCCACATATAAGTGAAAAGGTTTATTATGATTAGTATAATAAATGAGTCTGTTATTGTGATTAACACAATGACCTCCAGTTCCATTCATTTCCCTGCAGATGACATAATTTTATTCTTTATTTATTTCACAAGCTGGAGAGTTGGATCACTGGTTAAGAGTGCTTGTTGCTCTTGCAGAGGACATAGGCTTGATTCCCAGCCTCCTCATGGTGGCTCCCAGGGAACATGACACCCACTTCTGGCCTCCTTTGGTACCAGGCATGCATGCGGTGCATAGACACACAGGCAAAACTTCATACACATGGAATATTTTTTTTCTTTTGGTTTTCCGAGACAGGGTTTCTCTGTGTAGTCTTGGCTGTCCTGGACTCACTTTATAGACCAGGCTGGCCTTGAACTCACAGAGATCTACCTGCCTCTGCCTCCCTGTGTGCTGGGATTATAGGCGTGCACCACCACCCCTGGCATAATACTTTTTAATTTAAATTTTACTGCATTGTATTTAGTATGTGCACATATGTGTGAGCATGTGTGCACCTGTGTGAGTATATGCATGGAAATCAGAGAGAAACTTTCTGGACTCAGTTCTCTTTCTACTATAGAGGTCCCAGGAATAGAACTCAGGTCCTCAGAGTTGGTGAAAAGTGATTTTACCCATTGAGCCAGTTTGCCAGCCCCAAATTTTAGTCTTCTTCATGGAACACAGTTCCATTGTATATATAACACACTTTTAAAGATTTTTATTTGTTATTAATTTTAAAATTTCTCTCATATATTTTGACCATATTTTCCCTCCCCCAACTTCTCCCAGATCTCTAACCACCCACTTCATATTCTTTCTTTTAAATAAAATTTTTAAATCAAAACAAAAAGAAGCATAAAAAATTAAAAATTTTAAAAATGAAGTCCATCTTGTGTTGGCGAACCATTCCTGAATGTGTAGTGTAGTCACATGAGTACAGGGCCTATGGTGGCCAGAAAAGGGCATCGGGATCCCTGGAACTGGAATTGCGGTGGGGGGGTGTTGAGGCTCCTCTGGGTGCTGAGAGCCGAGCTGGGGTCCTCTGCAGGAACAGTGAGCGCTTTAATGGCTGACCATCCCTCCAGCCCCGTGACACCCTTTCTTTACCCATTCATCTACTCGTGGGCAGCCCTGCTGATTCCGTATCTTCGTTACTGTGAACAGGGCAGGAATGAATGTGGACGTGCTGACTTAGATACCCAGCTGTGGTGTGGCTGAGCCATGCCGTAGTTCTAATTTTAGATTATCAAACTGCTAGACCACACTAGTCATTCCCATTGAGGCTACGCTAACGTAGGTTCCCATAGTGTGCAGGGTCTTCCTCATCCCGTGCAACGTCGTTGTGGTTTTGATTTGCGCTGACGGAATGATGGGATTCTTAGGAAATGTTTCTGTTCTCAGCTGGATTTCAATGGCTACTAGTCAAGCTTTACTGATCTTCCTCCAAGTGGCACATTCTCTTTCTGTCACATACCAGGTTGTCCAGGAATAATTGTTTCCTTAAACTCATACAAAATAATTCTCAGATTTGGACTCTGAAATTGTTCCAGGGTTCAATTTTGTTGTTGTTGTTATGCTTGTTTTAGATGGAGTCTCGTTTTGTAGCCTAGGCCTGGAACTCACAGCTATCTAGCTGCTGTGATTAATTCCCCAAAACCTGGGATTAAACTGTGACCCACCATACCTGGCTTCTATGAGTTTCAACAAGACATCTCCTTGGCCAAAGGGATATTTCTTCTTGAATGTACAGTACTGAATCTGCCACTTCCTCCTTGGGGTCGCACCATTTTGCAGACCCTCAGCTTTGGATCTGACATTATCTCTGTTTTCCCAGACTGGGGCTTTTAGTGAGATTTGTGCCCAGCTCGTTGGAGGAGAACTTAACTGCCGACTGACCACAAACTGAATCTGTGGCCCTTAGGATCAACGCATATGAAAATGACAACTATTGCCAAAATACTTCTCACAGGCGTCCTGGTAATGTTCCCCAGAGAAAGTGCCCATTTTCCCAAAGCCTCAGAGACACAGCAAAAAGTTCTTTCTGCTCGGAATTTTTTAAAATACTTCACGTGTATGGATGTTTCACCTCCAGGCCCGTGTGTGCGCAACATGGAGCCCGTGGAGGGCAGAGGCATCTGATTCCCCTGGAACTAGTCTTCAGGCGGTTGTGAGCCACCATGTGGGCACTTGAAACCAAACCTGGATCCTTTGCAAGAACAAGCTCTTCTCCTGTGAGCTCTCGTTCCCGTCTCTGGATATTTTCAGGTCTTGGTGAGAGCTGCCGTCACGCCGTCACACACCCGTCTGGATGGGCCCTTTCTCACTGTGCAGCTTTTCTTTTCAGTGTGGTGCACGGAGCTGAACTGAGAACTCACTTTGAAACTAGTTCTCACAGGTAGGAAAGCCAGCGAGTGAACAGCTTACCTGTGTCAGTCACAGTGAGCTCTGGGGATAACCTGGGGAATCTTCTGCCTGCTATAGTCTTTCTCTCTTTGAAGACAAATCAATTTTTCAAATCAAAAGGAACCAAAAAATTTTTAATTGATCCACTCCATTTTTTTCGTACATGGGAACTTAGAGTCCTGTAGTATTTGCTTTCATAGTTTAAGTCATTTTCTCTCCTCAATAATTGCAGTACCACAAAACTCTTCCTCTCTAGTACAACTGATCCTCAGAAGTTAGACACGTAACCTTCACGTCCTGAAAACCTATTTGCTTAGGGTGGCCTTCCATGCCAATATTACATTAAAAGCACACGTTAACTGGATACTTCCATCTATCAGGCTGAGGAGAGCAAGTTCACAGCTGCAAACAGGCAGAGCAAGCTCAGAGAGCCAGCAGGAAGCCCGGCAGAAGGCTCCGCCTCTTTCCCTGGTGACTGCCACTTTCCTGTCAGTCTGGTCCAGATGGTGTTGAGCTCAGGAATCCAGAAGGACACATTCTGATGTTTGAGGGGCGTCATTGAAGTCTGAAAAAGTAGTGTTGGCTTTCTCTCTGTGTCACAGATTATGCAGGTATCTGGGTCAAATCTGGCCAGTGGGGAGTGAAGAGAAGCAAAGCTACTCGGGGCAAAATTCAAGCAAGAATCTGTTTCCCCTGTCCTTGCAGAAGCCCACTAAGGTGCTGTCTGATTTTCTCAGATGAAACATTTTAGAAAGATACACACTGGAGCACCAGCTTCCCTTCACGGTGGTGGAACTGATTCACATTCAAAAACTACCTGGGAAATAAAATTGTTCCCGTTGTTAGTACTGATTTTTAATAACTCCTGCAGTTTAAGTGCCCTAAACAGAACTCTAGAAGCAAACATTAAATAAGAATTAAAAACACAGTTTACATTCCTTCTATGGTAGAAGCTTGTAATTATATAATGTTTAATTGAGCTGTACCCTAGGCTGGTCCTAAACTCGCTCTGTAGTTGAAGATGACCTGGAATCCCTGATAGGTCGACCTCTGTTTCCAGGGTGAACCGCCACACCTAGTTTTATGAGGTGCTGAGGAGCAAACCTAGTACCCTGCGCATGCTAGGTACTCAACTGACCTACCTTCTTAGCCCAGAATTCAAAGTTTTAAAAGCCTTAGCTCCTTCTAGTGTTCTATTGAGCCAACAAAGCACACAGAATGAGAGGATCTGAGTAATGAAGTTAATGGCCAAAGCACGTACAGCTGGCTAAGCCAAGTCAGTGTCGGTTCATGGCCCTGTTTACTGCCTCCCGTTTTCCCCCATGCTGGCCATCGGGAACCTCAGCTTGCCAGGCACCTGGCATTGTTTTACAAGAGCAGTGCTCCAAGCTCCACTTGGAGTGAAGGAAGGTTTTGAAACCTCAAGGGACTGGGTTGTGCCTTTCACAGGAGCAGGGAGTCCACCCTTACAGCTCTGCCTGTCTTCAGTCATACACTGTGAAGCAATGGGAATTGACTCTCTTTTTCTCTTAGCCTTTTATTGGTTCTTTTTGAATTTCACATCATGCACCCCAATCCCACTCATCTCCCCCACCATCCTTTCATACCTGCCCTTCGCCCTTGCAACCTCCTCTCCAAAAGAAAATTAAAAATAAATAAATAAATAAATCTCGTTGTGGATGCTGAAGTGTTTCACTGTGTGCCCCTTTTGTTCACACATCTTTACTTGCAAATATTCATTGCAATGAGTCACTGTTCTGGTTCGAGGCCTCACGTTTCTGCTACACTCTCAATATTGGGTCCTCACAGGAAGCCCTCTTTGTTGCTCTGTTGTTGCCCTGTGTCATGAACCAGCACGTGCTCCAGCTGTTCATAGATGGGGTAGCTGTAGGGGTGGGCCAACTCAAAACCCTGGATGTGGGCCTGGGTGAAGCTAAGTTGGTCAGCCTGCCAGCTCACACAACTGGCAAGAGATAGGGTCGGCTCTCCTGCTCTCCTGCCCACAGGGCTGGCTCACCTGAGCATTCCCCACCAGGGCCAGCTCTCCTGCCTGCCACAGGTGTCAAGAGGCAAGGGGTGGTGAGGGCAGGTGATGAGGGTACAAGGGGTAGTGAGGGAATTGACTCCTTTTACAGCCTCACAAAACCACTGGATTCCAGGGAAGGTAAAGGAAATGTCTTACATGACATTTAAAAATTCTTCAGCAAAATGATATGCCGTTTGAGAGCCTGACATTTGCTCTAGAAGAGTGGGCAGATATGTAGGAAAGCGCATAAGTATACAGGATATGGGTTGGCTCAGCATGAATGTTGAGGCTAAGTTATGAGCACAGGAGGCATTATTTAAGCTTGTCTATATTTACATGTTTGCAGTTCAAAGACTAAAATGTTAATAAATTAACAAAACAAATGATGAAATAGGAGATGGTAAGATGCCCCCGTAGGTGATGGCATTCGCCACATACCCTGGAAACCTCCATTTGGCCCCTAGAACTGATGTCAAGGTTAAAGGAAAGAGCTGACTCCACAAAGTTGTACTCTGACCTCTGCACATGTGCCATGACATGTGACTCCTGCCCTAGTAATAAATTTAGAAAATTTAAATGAAGAAACAAATACTGTTAAACGCAAAGCCAGACTCTGGAAGAAATGGGGTGTAGCTCAAGTTTGAAGACCATAACAGTAATTATTAGGGGCAATTAATTCATACATCTTAAGGGGTTGTCATTCCCACACAAAAGAAAGTACTTTCTGTCTCACAAAATGGTCTGTCAGACTCAAAGAGTGGTGGTGCTCCTTAAAGCCACCAGGGACTCTGGGAGAGAAGTCCTTGCTGTGTTCAACATGAGTCAGCAAGGTCATTCGATATACCCCATGCCTGGCCTACAGTAAGAAGGAAAGCAGCACAATGGCAAATCTTGTGAAAGCACAGTCCAGATGGGACACAGTTCTGCTTCCGTGAGGCAGCTGCACGGGAAGTTGGGCAATGTGGCTGAGGCTTGACAGGTTCAGATCTGTCTCCCTCAGTGGCTCCTGAGCTAGGCTTGCCTCACAGATGGGCACTACTGGGAGATCACAGAACTGTAAGAGGTGGGATCATGGGGGTTCTGAGTCTCTCTATCGCCCTGTGATGTTAGTGATCAAATCCAAGTCCTCATGTGGCTTTCTCTTCTCTCTATTCCTTTCATGCCACTAGGGGACTACTAATCTTGTAGTCTTGCTCCATCACAATCCCAGAAAAATGGAGCCAACTAATCAGATTTAGATTCCCCAAACCATGAATCCAAACAAACCTTTTTTTATGATTTATTTATTTTTATTTTATTTACATGATGTTTTCCCTGAATGCATGTTTGTGTGAGAGGATCCCTTAGAACTGGAGTTACAGACAGCTATAAGCTGTCATGTTGGGTGCTGGGAATTGAACCTAGGTCCTTTGGAAGAACAGCTAGTGCTCTTAACCTCTGAGCCATCTCTCCAGCCCCCAAGCAAACCTTCCTAAGTATGGTATCTCGGGCATTTCTTACAGTAACAGAAAGTGCACACAATAAACAAGGCCTTCTGATAGGTGCAGTGAAAGCTCAATGGACACATTTTTATGAAAAAATCAGTCATCTCTGCTACAATTACCTATGAGTCTGAGCTACTATCCTAGGCAGAGGTCAATTGTCAAAATGTCCCTGAGACTCTGACACTTAACTCTCAGGGCCTCTCACTAGTGTAGGTCTCCTAAAGCCCCAAGCAGAAGCAGCATTGATTACCAATTTTAAAAACATAACACCTTTGTTATTATTGTATGCAGGTGTCTATGATATGCATCTGTGTGGATGAAGATACCCATGTGCCAGAGCATGTGCGTAGAGGTCAGGGAAAAACCTTCAGGACTCAGTTCTCTCATCCACAGTGGGCTCTAGAGGTTGAACTCAGGTGCCACTGGCCACATAATTTCTTTTTTTCTTTTCTTTTTGTAAGAGAGAAGGAGGGATTGGTCTCATGTATACCAGGCTGGTCTTGAATTTGCTAAGTAGCCAAGGATGGCCTTGAACTTCTGATCCTCCTATCTCCACCTCCCAAGTGCTGGGATTATAGGCATGTCCCACCAGGCCCAGCTTCTATGGTGACAGGGATTGGACCCAGGGCTTTGTGCTTGTTCAGCAAGCTCTACCATCTGAGCTCCATCCCCAAGCCACCATCACCATTTTCCTCATAACAAGATGCTCTGAGCAGTCTAAAACATTAAGCTTGTTTTTTTGTTTGTTTGTTTTTCATGTCACTTCTAAGAATCTAAGAATCTGGGTGGTCTGTGTTGGGCCATCTCATGAGGTTACAAAGCTATCAGAGCTGTAGTTATCTGAAGGCCTGACCAGGGTGGAATAGCCATTTTTTTAAATGGCTCATGTGACCATGGGCTAGAGGTATCAGTTCTTTCTCCATGCTTCTTTTGAGTGTTCTCATAACATGATAGCTGGGTTTCCCCAGACTGAATGTCCAGAAAAAGATGGGGTTAATGATGTTTCTGTATCGTAGCCACAGAAGTGACACACCAGCAGTTCTACTGCATTCCGTTGGTAAAATACAAAAACAACTCAATATGTAAGAGTTATCATTCATAAGTAAGGTAGCTGTGTGCATATGAACTGGACAAAGTTGTGAATGCCAGGAGCCAGAGATAATGAAGGAGAATCTTCACGGTGGGAAGGAACCTTCCACCGGGCCTTGGTAATGTGGTCACATCATTTCTTTTTTGTACTATTTAGAAAATTAAGACATCTT
This sequence comes from Meriones unguiculatus, assembly GCF_030254825.1. Classification (NCBI taxonomy): domain Eukaryota; kingdom Metazoa; phylum Chordata; class Mammalia; order Rodentia; family Muridae; genus Meriones; species Meriones unguiculatus. Next base: position 173,836,932 of record NC_083350.1, on the reverse strand, counting down.
TATGTTCTTTCCCCAAAATCATATTAGTATTAATATTAGTATTAAACGGAATTTCTTTCTTATAGGATCTTGACACTTTTGAAATTATTTTAGAACTTGGTAAAAAACTACTCCACAAACCAAAATCATAGTGTGAAGTCCTGATAGGAACGACTCTCTCCCTCTCCCCACCCCCTTCCTCCAGCGTCTCACTAACGTAAACCTGGATGGCCTGGAACACTCTCTGTAGGGAAAGCTGGCCTTGAACTCAGAGAGATCCACCTGCCTCTGACTCTGAGTGCTAGGATTAAAGGCGTGCACCACCACACTGTCTTCTAGTCCATATACATATATTCTTTAATCTTTCATAAAATGCATTCTGGGCTGGCTGGTCAGACCAAAGTCAAGTTCTGTTTAGTAATCTGAACAAGTACTTCCTGATAGCTCAAGTCTATAAATTAATTATATGTCTCTTTATGCCTCAAACTTCTCATTCATAAAATGAGGATAATAGCACTTACTTCATAGAGCTGTTGCAATGATTAAATAAGATAACGTCCCCAGAGTACTTAAAATGGATCTGGCAAGCAGCACATGCCAGCAAATCTTATTTGTTTTTATTATTATGCCTCTGAAAACCTCACCAACTTCAGGAAGCCAGTTTTGGATACTTTTTACAGGATTGCAGCAATTTGTAATTTCAGTGTTCACCTCAGAAGATTGCATACATTTGTACATGTTGGCTAACAATGATAGGAAGTCATATCAAAGACATGGAACAATTGGTATTAAGTATTTACTGGTGGCAGTATAAATGGGTAATGATTTTGGCAAAGTGTTTGCTGGTGTATCCACACAAGATAACTGTGTGTACATCCTACAATACATTAACTCTGCTCCTAGCTATAAACCCAACTAATCATAATAGCTAGATTATGCTAGGAGGCATAGATTATGCTACCAGGAGGCATATGCAAAAATTTTCCTAATGGCTTTATTCGTGTTGATCCAACATGAAACAATGCCCTCTGATGTGGTACAGCATGTTCATGAGGAAGCACAAATTTAGCAACAGAAAGAACCAATCTAATCAACACCATGTTGAATAAGGGAGTCTAAGAACAAAAATTAAATAGTTCAAAGACGGATTACAAGGTTGGGTGGTGTCCTAGTCATTGTCACTGCTTCGGTGCTGAAAGACCATGACCAAAAGCAACTCACAGTTCTGTGTAATGGTTCATCATCAAAAGCAGTGAGGACAGGCGCTCACACAGGGCCATGCAGGGGTGCAGAGGCCTTTGTGCTCACTGTGTTCACTAGGGGAGCCTGGACTGTTAAGCACACAGGTTTTTCCTTCAAGGGAAGGAATGCAAAACCAGTTTCCTGCCCAGAAGGCCGGAGTGCTCTTGCTTTCTAGCCTGGTGACTGTTCCACAGTCCGTGTGTCTGAAGACGTTCCCGAGCCAGATCCTCCTCCAGACCGGTTCTCGGAGGTTTGTCTCCATCAATCTACAGAACTTATTTTCATGGAAGGTGTTACATGACTTTACAGAGTACTGATGTTCACATCTAACCTATTTTTAGCTTACTTTGTTCCTCAAAGAGTTTTAGGTATGTTTTGTTGTGCGAGTGGGATTGAGGTAATCATCACAAGAATACTTTTCACCAGACTGTGCTCTGTTTAAATATCCCTAAAATAAACAACTCAGGAGGCAGACTCCTGAAGTTTGAACCAACACCAGCTACTGAGTCACGTGGAGAAGAATTGCTTTCTAGCCTCCCGTGGCTCATCTCTGCTGCCGGTGAAGGTCAAGGAGTCCCCCAAAGGGCAGGAGCCTGGAATCAGGAGCTGATGCAGAGGCCGTGGAAGAATGCTGCTTTTCTGCTTGTTCCTCATGGCTTGCTCAGCCTGCTTTCTTATAGAACCTAGGACCACGTGCTCGGGGGAGTCACCATTCATAATCAATCACTAATTAAGTAAACACCCTACAGCCGATTATACAGAGGCCTTTTCTCAACTGGTGTTTTCTTCTTTCAGAGGACTCTAGCTTGTGTCAGGTTGATATAAAACTAGCCAGCAAAGGTGAGTAAGAAGGTGTGGAGGATCTAGAAGGAGTTGGAGAAGGGGAGAGAACATGATCAAAATATGTTGTATGGGAAATTATTAATAAGAGAATTAAGGGGAAAGCAGGTCACTCAGAATTTCATTATGTAGACTTTGAAATCAGTCAAACAATTAGCAGAGATTAAATCGCTGATCATCTTTTGGACAATTCTACCTGAAGGATTGACCAAGGGAGCCTTCTGTGGTTGAAAACCTCCTAATCATTGATCTGAGTGACAGCACAGGTGGATATAGGTTAAAAATTAATCAAACTTTCAACATCACATTTGGATATCTTATTGTAAGTCGTACTAATAGGACTTCCACCCCCTTCTAAAGTTAGTAATGGAAGGCAAGGTATGGTGCCAGATTCCTGTGTTCTCCAGAATATGGAAAGGTGAGGCAGGAGGATAGTGAGTTTAAGTCTATAACAATACAAAACAAAAGTAATGGCTGGGCCATGGAGGTGGCTTAGTGGTCAGGAAGCTGCTGTTTAAGCATGAGGACCTGAGTTTAGATTGGCATGAAAGCAGGTCTGTCATCCCGGGAGGAGACAAGAGGATGCCAGGGCCTTACTAGCCAGCCAGTCTAGACAATTGGTAAGTCCTAGGTTTCAGTGAGAGACTGTGTCAAAACCAGAGTGACTGGTTGAGGAAGATACCAGATGCCATCCTCTGTGTCCAGGTGCACACACACAGGATGTGCTTGTGCATGCACACTTCCTTAGTTACTTTTCTATCGCTGTGATGAGACATCCCCACCAGAAGAAACCTGGGGAGGAAAGGGTTTGTTTCCCTTCACAGGGCACAGCCCATCAAAGGAGGTCAAGGCAGAAACCCAGAGGCAGAGGTGGACATAGAGAGGCCAGGAGGAATGCTGCTTGCTGGCTTGCTCCCGTGACCTGCTCAGCCTGCTTTCTTACAGCTCACAGGACCGTCAGGCCAGGAGTGACACCACCTGCACTGATCTGGGCCCTCCCCTATCCACCACCAACCAAGAAAATGCACCCCAGCTCACCCACAGGCCAATCCAGTGGGGGCAAGTTTTCAGTTGAGGTTCCTTCTTCAAAAAATGACTCTAGCTTGTTGTCAAATTGTCGTAAAACTAGCCAGCGCGCTCTCGTACACACACACACACACACAAGCACGCGCGCGCGCACACACACACCATACACACATAGAAAAGGTATAAAAAGTAGTAGTATCAAGAAACCCACTGCTGAGAACATTAACATAAGCCTGGCAGTGATTGAGAGCTGGTCAAAGTTTCATTTTGCCAACCCTAAATCTTTATAGAGTCGCTAAGCAGCAATAAAGAAGAGTCATGTATTTGTTCTTCACCTTAATAGTTGTGTCAGTTTCACTCATTTCAAAAATATTTGAGTGTTCTGTGAGGTGACAGCACTACTATCAAGGAACAAATGAGACATAGCTCTTGACCCACAGAGCGAGGTTGGCTGGGGTATGACAAAAGTAAATCAAAAGCTAACAACTGCAGACTTTTAGGGCGGGTAGAAGGACCTTCTCTGACACAGAAGCTGAAATCAGTGCCTTCAGCAGGGCTCCACAGGCCGAAGGCAACTGGGTGTCCAAGGGAGGGAGAGAAGGATGGAGAGAAACTCAGTGAGGCTGGACATATGTGTGCCCTGGGGAGGCCCGGAAGAGTGTAACGAGGGCAAGAGAGAAACCCACTGAGGGAGACACATGGAGCCTTGTGCAGACCTTGTGATGCCATAGGCAGGAGAAAGGCGTGATGCCACATTAGCCTCGATGTGTTCATCTGCTTTCAGCATGAGGAAAGGATGAGGAGGGGGCAAGTAAGGGAGGACAGACTGACTGCAAGGCTGCGGCAGCAAAGCAGGTTGTAGGTGTTTAAGCTAAGAGACGAGACTTGAGCAATGTTCAGAAGCAGCAGGACTGGTTGGCTCAGCCCAGGAAAGGTGAATGGCAGCTAGTGTCCAGTTTCCGGCTTCAGCAACCCTGTGGACTGTGGTGCCATCCACCCGTACAGAGACCAGATGGAAAGAGTAGCTTCCAATGAGAGAGATTTTTGAGGGGATAGGAAAGGGAAGCTAATGAGTTCTGTTTCGTCCATGCTGTAGCTGGAGTGCCCGTGAGATGCTGAAGTGGAGATGTTCAGTCTATGGTTGGTCCTTGGGAGAGGTGACTCTCTTGAAGAAACCAATGTAGAAGCCAGTGCTGTGTAGAAATGACTTAAAACCTTGGGAGCAGAGAACATTGAAACTTGCTCCCTTTGGATGTTTCGGACAGTGAGAAGCAGATGGAATTTAGAACACCCAGGATCCTCTTAAAGCACAGGGAGGAGGAATGCAGAGAAAGAAGGAAGCCTGTACTCATGGGAGCTTAAAGAAGGGACATCTTCCACCAGTGTCAGGAGACAGGATCTAAAGCTGCCAGGAGGTCTAATCCAGGATGTCTTTCTGACCTTCAAAAAAGCAGCAGACAGAGCCTGGGTGTACTGGTGTACAGCCTTTATGGCAGACCTCCAAATCAGCAGCAGGCAGATCTTTGCGAGTTCAAGGCCAGTCTGCCCACCATAGTAAGTCAGGTCCAGGCTCTTGTGAGTTCAAGGCCATTCTGCCCAACATAGTAAGTAAGGTCCAGGTTCTTGCTGCTCTTGCACACGATCTAAGCTTGGTTTCCAGGACCCAGATGAAGCCTCACAACTGTCTGTAACTCTGGGATCTGACACCTTTTGGCCTCTGTAGACACCAGCATGTATTCAGTGCATATAAATATATGTAAGAAAACACTCACACATATATAATAGAACAAATAAATCTCACAAAACAACAAGAACCTCAGCAGAGGTGTATTTGCCAAATTTCAGAGATAAAGCTGGCTCCGATTAAAGGCCAAATGGTTGTGTCTAATTCTCAGGTACCCACCCCACTTCTTTGTTTCAAAACTGTGCAGCCTGGTCCCCTTGCTAATCTAGAAACAAATCTAAAAACGAATATCCTCGTTTTTAGAAGCAGAGCACCCTCTTGCTTGATTACTCAGAAAGGATTTCTTCCAGGGTACTCACAGCATGTCTCTGAAGGTCTAAGAACCAATGCCTAACTTTTGTATCGCCATTGACCACACAGTTAGGAGAAATACTAACCCTGCCATGGAACCTCTCTAGCAAATATGTCTCTGCTGTTGCCACCACCTTCTTCTGGGTACATGTGGGTCTAGGATCTTGTCAGCAGAATCGCTACATCATTTGCATAGGAAAAGCAGAAGTCTCTTCAGTTGTGCCTGCCAGAAGAACTGGGAGGCCCCTGCGCTCCATTCATCCCATCTGCGACTTCAGGCAGGGTTATTTTATCTGCGAGCCAAGAAGCTACATCCCAAGGGAGTCTTGGAAATGTAGTTCTTTAGCTCCCCAGATTTTAAAGCTCAGGAAGCCAAGCTACCATGAGATTGGAGGCTCGTGAAATAAGCCAGTCACAGGATCTGCTGCTGCCCATCTCTTTTTGTTCCAGTTTGCTTTCTGTTGCTGTGATACAGACCGTGACTAAAAGCAACTTGGGGAGGAAAGGGTTTATTTCATCTCATTGGCTGCAGCTGAAGGAAGTCAGAGCAGGAAATCCGACAGGAACCTGGAGGCAGGAGCTGAAACACAGGTCATGGGGGAGTGCCTCTTACTGGCTTGTTCCTGTGGCTTCTTCAGCCTGCTCAGGGGCGGCACCACCCACAGTGGGACGGATCCTCCCACATCAATCATTTAAGAAACTGTGCGGCAGAATTATCTACCAGTCCATCTGTCGGAGACATTTTCTCAATTGAGATTCCTCTTCCCAGCTTGTGTCAAGTCGACAAAATGAAAACCACGCAGTATGCTTTTCTTTTATGCATCTCTTCACCCTTTTCCCACGCTAAAATTACAAATGACAAGGATAGCAACATGGTCCTGCCTCTTGTTAAGCAATCATTCCTGGTATATAAGAAACTACATGTATTGACTCTCTGTGAGATACAGAACCTCATCCATAACTTTATTTTTAGGTAATACTTTTTTTCTCATCTGTTACAACTAAGTATTGACACCCTCATATGTGTAGACTAAACTGTGAAGTTAACCACAAGTGAAAGAGGAAAAGAAAAGGAGGAAGAGGGAGAAAAATAAAACGGAAGAAAGTGAGGTCATGAGGCCATGGCTGGTCCTTCCAACTTCCTCCGCGACATATGCAATGCTGCCCACACCCTCAGCCGGAAGCTTAAATGGTTGGCATCGATGACCTGATGAGATGACCTAATCTTTCTTCACAGAGGGCCTGAGCCTCTCATGGTTTGACACATAGGCCTCCGAGGTTTTTCATGGTCACCCTCCTCCCGACTAGACTGGCGGGAGTCAAAGGTAAAGGACGCTCTAAGGTCCAAATATCCTCCTGCCTCCTGAAAGCCTCATTCCAGAGCCCTAGCTCCCCATTGGAAATTGGAATTAGGCATTAATGACAACATAGACAATCATTTAAAAAACCTGTTATTATTTATTGTGCAGATGGGGGTACACGTAAGTCATGACACTCATGTGGAGGCAGAGGACAATTTTCTGGAGTCTGTTCTCTCCTTCTACTTTCTTTCTAACAGTTAATTTGTTTATATCCCACTCTAGCCAGCCACCTGGTTTCCTCCCAGTCCCACCCATCCTCCCTCTTCTGCCCCTATGCTCTTCCCCTAGTCCACTGATAGGGGAGGACCTCCTCCCCTTCTATCTGTCCCTAGCCTGTCAGGTCTCATCAGGACTGGCTGCAACATCTTCCTCCGTGGCCTGGCAAGGCTGTACCCACACATACACACAAGGACAGGAGCCTTCCACAGAGGGCTTCTGAAAGACTCTACCCATCAGGGTATCGAGTGCAGGCAGAGTGCAGGGAACCTTATGGAAGAAGAGGGAGATAGAAAGACCTGGAGGGGACAGGAGCTCCACAAGGAGAGAAACAGAGCCAAAATACCTAGCCCCAGGGGACCTGCAGAAACTGATGCTCCAACCAAGGACCATGCATGGAGAGGACCAAGACCCCTGTTCAGAGAAAGCCCGTACATAGGCTGCTCAGGTTCCAAGTGGGTTTCCTAGTAAGGGGAGCAGGGGCTATCTCTGACATGAACTCAGTTTCCTGCTCTTTGATACATCTCCTTCTACTTTTACATAGGTTCCATGGGTCATATTCAACAGCCCTATATGGCTGGTGCTTCATCTGCTGGGACATTTTGCTGGCCCAACACACAAAATTTGTTTCTTCCCTTGTTCATTAGGCATGAGAAATTCGAAAGAATCAGACGAGCCTCAAGCCCCAGCTCAACAAGATTACTCTTGTATGTCTTAGAAGATTCCTCACTTTGATAGCAAAATTGTTAGAACAAAATTGTTCAGACTAGTGGCACACACCATTAATCTCAGGACTCAAGGCAGGAAAATCTCTGCAAGTTTGAGGCCAGCCTGGTCTACATGACAAGTTTCAGGACATCCTGGGCTTTCCAGTGGTACTCTCAAACAAAAGCAAACAACAACAAAAAACTTGCGGACGTAGGGAGCCAAAATTTTAAACGTGACTTGTTAGGTTTACTAGTGAGTGTCAGTCATGTGTGGTTCCGAACTCATAAACTGTGGTCATGGAAGGTGTACCCTGGTTCCACATCACAAGCTGTAGTTTCTCAGGAGGTATGTTAACTGGGTGTCCTACAGTTCCTGAAAGCCCATACATTGACTTCTGGATGATTCACAACCATGTTAGTTCATTCATTAGTAGTAAGCTCTCAGGTCGGAAGCATGGGTAAAAGGATGGCGGAGAATTAAGCACTTAATAGGTCTACATTGAAAAGGGAGAGTTTGACACGGAGGAAAAAGAAACTTCTATCTACAGGAAACACATGCTACAGTAAGGCTGTCATCTTGGTGGAAATATATCTGTGCCATCAACCTGCCGCTGGGTGGCTGCTTGATTCTGGAGGGCTGCTGGTAGCTAGATGTTGCTCAGTGCAGCAAATATGTTAAATATTTATGCCTTGATGTAAGCCAGTGCCAGTGGGGCCAGTCAGTCTTGAACTTATGTGGAATCTACATTCCTGCCCTCATGGAGATTCTTTTTAATATAATTTTTTTTGTGGTTTTGTTTTGTTTTAGATAGGGTTTCTCTGTGTAGCCCTGGCTGTCCTGGAATTTGCTCTGTAGACTAGACTGGCCACAAACTCACAGAAATCCATCTGCCTCTGCCTTCCAGAATGCTGGGATTAAAGGCCTGCACCACCCCAAGTGCTGGTATTAAAAACATGTACCACCACACCTGGCCTAGTATTAATAGTGTGTGTGTGTGTGTGTGTGTGTGTGTGTGTGTGTGTGTATGCACATTTGCACTTGTGCCATGGTGCACATGAAGAGGTCAGAAGACAACTTATGGGAATAGTTCTTTCCTTCCATCTTGTTAAGGTGGGTTTTAATTGATTGACTTACTCTACCTCCCAGCCCAAGTTGCCCCTTCCTTCTCTCCCCCCCAGTTCTTCCCTAACAGCTCCCCCACATACACTCCTCCTCCTTTTCCCTTCAGAAAAGGGGAAGCCTCTCATGGATCTCAACCAAACTTGGCATATCAAGTTTCAGTAAGATGGAGCAGCCCAGTTAGGGGGAAAGGGTCCCAAAAGGCAGGCAATAGAGTCAGAGACAGCCCCTGATCTTGCTGTTAGGAGTTCCACATGAAGGCCAAGCTGCACAATTGTTACATATGTGCAGAGGGGCTAGGTCCTATGCTTGCTCCCTGGTTGGCAGTTCAGCCTCTGTGAACCCCCATGCGGTCAAGTTAGTTGATTCTGAGTTTTCTTGGGGTGTCTTCGACCCCTCTGGCTCCTGCAACCCTTCCTTCCCCTTTTCCACAGGATTCCCCAAGCTCCATCTAATGTTTGGCTGTTGCTCTTTGCATCATCCAATTCCTGGGTGAAGCCTCTCTGATGATGGTTATTGCTAGTCTCCTGTCTGCAAGTATAGCAGAATATCATTAACAGCGTCAGGGATGCCCCCTCCCCCCCATGTCATGGGTCTCAAGCTGAACCAGTCATTGGTTGACCATTCCCTCAATTTCTGCTCCATCTTTGCCCCTATACATCTTGAAGGCAGGACAAATTGTAGGTCGAAGGTTTTGCAGCTGAGTTGGTGTCCCAAGCCCTCCACTGGAAATCTTGCCTGGTTATAGGAGATGGCTGGCTCAGGCTCCATGTCCCTACTGCTAGGAGAGACCTTTTAGACAAATCTAATGAACTAACCCTTCCTTCGATGTCTGGGGATCTGTTTTGTGCATCTAATTGCTGAGAAGCTCCTCTGCCTAAAGAGTTTGACAGGTGCACAGCTGTTCGCCGACTCTGGACATCCTCTGAAGATGGCCTTCTTTCTGCTTGATCTCCTTGACAAGGCCCTGCAATCTTGTTCTTTTCATGTCCTGACTTAAGCCTGCCTTTGACTCAATACAGACCCACACCTCAGGACTAGAGCTCTAAACCCCGGGGGGGGGGGGGGAAACACACAAAAAAAGAGCAGGCCTGGTCAAACACACAGCTGTGAACACAGTTCTGTGAAGCGTGGAGGGGAGAGAAGAGGACTCTGTGGTTTGCCATTCACCAGTCTGCTTTCAGGCTCAGAAAATGGTGAACCCTGTGATCATCCTTCAAACGACACAGTAAGTGAGTGATCCCTGCCTTGTGGTATTTATAGATAGTAGAGCAGCACTCAGTAGCACAGGGCAGGGAAAAGCTATATGTGACCAGCAATGTTCTGTGGGAGTAAAAAAAAAAAAAAGAACTCCGGCTATACCAGGAAAACTTTCCTTTGAGGGAAAAACAAGTAGTATTAAGAAGAGTTTTGAAGGGTGGAATTAGCGTGTCAGGGAAGAAACAAGATGGACAGGTGCGTTCCACTGAGGAAACACTGTGAGCAAACATGAATAGGCCTGAGAAGCGTCCAAGCCCATTCAGACAGCTGAGAGAAGATACTCTAAAATGGAGTGGCTTGTAGGAAACGAAGACTGAGAGCCAAGCATGGCTGTGCACTCAGGAGGCAGAGGCAGGTGAATCTCTTTAAGTTCCAGGACAGCCAGAGCTGTATAGGAAGACCGTGTCTCAGAAAGCCAGAGACAGATGGGAGTGGGGGAATTGGAGGTAGCGTTCTTACAGTTCTGGACTCTGCCAAAAACAAAACAAATGAAAAACCTAGATAAGTAACGCTAAGGTTGGGTAAGAACCCTTATTAGTGACATAGAGGTCAGAGAACAACTTACATGACATTTTTGTCCCTTAAAATTGGTTTTTTAATGTCCTGCCCTTGCAGCTCAAGGGGCGGCTGCCCCTGCAATGAATAAATATGTGATGGAGAGATGGGAAAGATAGAAAAATAGAGCTGTTCGTGTGCTGTGGAGAGAGGTGTAATTGGAGATACAGCAGGATACGCCCAGGCTAGTGTGAGTGGCCTGCAACCTGAGGCCATGGCAATGTCCCAGTTCAGGCTGTCGCTGAAGGCCACGTCTGGGGCTGAGGTCCTGCTGCAGTCAGGGTTTTGCTGCCACCGAGGGCCCTACAGATGTCCGTGGTCTGGGCCGCTGTCTGAAGCCAGGCTGATGTCCATGCGGCTATGTTGATGAGTGGCCTGAAGTGCTACCTGAAGCCATAGTGATGTCCACGTTCTAGGCTACGTCTGAGGGCTTTCTCTGGGTCTGTGGGCCTGCTGCAGAATAGCCACCATGTCTGTGGGCTGTGCCGTCACCAGAAATCATGTGGAGGCCCGTGATCCACGCTCCTGCTTACTGTAAAGAACAGGGAAGCTACTTTACAGAGATATCAATGATTGCAGACAGATTACAGAGCTGAGAAAGAGGAACATAAGTTTCTGCAACAACCCCTCCTCCTGCCCCAAACCCCACCCTCCCCAGAGCCACAATTTAAACAGGAAGCCATCAAAGAGACCTCTTAAAGGTGTGCTAAAGGGTGCTGAAGTTAGCGCTCCACAGTTGACGGCTTCTGGTGGGGTGAGGGAGGGGAAGGACTCAGTTCTGTTTAAGGAAAAGGCCACCAAGCGTTTGACCACAAGTTTGACATAAATTGGACTTTTTATTTTTAAGGGGTCACAAGGCTGGGGGTGGGGAGACATGCAAGGACTGGGAAATGGTGTGATCAGGGTGCATGATGTGAAATGCCCAAAGAATCAATAAAAATATAATGTTGAAAAAAAAATTAGTCTTTAAGGTACGGATATTGAAAACCTACTTAAAGCATAATAAAACCGTCGTGCACAGGCTTATGACTAAAGAGACAATGTCAGTGGCAACGTGGGTGTTTTCCGTCCAGAAGGAAGTGAAGCCAAGAGTCTGCTCAGCTCTGGGTGTTCTAAGGGCCCCGTGACTGACTGCGCAGTCTCCGACTGAGGAAGTGGCTTCAACATGCTCAGGTCAAGGTCTTTCATTTCCCTTTCACAGAAGGTTAAAACGGAGTTTTCTGAAAGGAATTATCTACTGAATTAGTGTAAGGATTTTCCACTTGACTCATTAAACAATATTAGTGAGCCCCATTCTGAGGACATTTCCAGAACAAGACAAACCGTAGGATGCCGTGATGAAAGCTATCGGTTAAGAGGGGCTTATCACAGTGATCCCCGCCTCGCGCAGGGTCACATGGGAAGCCCAGGCTAGCCTTACAGCTCTCTCATCAGTTCCACCAAGATGTGATATCTGCTGAGGATTCTGTATCTGTGTGAACGTGACCCACAGCCTGTGTGTTCAGCAGATGTGATCTCTCAAAAAAACGACACAAACATGAGTGGGAAAATGACTCACCCTCAACCATTAGCCATCTTACTTTTCGCTGCAAGGTTTCTTACCAATTTGTCTAGCCTGGTTGTCCATTGGCCTTACCCTGCAGTACAGTCTGGCCTTAGACTTATAGTGATCCTCCTGGCTCTGCCTCCTGAGTAGTGGCGAAACGCCATCATGCCTGGCCTTGCAAAACAAAACAAAAACACCCGGGGTATGCTGGCACACATCTGTAATCCCAGCACTCAGGGAGGCAGAGGCAGGCGGATCTCTGTAAGTTTGAGGCTAGCCTGGTCTACAAAGCGAGTCTAGGACAGCCAAGACAAAACAGAGAAACCCTGTCTTGAAACACTATATTTTAGCTGGGCCTGGCAATACACACCTTTAGTCCCAGCCCTCAAAAGACAGAGATAGGAGGATCTGTGTGAACTCAAAGCCAGCCAGGTCTACACAGTGAGTAGACCTAGGACCACATAGAGGGACCATGTCCCATCATCATCATCATCATCATCATCTTAATGTATTTTATTATTTTGAATTATGCATAGGTCTGTGTTTGCATGTGGGCATGTGCACATGAGTGCAGGTGCCCTTGCGAGCCAGAGGCTTTGGACCTCCTGGAACTGAGTGACAGACGGTTGTGAGACCGCTGCCGTGGACGCTGGGACCACTGCTACAACTTGGGTCCTCTGGAAAAAGCACTAGGTGCTCCCAACCACTGAGCCATCTCTCCAGCTCGTGGCCTCCATTCTCAGTCTACACACCTCAAGCACAGAGTTGGCTCAGTATTTAAGAGCCCTTGCTGCTTTTGTAGAGCCACAAGATAGGTTCACAGCCCCCACCTGTGGCTTAGAACCACGTGCGACACCACCTCCATGGGATCCGACCAAATGCCCTCTTCTGATGAGTTTGCACATGCACACACAAGCACACAGACACACACACACTAAGATAAAACAAAATAAACCCTTTTTAAAATAGGAGACTCAAGCTGCCTCCAGGAAACTTTGATGTGGGTGGCTGTATGCCTTCTTTACCATGCTCTTAACAACTGTCTGTTAGCTCAACAGCCTCAACTGTCTACCGAGCATCTGAAGCATGGCTGCTCCAAACTGAAGTTCACTGCATCAAAAATAAATTAAAAACAAACGAATCCTTTAATCCCAGCACTCCGGAGGCAGAGGCAGGCAGCTCCTGGGGCTGGCAGCATCATTCAGTCGTCTTTGGGGTGACAGAGTGTGACCCTCAGTTTCCTGCCACATGATTCTCTCCACAGCAGAGTGCACTGCGTGGTAGCTTGTTTGTCTCTCATCAAGACAGACTCTCCGGTCGCAGCTTACACAATCTCATACATGTGAACAAGCACTTCTCCTTTTCTGTGCTGTGAACAGTTAGAAGCAGGTTGCATGTTCCCACACTCTCAGATGAAAGATATTACCCACGTAATAAGTACCAGGAGGCAAAGACTGTAGAGTTACACTCACCATACGACACTAGTTTAGGATAAAAAGCTAAGGAAAGGTGTCCCAGTGGTGCTCAAACTCTCTGTATTAAGGCCATTTTATTCATCCATCCATCCATCCATCCATCCATCCATTCGTTTTGATGCAGGGTCTTACTTTGTGGCTTGTGATCTTCATGCCTCCACCTCCCCAGTGTTGAGACTGTAAGGCTGTACCATCATGCCCAGAACATAGTATGGTTAATTTAGTTAGTATGTTTCACTATGTAGCCCTGGCTGGCCTAGAACTCACTACATTGACCATGCTCACCTTAAACTCGGAGAAATCAGCCTGCCTCTGTATCTCAGTGCTGTGCTCAAAGGCAAGCCCGTTTTTGTTGTTGTTTTGTTTTTTGTTTTTCAACACAGGGCTTCTCTGTGTAGCTCTGGGTGTCCTCTGTCCTATCTGAAGCATGGCTGGTCTAAGTTGAGGTGCACCATAATCCCTTTAATCCCAGAATTGTGTAAGCAGAGGTTCATTGAAGTTTCTCTGTAGATCAGGCTGGCCTTAAACTCAGAGAACCTCCTACTCTTTCTCCCAAGTGCTGGGGTTAAAGTTGTGTGACATCATAGACTGGCTGGGAAGGCCAGGTTTTTTGTTTTTGTTTTGTTTGGTTGGTTGGCTGGTTGGCTGGTTGGTTGAGACAGGCTTTCTCTGTGTAGCCTTGGCTGTCCTGGACTCACATTGTAGACCAGGCTGGTCTTGAACTCACAGAGATCCACCTGCCTCTGCTTCCCTGAGTGCTGGGATTACAGGCATGTGTCATCTCGCCTGGCTAAGTACAGTTCTTTAATAGATTTTTTTTTCCTTTTTTTGAAGGTATTTCTCTCTCTTTTTCTCTCTTTCTCTCTCTCTCTCTCTCTCTCTGTGTGTGTGTGTGTGTGTGTGTGTGTGTGTGTGTGTGTTAGCAAGTCTGATGACCTGAGTTCAATCTTTTGGACACACACTATGAAAGGCAAGAAAAGACACCCATAAGTTGTTTGATATCCACATGTGTGCATGGCATGAGCATACCAACACATACACACAGACATACATGCAACACATACACAGAAAGATGAAAAGCTGTAATATACAGTATCAGTGTGCAGAAAAGATTATTTGATGCATGTATTGCAGCTTCTACATTAAGGATGATTTACTTCTCTTTTAGGCAGTCTAGCTATGTAGTCCTGGCTGGTTGCCAACAGCCTGGACTGGGCAGAAGAAAGGTAGGTGGAGCTAAGAAATTGAAAAAAAAAATAGAAGATGGAAAGATCTCCCATGCTCATGGATCAGTAGAACTAACATAGTCAAAATGGTCATCCTACCAAAAGCAATCGACAGATTCAATGCAATTCTCATCAAAATTCAAATTTGAAAAGACTTTACAGACCTTGAAAGGACAATACTTAACTTCATATGGAAAGACAAAAAAATAAATAAATAAATAAACCCACAAGGTAGCTAAAACAATCCTGAACAATAAAAGAACTTCCAGAAGTCTCAACATTTCCAATTTCAAGCTGTACTACAGAGCTATAGTAATAAAAACCACATGGTATTGGCATAAAAACAGACATGCTGATCAGTGGAATCAAGTTGAAGACTGAGAAATAAATCCACACACATGCAGACACCTGATTTTTGATAAAGAAGCCAGAAATACACACTGGGGGTGGGGGGCATCTTCAACAAATTGTGCTGGTCAAAGTAAATGTCTGCGTGTAGAAGAATCAAAAAAATCCATACTTAATCAAACTGCACAAAATTCAATTTCTAATGGAACAAAGACCTCAACATAAAACCAGATCCACTAAACCTGACTGATAGAAGTCAGAAAATACCCTTGAACAGATTGTAACAGGGGTTGATTTTCTGAACAAAACAGTGATAGTGAGGACACTATTAAAAAAAATGGAACTTCATCAAACTGAAAAGCTTTTATAAGGCAAAGGGCACTGTCAATAGGACAAAATGGCAGCCTATAGAATAGGAAAATATTTTCACTAACTTCACATGTAATAGGGGCCTAATATCCAAAACATACAAAGAACTCAAGAAACTAAATATCAAAAAGCCAAATAATCCAATTAAAAATGGAGTACAGATCTAAACAGAATTTTCAATAGAGGAAACTCAGATGGCTAAGAAACCTTAAAGAAATGTTTAACAACCTTAGCCATCAGGGAAATGCAAATCAAAACTATGAGATTTCATCTTTCACCTTTCAAAACGTCTATTGTCAATAACACAAGTAACAGCTCCTACTGGTGAGGATGTGAGGCAAGGGGAACACTCCTTCACTGCTGGTGTGAGTCAAAACTTGTACAACCAATAGAAAGCTGGAAATCAGCCTAGCTCAAGCTCCAGCTTTACCACTATACCCAAAGGACACTACATCCTACCAAAAGGACATTTGCTTTATCATGTTCATTGCAGCTTTATTCATAAGAGGCAGAAACTGGAAACAACCTAGATGTCCCTCAACATAAAAACAGATGAACTGGAGCGTTGGTTAAGAGCATTTGTTCTTGCAAAATCGACCTGGGTTCAATTCCCAGTACCCACAAAAAGACTCAAAACTTCCTCAGGTACAAAGTGTGCATGTGGTTCACAGACATACATGCAGGCAAAAAAACCTCATATACACAAAATAAAATAAATCTAAAACAAACAAACAAAAAAACAGAAGAGTGGATAAAGAAAATGTGGTACATTTATAAAATGGAGTGTTACCCGGGTGTTAAAAAAAATGACATCATAAAATTTTCAGGCAAATGGATGAAACTAGAAAAAAATCACCCTGAGTGATAACCCAATCCCAGAAAGATAAATATAGTATGTATTCACTTATAAGCAGATATTAGCCATTAAGTAAATAACTGAACTATAAGCCACACATCCAGAGAGGATAGGCAAGAAGGAGGGGTATAGGGGGAATGCATTGATCTCCCTGGAAGGGAGAAATAGGGAGAAGGAGGGAAATAGTCACACTCACCTGGGCCAGGGTGACAAATAGGGTGGAGGAAGAAAGTGCAAGGAAAGTCAACTGGAATTAGGGGGACTTTGAAGGATGGTGTGAAAACCTAGTGCAGTGGAAATTTCCTGGAATTTATGAAGATGATCCTAGTAATTACTTGTGGAGAGCTGCGTGTGCCACACCCTAAAGATGGCGCCGGTTTCCGCCTTCCGTCATCCCAACGGCGAGTGCTCTCGTGATAAACAACTCCTTATTGGCTGTGGTGTGTCTGATGATCTGCCGTCTACCTATCCACACTTCCCATGTGGTTTCCTGGGATTGGTTGGCTCCAGGGTACTTATTACTGAGGAGGGCTCTCCTAGGAGAAGAAGATTGCTCGAACTTCCTGAATAAACTACTTGGAGAAGAGTTCGTGTGCCGTGCCTTCCTTGCTGGTCGAGGTGGTCGCGACAATTACTCCTAGTAATAAAAGATATTAAATCTCAACTTGCCATCTCTTGTAGCCAGACAAGGCTTCCAGTGTGGGACTAGGTTGCATTCAATTGAGTTGTTGGCCAAGGGAATCCCGTGGAAACCCTCAAACAACCGACACTGTTGCTAAGACAAAGGATTGCTCTCTAAAAACCAACAATGGGGAAGGTCCATTGCCAGGGACACCACCATACAACTCATTGAACATGGAGAAGTTGAGGTGGTTCCTACAGGGAGCCTTCACCCCTACATTCTAGTCTCTTTGGTTAGGGAAGAGACTACTAAAAGAGAAACATGGAATCCAACCCAGCCACAAAACCTTTGACCTATAATCTGTCTTGTCAGTAAGATATGCTAGGGCAATGGTGGCACAGAGCTTGTGGGAGAAGCCAACCATTGTCTGACTTAAGGCCCATTCCACAAGAAGGAATGTATAATGGACACAGCTTGGGTAAACAAGAACCAGAGGCTAGACATCCCAGAGATGTAAAAAACCAAACACTACTGGTCTAAGAAAAAAACCTATCACTAGAAGGACTTCTAATGATATTCTGCTATATAGATCAGTGCCTTATTCAGTCTTCATCAGAGAAGTTTCCTCCAGCAACAGATGTGAACAGATGCAGAGATCCACAGCCAGACATTACATGGATAGTCTAAATGGGAATGGGATGTCTCCATCAAATCTCTCCCCTCAGAGCACAGAAGAAGAAGAAGAAGAAGAAGAAGAAGAAGAAGAAGAAGAAGAAGAAGAAGAAGAAGAAGAAGCAAGAAAGATTGTAAGACTCAGTGGGGATGGAGGACATTGGGCGAACAAGACCCCTGAAGCAACTAAGCAAGGAACATATGAGCTCAGAGCCTGAAGCAGCAAGCACAGGACCTACATCGGTCTGCACCAGGTCCTCTGCATGTATACTACAGCTCTTAGCTTAATCTTTTTATTGGATTCTTGACAATGAGAACAAGTAGGTCTCTGACTCTTGTGCCTGCTCTTGGGACTCTTTTCCTCCTGTTGGGCTACCGTGTCCAACTTCAATATGACAGTTTTTGCTTCATCTTATTAGATTGTATTTCATCATGTTTGGTTGTTATGTCTTGGAAGCCTGTTCTTTTGTAACAAGATACAGAAAGGGAGTGGATCCTGAGGGGAGTGGAGGTAGGAGAGGAACTGGGAGGAGTAGAGGGAGGGGGAACTATAATTAGAATATATTGTATGAGGAAAGATTCTTATCAATAAAAGGAAAAAGTTCTGAAATAAAAAAAAGATTTTGTGTGATAAAAAGAGCAGTTGTATCAATAATGGTTCTGAAAATATACAAAAATATGACAAGTGAATTCAGTACAGGTAAGTGTTAAGGTAAGCGAATTGGAAAAAATATTCAGATCACATTAATGAAACATTGGATTACAACCATCAAAACATAACCCAACAGTCTATGACACAAAGAAAGAAAGAAAGAAAGAAAGAAAGAAAGAAAGAAGCTCTGTCTTGAACCAAAACAAAACAAAGACTAAAACTGAGTTTGATAAGCCACACTTTAATCCCAGCACTCAAGAGGCAGAAGCAGACAGAGTGAGTGGGAAGCCAGCCTGGTCTGTTTGGAGAATTCCAGGCTAGCCATGGCTATGTAGTAAGACCCTGTCTCACAAACAAAATAACAACTACAAGAAGAGAAAGGAAGGGAGGGGGAGGGAATGAAGGAAGGAGGAAGAAAGGAAGAAAAGGAAGGAGGGAGGGAGGAAGGAAGGGAGAGAGAAAGGAAGGCAGAGGGCACCCACACTCCTGGAAGCAGGTTGGCAGGCAGGTTTGTTTGCAATGGGCTATCTGCTTTAATATCTGTATGTCTTTTCTCCTATAACATATATATATGACCTTAAAATCACCACAAACCCCAACAGTGAGACCAAGACATTTAAAAGACCCAAAGCCAAACCTCCTAACTCATTCTTCACTTGAGCCTATCTCTACCGTTCCATAGAACATACTCCTATTCTTACTTCAAAATTCTGTTATATAAAAACAGCTGAACCTCTATCTGTTCAACAAGAACAAGTTAATTCTATGTGTTCCCAGCATCATGATACCAAAAATAAACTAACTCTTCAAAATCCCTGTCTCTGTTTCATCAAGATTTTGATCTCACCTATGTGACTTTTTGTTAGAGCACAAAAAGCAAGAAATATAACAAGAAACAAAATGGGGGCTAAACTGAATTTGGTACTTTTTTTCTTAAGTTCCAAGCTACAAGGAACAGCATGAGCAAATGCAAATGTACTGAAATGAAACAATAGAAAAAAATCAATGTAAAGTAGGAAGAAATTAAGTCATGGTAGTAGAAAAAAAAAACCTTAGGAAATAATGGACATTCACTCACTCACCTTAGAACTGGGACCCAAATCACCTCGAAACGAGACTTGGGTAAATTGATAACGCTATCTGTGTGTTTCTATGGCTCCGTTCCACTAGTAACTAAGCCTACTGAAGAATAGTGGGCAAAGAACCCTAGGTTACCTATATTATCTTCCTTAATGAAGTATGTTAGAATACTACTAGAGCCTTCAGACTCCACGCCAGAGGGTGCTTTGAAATTCAAGTCAGAACCCAAGACTTACACAGTCATAAGAAATGTGGCTTATGCTGTTTTTTTCTCCTTCAGCTCTATGTTGGGTCAAAGAAAAGGAAGAAGCTATACATAATTTCAAGACAATTTATCGGGGCTCGAGAAATGACTCAGTGGGCAGAGGGCTTTGCTCTGTACGGACATAAGGGCCTGAGTTTGGACTGCGAGGACCATGTATAAAGCCTGGTGTGGAGGCTCAAGCCTGTAATCCAAAAGGCAGAGCAAGAGAACTGGAGGAAAGGACTTGCTGGATAGAGTGCTGCAGGCAAAGGAGAGACACTGCCTCAAAAACTGAGGGGGAGTGTGACACCAGAAGAGAAAGATGCTGTCCTCTGGACTCTGTATGCCCACATGCAGGAGTTTGCAACCACACGTACATACAGACATATATGCATTCAACATATACTCACCATGTGTGTGTGTACCTGTACAGACAAACACACCTGCACACACAGCAACATAGACACACTCAGAGGGGGAGAAAAAATAAATTGTTTTTTATTAGAATGGGGCCAATGAGATGGCTCATGGTTGAAGGTACTTTAAGCAGGACGAGCAGAGTTTTCTCTCTGGCACTGGCATGGTAGAAGGAGATAACTGACTCCTGCACATTGTCCTCTGACACCCCTCACATACGTGGGCCATGGCATGGGCGTGTCCACATCCATACATGTAAATGAACGGGATTTTTATATTTATGGCTCTGAGCCTAGCCTTTAATGGCTGAGCCATCTCTCCAGCCCATGAATGTGATTTTAAAATTAAAATGAAAATCACTTTTTGGCAAAGCCAGATTTTTTTTTCTTTAACAATTTTTAATATCTGTTGACTTTAATTTTTCTGTTAACTTTTACCTTTTTTTTTTTGCTTCTGAACAATGAGTAAAAAGAAATAGAAGTTGGAACGTTCTCTAGGGTGAGCTACCACAGAACATAGAACCTATGTGTGTAGCTTACAGGCCGTGTGGTTGCCCTGAACTGTTTGTGGCCATGTGTTTTCAAGAATGGACAGGCCTCCTGACCTGTGTACAAAAGTTTGGAAGGTCTGTGCCAGGGCTGTTAATATGCTTTATGTGTGCCTGTCCGACTCTAGTGTGCACACTCACACAAGACCGCATTCAACACGCAGGGAACTGTTTCAGATTTCATCCCGTCCCAGACAGGACAAGGCGCCGTCCCTCCCACCACCACAGAGAGCCACTGTTATCTTCAGCGCTGTAAAAGGATCTGCTGAATACCTAGTCGTTATTATAAACCGTTTTACAGATGAGAACGCTGAGGCCGGAAGGTTAATCTGCCCAGCGTTCTGGTGAGGGAGCAACAGAGCTGCAGATATGGCTCCTCTCAGTTTCCTCTTCAGTTTTTTCCGAAGTCACTACCAAGCATCATCCGACTCATTCGACTCACTTTAAAGACGTGATGGGACAGTGAACCTCGGTACTTGATAAAAGCAAACAAACACAAGTCACTCTAACCAACACCCTTCCGTTGCTTCTAACAGAGAAAAGAGTTGAGTTTTCTCAGGTTTCCAAAAGGGCCACCTTAGAAAAAGGGCTTCATGATAAACATTTAGGTGGGACAGAAAACCTTCAGGAATTTTTAAACAAACCAAAGATAATGCTTAACCATGGTGAGGCACTCTGAGAGTGAGCCAGCGTAGAGGACGAACAGGCCCAAAGCTACGGCTCTAAGAGCTGTGTGGGCTGGGCAGGTTCAGCCTTACCCTTGTCCATGGATACACAGTAGAACACGTGAACATGAAATCTGCCGGGTAGATTTCACCAAGCTTAATTTTCTTATTCTGTATTAGAAAAACAATAGTCATATTGAACAAGCTTTTAAAACATTCTACAAGCTTGTAGAAGACTGCTGTAAGTTTACCATCTGATTCTCCTGCTAAAGTACTCTTTTAAGTGTATATGTGCCATCTGCCTGCCTAGTAGCTGCAGACAGGAGCTGGAGGGGGTGGGGGTGTCAGATCATCTGGAGCTGAACTTACAGATGGTTGTGAGCCACAGTGCGGGTGCTGGAAACTGAACCTGGGCCCTCCAGGAAGTCAGCAAGTTCTCTTAAGCATTGAGCCATCCATCCATCCATCCCTCAGAATCCGTTTCTTAGACATAGCCCTTATACCCTCATTAATGGTGAGATTCTAATTTATAGTAATGTATAGATGCCATTACAAAAGACTGTCCCAATAAATTCTGGGTGAGTCTCCACATGAGCATAATGTCTCCAGGATATATTGTGACACTTGCTTCCACTTGTGAAATTCACTGTTATGGTTCTGGC
Source organism: Meriones unguiculatus (assembly GCF_030254825.1). Taxonomy (NCBI): domain Eukaryota; kingdom Metazoa; phylum Chordata; class Mammalia; order Rodentia; family Muridae; genus Meriones; species Meriones unguiculatus. The sequence goes on along the minus strand of NC_083350.1, from coordinate 173,815,210 downwards.
TTCTGAAAAATAATTAGCCCGCTTTCACAAAGTTGTGCTTAATGTAGCAAGACACTGAAGCCTGGATTGTGAAGACACAGGAGTTGAGAGTTCACCTTAATTCTCTCCTGAAGCAGTCACAGCCTTCTAAAATGAAAGCTTTGCATTTAAAGTAAGCTTCAGCTATGAAACCACTTAAAACATTTGTTGTTTTAAATCCTCTCTCTCTCTCTCTCCCTCCCTCCCTCTGTTAAATTCACTTTTAAATGTCAAGAGATTCAAAGCTAGCCACAATGATGGCTATCTAGGATCCAGGCACTGAAGCATGGGCAGTGTGAATTTTAGGCCATCTTGGGCATATAGATAGACTTTTTCTTGAAAGAAAATAAGAAAGAGTAACCTGAGAGATAGTCCCATGGGGTGCCCCGCAAGTGTGTGGATCTGAGTTTGTTCCCTGTGTATTGTGGTTGATTTTAATGTCAACGTGCCGCAGAAGAGTGTCACGTGAGTAGGGAGCCTTGCTTGCTTGAGGAACTGTTCTGGTTGACTGATGTGTGGAGGCTGCCCCTAACCATGTGCAGCACCTCCCGGCATGAGTGGCATGTCAGACTGAAGATCACTCAGCTTCCGCTGGTTTAGCTTTTTCCCCTCTTGCTGCTGAGTTACTCTGCCCTTTCACTGCTTCTGCTTCCCTTGCTGGTGTCAGAATCAGCATTTCAAGCTTTCATCACAGACTAGGACCATTGGCTCCTGTGCCACATTGGGACTGCTGAGGGAGCCAGCCCCATGGACTGAGCAACTGTGGGTTGTTGGGCCTCAATGAGAGACAGCCATTGTGGAACTACTCATACTTTGAGGCACCTAGCAACCAGCTCTGAGTGAATACTGGGTTCTCAGCTTTGAGGTGTGATTCTGCTTTTGTAAGGATATGTATGATGTGTATGTATATGTAGATATGATATAGGTATGTACTCATCCCGCTGGTCCTGTTCCTCTAGAGCAGGCTGACTGATGCATTATGACAACTTTGTAATGACAACTTTGCGAGGTCGTCCTCCATGTGAATGCTGTGGCACACGTGTCTGTATGTACACACCACCACCACCACCACCACTAAGAAGCTTTTAACAAGCAGTAAAGGAGAGATGGGGGTCAGGGGTGAACCATGTAAGGAAAACCAGCTTCTTCATTAGCCATGCCAAATAGCTGCCACAAAAAGCCCATGTCACACTCTGCTATGTAAAATGTTCTTGATTTCCATCACCTTGATTTGAATTCTTAGTTGTCGTTTGTTATGTAACTTTCTTAATATCATTCCTCTATTTTTGAAATAACATGAACCTGCTAGAACTGCTTCTTGACTGTTTTTCTAGCATCGCTTTGTTATCTGTATGGATGCCGTTTTACAATTCATTCTTTTTCCTTGTAATAATTTCATGTTACATGTTTGATGTTGAATTTCTTTTTCTTGGACTTTAAGAAGAAAGCTCGATTTAGGTAGTATCAACAACCTTGTTAAAAGATATGACAACTGGGTCTGGAGAGTTGCTTCAGCACTTAAGAGCACTTGATGCTCTTCAGAGGGCCCGGGTTCAAGTCCCAGCACCCACATGGGGCCTCACAGTTTCCTGTAACTCCAGTCCTACTGGACTCCAAATCCTCTCCTGATCATGAAGGGCACCAGCACGTCGTCATACACCAAAGGCAACAAAATAAGCCTTTTTAGAAGTACAGCTTTGGGACTAGCGGTGTTGCTCAGGAAGCAAAAGTGCCTTGCTGCTCCGTCTGACCTAAGTTCCATCTCCAGGAGATGGAAGGAGAGAGAGAGAGAGAGAGAGAGAGAGAGAGAGAGAGCGCATGTGCGCACACGCTATTAATAAAAGATCCAAGAGAAAAGGTGGTAGCTTAGTGTTATCCCCCTAAGCACACAGACGCCTTCATTTCCAGTATGAAGACATTATTTGCGAATAATCAAATATAATCCCCACTGGAAGAGAGGGAAGACAATCTCTTTAGGAAGGCTCTGGAAAAACAAGTCCAGGGCATTGACACAAGGTTTTGGCGGCACATGGTAGTGTACACCTGTGCTCAGGAGGCAGCCTCAGAAGTACCAAGGCTAGCCTCAACTACAAAGTCACTTTGGGGCCAGCTTAAATAAAATATGAATAAAAAAATAAACGAACAAAGGAGTTTCAGTTCCGCCCTGCCCCGTTGGGAGGAGTCTGTCTCTTTGGAAATAGTGCATGTTATTGTGCTTCCATAAACCTCAGCTGTGTATTAAAAAAAAAAAAGATAAATAAAAGTAAGTAAATAAATGAAAAACAACAACAACAACAAAGACTTTGGGAATTTTCCTTTTTTTATTGCTTAATTTACTATTACAAATTTCTATTATCCGTAGTTAAGGGCCGGTTCCCTAATCTGCTGGTAAGATTCTTATTCTTTCCTTTTAAGGAAATTTTTGATTAGTGTTGGGGGTTGGTCTGATGCTTGTATTTCGATGCTAATTGCTGGCCCTCAAGATCTGTTACTGCCTGGATAAACTTATTTTTCTTGTGTGAACCTGCCTAAGACATTACACCTGATTGGTTGATTAAAGGCCTAAAACCCGGGCAGGAGAGAATGGGGTGGGCATGGCTAAGCCGTCCCCCACAAGGGGTGGAGTTCAAAAGAATCCCAGGAAGAGAGGAGGTAGGAAGACACCACCGGTGGGTTAGATTGGAGAAGGAACCGCGTGGGCTGGGAGGAAGGACGCCGAAGATGGTGTGAATGCAGAAAACACCAAAATACAAAAGTAAGCAAGTATCTTGAGATTATGGATGGAAGGTAGCCCAGATAGGAATGCTTAAGGCAGATGGCATTGGGAAGGAGCTGGGAGATGGATGGCGAGGTTGTTGTATAGGTGAAATATCTGCACAACACTAGGTAAATGAGGCAATTATAAAATCTAACAGGTGTCTGTGTCTTATTCTTTGTGATAGTGGGTTAAATAATACCACCATAATATTAGTAGCCTAATAACATTTGTTAGGCCATGCCTTTTAAATTTACAACAGCAGATTAGTTTTAGACATGTAAATACAAAACAAATAAATAACTCAAACAAACAAAAATCTAACCGAGCCAGAGTTGTGGAATCTTAGTTGTATCTCTTTTACACCATTCTATGACTTATCTGGAAAAAAAAAAAAAAAGAAAGAAAAAAAGAGTCAAAAGAAGAAAAGAAGGCAAGGAATCTCCTACCACTAAAAGCAAATGTCTGTTTTTGTTTGTTTGTTTGTTTGTTTTGAGACAGGGTTTCTTTGTGTAGCCGTGGTTGTCCTGGAACTCACTATGTAGATCAGGCAAGTCTTGAACACATAGATCCACCTGTCTCTGCCTCCCAGAGTGCTGAGATTAAAGGTGTGCGCAACCATGCCTGGCGCAAGTGGCCTTTGAATGAACCCTGGACCAGATTTTTTCATCTTTGTTCAATGAACTGGGGGAAATGAAGTTTAAATAATGTACGTTCAGAATAATTTTGAACCTGTTTTTCTATGATTAAGAGTTAAAGCACTTGCAGTACATTATCCCTAAAATTGAGGTAGCTCAATCAGGATGCAAACAATTTATTCTCAGAGCTCAGCACAAGCAAGATGTGAAAGCTGACTAATAAGATTTTACGGTGTGGGGAATGCTGGGGAGCAGTGCAGGCCAACGCTCTGTACCGGTCTCCTACAACTGCTGCAAAGTTAGAATTGTTTTTAATGGCTGGGGTGTTAAGAGCAGAAGAAATCTGGAGGAGGGTGCACACTTGCAATCTCAGTATTGGGAGGTGGAGGCAAGATCAGGGGTTCAGGGTCATCTGCACCAGCATACTGAGATCAAGGCTACCGGACTACAGCTCGGTCTACATTTCACGTAGTGAGCATTTCGGTGTCTTTAAAAACCCAGTTATGCTATGTAAACGTGTTTTTGTTTTAATCCCAGGTGTGGGATATGGGGCTGCTTCTGTTTGTCCCCAACTGTTAGCTATGATTGTCTCATGCACTAGCAGGGACGTAATCTTTGCCAGCTGCAGAAAGTTCACATTTGAAATTCTGGGGACTCTCCCAAGAGGGATAAATGCTAGAGCCCTGAGATGGGTGGAGGGTACTCCGAAGAAGAAGGGGGAGGAGGAGGAGGGAGTGGAAGAGGAGGAGATGTCCTGACAAATGAAGAGTGGACTTGCCCCAAGAAACTCCATGCCCTAATCAGCAGAAAGCAGCTGATAGCTCTCTAAAACCCCTCTCCCCACAATGTTTCACTCTTTCCTACCTCGTTGTTGGGGTGTTGGGGGGTTGAGAAGGGTGGTAGATATAAGAACCTAAATAAAGTAGCATTAAAGAAAATCATGCCAACAGTTTCAAACAATAACAAAAGAACAAGCAGTGAGGTCCCTGTTTGGGGTCACTGTCAGTGCTTACAGAACCTTGAACCAAAGGTAACTGTGGAAATCAAAACTTTTTGCCTTAAAAGACATGCTGCCAGTGGTGGTGAATGCCTTTAATTCCAGATTCAGGAGGCAGAGGCAGGAGGATCTGCTGAGTTCGAGGCCTGCCTGGTTTACAGAGCAAGTTCCAGGACAGCTGTGGCTACACAGAGAAACTATGTCTTAAAAAAACTAAAAACAGAAGAAGACAATGCAGCCACTCCTGATGAGACCTGATAGACTAGGATCAGAGGAAAGGGGAAGAGGACCTCCCTTATCAGTGGACTGGGAGAGGGACACGGGTGGGGAAGAGGGAGGATGGGATTGGGAGGGGAGGAGGGAGGGAGGTACAGGTGGGATACAAAGTGAATAGACTCGAATTAATAAAAATAATTTTAAAAAACTAAAAACAAACATAAAACCAAAACCTAAACAAAACAAAACAAAAAGACAAGCTGGGGCTTAGAGGAATGTCTCACATATGAGATCAGGAAGGACCCACAAAATCTCTACCCAAAACGGGCTCAGGACAGCAGCAGCGAGAAGCTTAACTCAGTAAACTGCCATTTCCAGGTAGGAGGATTGCGGCGGGGGGGGGGGGGGGGGACCCTAGCAAGCTAAGACCATTAGAAAGAGGAGGTGGTATAAGATCAGCAGAGTTGAGGTTGAGTTATTGGCCAGTTAGCATGCAGGGCAACAGTCGTGAATGTGCACCAGTGGGACTGGAGTGCTCTAGCACCTTTCTGAAAGGCAGCAGGTCGCGTGGGTCACACTTTAAAACAGTCCTATCCTTTGACTCAGCAACTCTCCTTCTAGAAATTCATCCTCGGGAGTTAGTGAGGCAAGTGCACAGCACGCGCTAAAGTCGGCCTGCTCTGTCGTAGCAAATTATCAAAGGCGCATCAGTAGGAGGCTGCTAGATTGATTAAACAAATTATGCCTTTTCCACATAAAAGAGCATTCTTCAGCCATCGGAAACTATGAAATAAATTGATAGGGAGAAATGTTACCAAATTAAAAGGTAGGTTGTAAAATGGTACACAATATGATCCTATTTGCATTTATGGTGCTCATTTACATTTAAAATAGAAACACCATATAGGCATTTTCTTCGAAAATCGAGGCAATGCATGGAAAAAAAAAGTAGTAATAATCTCAAAAGATTATATACTTCACCATACCAGGCAAAGAGCATAATTTTGAAGATGTGGAGCCCTTGTTCAAAAACTAAGAATTTCAAGATGGTGAGCACAGAGCATTAAACTAAGCCTGGGGCCTTATGTAACTGTATGGGCCACATGTGCCTAAAGCCAGCCCTGAGAATTCATATAGATACATGGCTTACTATACCACATACTATTACAAGTCACACATACAGCACCCAGGAGGATGTACAACACACTAACGGGGTGGATATCGAGTGGGTGGGAAGGTATATGTGGTCTCTTTCCCTCCCCTTCTGTTTCGTGATTTTAGGGATCATGACAAAAGCAATACATCTTGTAAGAAAGGCAATCCAAAGTTTAGTCAAATTGTTCCTACAAAGAAGCAGCACTTATGGCTGGTGAAACTAGTTGTCTGCCAGTGTGCCATTTGAACACTCCACAAGAGTACCTCCAAGAGAGCAGCCAGGAATGAAGGGCTCAAAATGGGTGGCTCTTCAAAAAGATTTCTGCGGGATGTGGTAAGCCCAGCATTTTAGACTCTGAAGATCACCATGAGTTTGGGCTACACAGTGAGTTCCAGGACAGCCTGTGAGATTCTGTCTCAAAAACAAAACAATAAAAGGAGATCTAGCTATATGGCCTGGTTGACAGAATGTTTATGTAGCCTATATAAAAGCCCACGTTTACACTCAAAAGTAACCACTAGGGTTACTCCTCTTCCTCTCTCCTTTCCCCCCAACCCCATCAATAGGGTCTCACAATATAACCTTGGCTGACCTGGGATTCACTTTGTACATCTGCCTAGTCTTGAACTCACAAAGACTTGCCTGCCTTTGCCTCCCACGTGCTGTGATTGAAGGCTGGATTAAAGGAATGCACTACTATTCCTGGCCAAATACGAATCACTTTCAAAGAGTTTCACATACCAGTGACTCTTAAAAGATACTAATACAGGGCAAAATTTCCTTTCTTTCATATAGAAGACAGAAGTCTAAGATAAAAGCTTGATTTGGGTGACACATCTATAATCTCAGCAGTTAGGAAGCTAAGCCAGGAAAACTGCTGTTTCTAGGCTGACCTGAGTTACATAGAAGGACCCTGCTTAAAATAGTAAATAAATAAATAACTAAAGAGATTTTTCCCCCCTTTGGAAAAGAAACTGCTCTTACATGTCACTTGAGTATGAATATTTTCCCACTGTTCTAAATGGTTCTGACAGTCACAAATTCAGCCAAATAGAAGTATTGCTAGTCATTAGTTGGTTTGATCACCTCCAAGTTAAATGCTTTCTGTAGCTGTATTCTGCTCCTTTGTGGATTCTTTTTCCCACCCTTTATGCCCTCCCCCATTTTATTTCCTATCACTAGATAAGAGAGAAAGAAGAATAGAGGGGGATCTAATTCCTTCATGTTTCTTTACTTGTAGCTGGTGTTTGCTACTTTGTGGGTTCTTCTTTTTCCCACCCCTTATTCCCCACCCCCACTAGAGAGGAGAGAAAGAAGGATGGAGGGGAGAGATACAGATTCTTGAATCTAGCTTCCTTCTTCTTGTTTCCTTTTTGAGCATGACTACTACAAAGTGCAACCAGCCACCCTGAATAACCAATAACCACCAGCCCCACCTGTCAGGGCTCTTGCATTTATATACACTCTAAACAGTTCCCGGAATTCCAAATGTCACACAATTGCAGAAACTATCTGCGACTGGCAAAACCACGCCTCTGCTAGAGCATGAAGCAAATCATTATCAGCTCTTAGAAAGCAGCCCTATATCCCCACACCTGAGATTAAAAGGAAAACATATTGTTATAGTATTTCTGTGCCTTTTAAAGAAACCAAAATTCCAGAATTCTCACTACAGTTTCCCCTGATGTTTATTTACAAGTAGAGCTAAAACCCGGGAGGCCTACTCGGGGTCAGTACGGTAGCATAGGTTCCACCTTGGAGAACACCAAGGTTTGACTAGACAGATCTCCAGATCGTAGCCAAAACACAAGAGCATGTTGGAGTCAGGTTTTTGTGCACTGTGTATTCAAATGCTACTTTCTGTACTCAGAGAGTTGAGTACAGGCTAGACTTTGGCACTGTCATATCTATGAAGCCTCTTCTGTCTCAGTGTTTTCTAAACATTGTTCTCTGTCACCTTCTGATTGATTAAATAAAGAGATGAACAGCCATTAGTTGGGCAGGAAAAAAAGGCCCAAAGAGGGGTTCTATGTAGGGGCTTAGAGAGAGAGAGGAGTTGCCATGGGGACATGGATAAAGAAGGCAGCGCCAGGGCGAGACTAAGATGGCACATAACGGGTCACAAGACTGGGAAGTAGGCCAGGCCAGTATGGTCAAGCTAGAATAGCTTACGATCTGCCCAGTCATTTGCCTGAAGCTTGTAATAAATACATCATTATTCACAGCAAGAATAGGCACAGAAAAACCTTGCATTTTACAAAGGGTACAAGACATTCTCATGTTTATTGATTCCAAATAAGATGGTCTAACACTTCCCAGGTTCAGACTCTCAGTTATACGGTCAGCAACCTTTAACAGGGTCTAATGAGTGTTAGAAAAAGCATGTAGGCGAAAGGACAGTGCTTTCCAGAATTTAGCACTGTGATGTAGTGAGAAAAAAAGTTAACAGGTTCAACAAAAATCTTTTCTCGAGTCCATCATAAGGTGATCCGCGGTGACCAAGTTTCTACAGTACGTCAGGAGTTGCAGACCTTTGACTTCGGAAGCATCTGAGGAATCCACTGCAACTCCATTGGGGAAGCTCTCCAGGAGACTTCAGGGCTTTGTGTAACATAGTGACAAACTATAAATAGAGTGCTGGTAAATCCTACAAGGTGTGTATTTCAATTTATGTGCCTTGAAAGTGTTCAGTCTTATTTTTAATTTTTATTTGAAAATTATATGGGTATAATAAAACAGAGTACCTTATACCAGTGTGGTCTATGCTCAGTCATAGGGACAAAACTAACAAATGCTTTAAGCTAATGTCTTACTTCTGTGATTACCTAAAGCAGAAACCTGTTTTAGGACACCAGTCTGTCTTCACTGACACGACTGAAACCACTCATTCTTGAGAGAATTTTTACCAGGCTGATTGGCTGTTTTTCTACTATTCTCAGTTTCAAAACAGAAAGTATAATGCAGTTGCAAGACATTTTAGAGGATAGGGAGCTATCACATTCACAACACACACGCATACACAGAGACAGACTGATAGAGACAGAGACAGAGACACAGTTAATACATTTACCCTTTTCATAGCCACAGAAGTGTTTTTTTTTTTTCCTTAAGAATTTTAATAACATTTTCTTTTTTAAAAACATGGTCTCCCTGTGTAGCCCCGTCTGAAACTTGATATGGAGACCAAGCTAGCCTGAAACTCATAAAAATCTGTCTGCTGCTGCCTCCCAAGTGCTGGGATTAAAGGCATGCACCACCAGGTCCAGCTATGACATTTTCTTTTAAATGATTGTATCAAGCACACAAGTGTGTGACACGGAGTGTGTGTGTGTGTGTGTGTGTGTGTGTCACTGCGGATGAAACTTAGGACTTCATATACGTTGGGCAAGTACTTTCTACTGAGCTGCCTCCAGCCATTTGTCATTTTGTTTTCCATTTTGAGGCATGGTTCCCCTAAGCTACCCAGGATGGCCTTGAGCTTTCCAGCCCTTTGCCTCAGTGCTCCCGAGTACCTACCTGTAACTATAGATGTGTGTCACCTGGCCTGGCTGCAAGAGTCATTTTCTAACATATCTATTTGGTAGATATTTTGATATTTTGAGACTGAAAAAACCTAGTTGAAGGGAAAGCTGATGTGAAAGTTCGCACACAATGCAGGGGGAGGAACCATCTAGATAATAGTTACACTCCTCTGCCAGCCATCACGAATATGAAACAGTTTCACTGACTTTAACAGTGAGGGCGGGAGGTGGTAGCCCTGGGATCGGAGAGGCAGAAGACTACGGGATGGGACGTGGTGAAGATACTGTTAGTCAGTATACTTTACTATCAAGAATCGGGAGAATGAGATTAAGAATCAACGATAGCTAATGCTTTCAGATGAAGAAACAGTGTCACCTTTGGTAGAACTGATAAAGGGTTGTGAGTTAACAGCTCTTAGGGGTTTTTCCTTCATTGATTTGGTTGAAAAGGAAGCTCCCTGAACAGGGCAACTGAAAACAGAGGCACTAAATCTGCATTCTGTCGTTTGTTAGTGTGAGAGATGGTTACAAAAGGAGACCGACCATATTCCTCACGAAATCTTCAGGACAGGCTGAAGTGGAAGTTTTTGGTTTCTTTAGAAACTCAGCTGTGTTGTGTGAACTTTTTCTTGTGGGTGATGTGGGAATGACACTCCCCCTTATACATTATTTTACGGGACACAGGATCCGTTGCCATGATATATCGCCCTTATTTTAATTTTTTTCAAGGTTGGAACAATATTAAAAATTGTTTGTCATGCCAGATCCAGTAGACCTCGAAGTCATCCCAGGCAGCAGAACACCTGCTTTTAGTGAGGGGTTCAGACTTCCTAAAACAGAACGCTTGGAGAAGAGCCCGCCAACATGGGTGTGTGCCTCCCATGTGATTTCTATGTGCTTTGAGGTTTGAGAAACTGTATCTTGCACATTTCAGAACTAGAGTTAAGAGATCGAGCTGAGGTCTGTGTGGGAGACACACAGGGAGACAGACCAGGAATGTGTTTAAATCTAGGCAGGCCCAAAGTCAAGCTAGGGCTCCAGCACCTACTAGTGGTGTGAGACCCAGCCGGTTACTTAACCACACTAAACCTTGGGCTTCTCATAAATGGAAAATGGAAAGAATAGCTCCCTTCAAAGTGCACCATGAATATGGATAACTGACGTTTCTGTCCTTCCCAGGTGGCTCTGGTGTCAGGATCGGTTCAAATGCCTGCTCTAACATTCCTTGTGTGACTTAAATCAATCACTGCCCCCTCTATGGTCTGATTTTCTAATTTGTAAGGTGAATGCAATCACTTCATAGAATCATCGCAGGAAGTCCATGCATTCATATAGCTAGGTGTGGTGACTCACTCCTCCAAGCTAAGCACTAGAGAGATGGGGCAGGAGGATTAGGAACGCAGTCCTACACAGCAAGTCAGAGGCCAGCTTAATCTAATCTGAGAAACCCTGTCACAGCAGACATTTAAAAGGCTGCCTTGGCTGGGCACGGTGGTATGGGTGTAAGCCTAGCACTCAGGAAGCTGAAACAGGATATGAATCACAGGCAAACCGTAACTACATAGTAAGACCCTGTTTCCAAAATGACTATTACATAGTATTGGATAAGTGCTATTTATAAGAATAAACACACAAATAACTAATAATTTTTTATAATCCACTCTCTTTTCTAAATAGCCTCTGTGGGGTATATCAAAATTAACCTTTTAAAAAGAGATGTATTTATTTTTATTGAATGTATATGGTTGTTGGCCTGCATGTTTATGTATGCAAGTATGTATGTATTACAGCACACGCATGCAGGCATGCAGTGTCCTTGGAGAGAGCGTTAGATCTCTTGGAGCTGAAGTTACAGGTAATAGTGAACTACCCAACCTGAGTGCTGGGAACTGAACTCCAGTCCTCTGCAAGAGCAACAAGTGTTCTTCTCTGCTGAGCCATGTCTCTAGCCCTAAATGCTTTATTTGGATAGATAGTTAAAAAGTGCTACCTTTGGATGTGGTGAAAGAAAGGGAAGCAAAATCACCTACTACCCTTTTGTTGTAATTCTTATACATTTGTAATTATTTAAAGGTGTAAAAAGTTTTAAAAATCAGGGCAGGAAACTTGTCTGAAGTGAGAGGTATTAAGGTGAAAGCTGAGCCGAAATTCAATTTTTTTTCCTTGATTAAATAGTCAAAACTAAGTTGGAGGAAAAAGATATTCTGGTGTGGTGGCTTATACAAGAAATGCTAGCACTGGAGAGGCAGGACAATCAGGAGCTCAAGCCAGCTTTGCCTCTATAAAAAGACTGAAGAAGCCAGTCTGGACTACATGGAATACTAGGTCAACAAACAAACAAAAATTTAGGTGTTTCTCCTCCCACAACCGAATTAACATCAATTTTCAAAATAAACAGTCATTTTCTTCAGACTCCCCAAACTGTAAGTCAGAATCTTCTGGGAATAAAAAGACATGCAAGAAGTCTCCCATGCCCAGTCAGTTCCCCCCAGCCACTCCTATCCCACCCTGCACACACAGAGAATACAAGGATGCTAATGTATTAATCTATTTTTGTTTCTGTAACAAACAGAAACAAAATACTTTGGCTATTTTCTAAAGAGAGGGTTCACATTTTTAGTATTGTGTTCAAATAGTACAATACCGACTGGTGAGCTCCTCCCTCCCCCCATAGCAGATGGTATCATGGAGGTGTGAGAGGAAGATCTTACCGTTAGATATGCAACCAAACAAAACTGGCCAGCCAGCCTTGTCTTTTTTTATAACAGCTCTCTCTTGTGACCTATCAAAGGGTCCCACAAGAACTATCTTGATCCTTTCCTAGGATAATTCCTCTGAGATAGTCAACCTTCAACACATGAACATTTGACAAACTACACATAAACTACAGTTACTGCCTATGACTCAGGTTTTCTCTCCAGAAAGAAGCAGCCCAACTGTAACAAACACAAATTGTCTTTTAGGAAGATCTAGCAACGTATACAAGGCCTTCTTTCCTTTACCTAATACTATGTACCATTTTCATTTTCCTCTATTACTCATAAGAAGCTGACCAAATCTCTCTCTCTCTCTCTTTCTCTCCATCTTTCCATCAAAATTTTCTTACCCTAAGCCCACCCTTCCTTTCCTTCATTTTATTTTTGAGATGGTCTCACTCTATAGCCTAGGCTCACCTAGAACTCAGACTCTGACAGTCAAGTGCTGAATGTCATACTTAGATCGCATGGGTTTGCTTTGGGACACAGGGTTTCTCAATGTTCCCAGACTGGCTTCAGAATTCTAGAACTTACTGCCCAAGTCTCCTAAACCCTGGGATTATAGCGTACACCACTACACTTAATCATATTTTTAAATACACTAGTGCCCCAGCATGTAAATACAGTGTCACTTCAACCAAATGAATCTTTGGAGAATAAAAATATATGAGGGAGAAGGTCCATATAGAGGGTCAAGTCCAAGCACGAGGACGTGAGTTCAATCCCAGCAAAGGCAGTCCTGGTGTGCATGCCTGTAGTCCCAGCCCTGGGAGGCGGAGGCAGAGGGACATAGAGATGACAAGCCAGCACATGCCAGATGTTGAACTTCTGGTTCTGTTGAGAAATCCTGTCTCGGGGCCATAAGGTAAAGAGCAATAACCATGTGGGACATATTTCTCTGTCCGCATTTGCACAAGGATGTGCATACCTGAATACTTCCATGCACCATATACCCCTCCGGCACACATATGATGAACTTCACCTGAATTTTAAGATCTGAATTCAACTTACATTCAGGTTAACCTTCAGTGTGAATAACTTCCAAAGAGCTTGTTTGCCAAGCCCAGCCCAGCAGAAAGCATACAAAATACCAAACACTTGTTTGAAAGGCACTACTCTAAAGGATTTTGTTTTGGCCATTCCTCCTATTGTAACTAATCTTCAAGTGACTCCTATAGTCCTGCAGCTCTCTCTGTCCCTCTTTCCTGGAAGAACTTAATCCTGTATCCTGTCTAAACCCATTGCCTTTGTATTATACATTTAAAGGCACTCTTCTTTGACTTCGTGTTTATGTAATATATGCATCTTAAACATTCATTTCTGCACGTGGTTCTGCCCAAACAAAATAGACCAGAAAGAACCAGAAGACAAAAGTTCCCAAAGGATTTTGTATCAAGGTCTCTTGCCAAGTTCAAACAGATTCGGCTTCTCCATTTCTCCTGACTCTGAATTGCTACTGCTTCACAAAATCGCACACATTTGAAGAACCAGTAGTTGGAAATAAACACACACATTTGTTTCTTAGACAGAGCATTACGATGTAGCTCAGGCTGGTTTTAAACTCACAGAGGTTCAGCTGCCTCTGCCTCTCAAGTGCTGCTTTTAAAGCGTGCAGGTAGAAACTTGATCTTTCCGTAATACCCCTTTACAGGCAGTTCATCTTGGAACTGCCCATTCTCGGCTTAAACACAGTTTTGAGAACATTTCATCACTCTCTATTCTGGACCAAGGGCCTCTAGCATACTTAGCCTCTGTCAGTGAGTTGTATGTCTGCGCTTTTTATCTTGAGATGCTCAGGAACGGGGAGGGGGATGTTAGTAAAGAGCTCAGAGTGGCTTTCAACTCTCAGGCAGGCCCTGCACTTGGGATACTCCTACTTCAGCTGCTCCCCTTCACGCCCAGTAACTAAGGTTACAAACCGCGTCACCAGCCCGGACCACTTCTGAAATTTTTGAGAGGCTCTTTTGTATCTGTTTTACTTTCGCCTTCGGTTACAATGTTCCTGGTGAAGATGGTATCATTGCAATTAACTTTATCAAGAGTCACAGTGTTGCATTTGCTATGTCAAGGATCGCAGCGCTCGCTCTCTACAAATTAATACTCCGTGACGAAGCAGTTTAACATTCCAAGATGAACTGCCCATAAGGGGGTAGGTATTATGGAAAGACCAAGTTTCTACCTGTTGCCGGCACTCGGTCGGAGGCCCCTTTCCTTTTCCGCCCGTGCCCCTCTCGCTTTCCCTCGCGCTTTCGGAAAGCGCGCCACCAGAGTCAATCCCAGACCCGCCGGCCCGGCCCTGGGGATGGTCCGCAATTCCCAGAACGGGGCTCAGGCTTTAGGACCCTGCGCGGAGCTGGGACACGCCTCTTCGCCTTCCAAAGTGAACGGAGCGCTAAAGTAATACCGGAGGAGAAAAGACCGAAGTCCAGAACCCCACATCCCGAGCCGCCCCGACGACCGTACCAACCTAACCCGGACTGCACCCTGCCCGTCCCCGCCCGCCGCCGGGCCCGCGTCCCGCGGCCGCCTCGGGTTTCTCCCTCCGCGCGTGGCCACTCCCCTCCCGCGCCCCAGCGCCGGGCCCTTTCCTGCCCCAGACTCTCCCTTCCCCTTTCCTTCACTCTTCCGCCCCCGCTCTCCATCGCCCCCTGTGATTGGCCGAGCGCGCCGGAGCCCGGCCGGCCAATCGGCGGCCCGGGCTGGCGGCTCTGGGCGTGGCCGCGAAGCCGGGCCCTCAGATCGAGGCTGCCTCCCCCTCTCAGCCGGCAGCACATTCCGCCGCCGTTGCCGCCGCCGGCCCCGCGGTCGTCCTCGCCGGAGCTGCCGTGGTGCCCGGGCTCGGGGCAGGAGAGGGCGTCCGGGGAGCGGAGGCCGCGGAAGCCGGGCGAGAGGAAAGGAGCGGACGGGCGGGCGGCGCAGGCGGCGGCCGGCTTCCTGGGAGCGTCGGTGCGGCGCGGTGGTTGGGGCGGATCCCGCGGGGCCCGGGCGGGGGGGGAGAGTCGCCGGCCCGGCCATGGCGGACAACGAGAAATTGGACAACCAACGGCTCAAGAATTTCAAGAACAAAGGCCGCGACTTGGAGGTACGGTGGGGCCCGCGGCCTCCGGCGCCGGCGGGACGCGGGGTGCGTGCGGAGCCGGGCGGGCGCGGCGGCCGGCATGGCGCTGGGCGGGCGGGCGGGCGGCCGTGACGCGGGCGCCGCGCCGGGAAGTTTGTGCCGGGCCTGCTCCGCCTCCGCCGGCGACAGCGCCCGGGCCCGCCGGGCGCGGCCTAGGCCTGCCCTGCCGAGCCGGCCCGACGCGGCTGCGGGAGGGCGGCCGCCGGGGTACCGGCCGCGGCGGAGGCCCGGCAGCGACCGAGGCTCCGGCGCTGCCCGGGTCCCGACGCCGAGCGTCGCGGGCGGAGGGCGATGGGGGAGCGAGCGGCTACCTCGTAACTTCTCCGGGCCCGAGACGCCTCCTCAGGCAGGCGATTTCTCCGATCGCCCCGACTCCGGCTTTACTCCAGCGTCCAAACTACGGGAGTCAACTTCTCGGTTGAAAAAGACACCCCCGCCGCGGGAGGCGGACCTGGTGATGCTAACACTGCCTTCCGGCGGCCTGGGTTTCGCTCTGGTCCTAGCTGATTCAAGATGTGGCTCACGATGTGCCCTTTCCCAGTCAGAGGACCCTCCTCCCCCTCATTTGAGCTTGTCCGCAGATCTCTCTACTCCTCTCCTGAGAAGACATCACCAGCTTGCATTCTTACATAGAAAGTCCAAAGGGTTCTTATACAAAACTGTCATCCTCTAGTCTACGGTATCCTTTCCTCCACCTCCTGAGGGTGGTGGTGGCAGTGAGGAACCCCGGGTGGGCTGTGGATTGACACCGTCACGTATTTTAAAAGGGAAAAGAAGGCTTCATTGTCTTAGACACAGCTGCTTCCAAGGTTCCATATATTAAACACACAGATTCTCCCCATTGTGATTTTTTTTTTTTAAATAAACTCTTTCCTTCAGCGTTGGGATTTTTTTTTTTTTTTTTGTAGGTGCCTAGTGATTTTCTTTTTTTTTTTTTTTAAACACAAACCATTCTAATTGAGTTTAGCTTTTAAGAGAAAGTGGTAAAGTGTGTTATGCCCCTATGTATTTTTGTATCTTATCTTCATACTCCTGTGGTTTGTTTCTGAATTTGAGCATTTGCTTGATTGAGACAGCAACTTTTGTTTACTTTTCACAGTGCCATTCAATCCTTTAATGTAGTTTATCCTGTTTTAGGTGATTGCAGTAGTTACAAAGACTGTTTGTCCGAGGGTGTTTGTGGCTGTTTAGAGATTGTTTGAATGTTAATAAAGTTTATCTTTGGGATCATTTTTTTATAGTGGAAGAAATTGTGAAGATTTGTATGTAGAAGTATTTTTTCTGTATCTGTGTGTCTGTGCATCATGTGTGCCTGGTGTCCAGGGAAGTCAGAAAGGTGTGGTCCCCTGGAGCTGGAGTCACAGACAGTTGTCCTCCGCCGTGTGGGTGCTCGGAACTGAACTACTCAACTATTTCTTCAGCTCCCAGATTACTCTCTATTGGAGTACTGTTCATGTCGCTAAACTCAGCCTTTTAAATGTGTAATTCATGGTTGTCATTAAATTTACATGTGGAGCAATGCTTTTTTTTACTAATATGAATATTTAGAATGGGAAAATCAGGTTAGGAAACTATGAAACTGATAAATACCACAAAGTTAGAAATTTCAGAAAAATATCAGATAACCAACCAGTGTCTTTAATTCCTTTATTTTGCTACCTGTTTCTAACCAGTTCCTTGAAATGTGATTCACATACTATACAATTCACCCATGTAAAGTGGTTTTCAGTTGTGTTCACATAGTTGTGCAGTGAGCACCAAAGTCAATCTTAGAGTATTTACTCCTCTCTAAAGAACCCCTGACATAAGTCATTAGAAGTGACTCTTCATCTACTCCCGCCCAAAATGTTTTGTTTGTTTTGATTGCCTATTCTGAATGCTTCATGTGAAGTTCGTGATTTTTGTGGCTACCTGCCTTGAAGGTTTATCCATACTTGTAACAGGAGTGTTTTCTCCTTAGGTCTGAATAATATTCCTGCATGTAGTTATACCACATTGTGTTTACTAGTTTATCTTCATGGACATGGTTAACCCTTTCCAGTCAGTTACTATTGCTGTAGGGAGCATTTATGTCCACATTTTTGAGTAACTTTTTTTTTATTTCTTTTCATTATAAACCTAGAATGCTAGGTAATGCCGAAACTTTACATCTAACTTTTTATAGGGTTGCCAGACTTACTTTATCCCTTTCCACCTCTTCCTCTTGTTGTTTTCTTTAGGACAAGGTTTAACTACGTAGCTGTAGCCCAGAATAAGCTTACACTCTCAAATCTTTCTCGCTCATCCTCCTGAATACTAAAATTACCAACATGTGCCACTATGACCTACCTGCCAGCTGTTGTTGTTGTTTTTTAAATATCTATGTGTTATTCCTGCTTTTCCCTTCCAAGTGCTGGGATTGCAAGCATGTACCACCCTACCCTGTTTTAAAGTTACTCTTTTAAAAAAAAATTACCCTTATTATGTATTTCTTGCCACTGTAGGCTAACAGATTAAATACTGATTATACCTGGCTAGCATGATAGGTAACTTAAAACTATATATAAATGCTTTTTAGATATATTTTGAGATCATAACTGACCCACTCTGATGACTGAATACTATGTGCATTAGAAATTAGAATATTTTCATTTTTATACCTACAAATATGACTAAAGAAAAGTTATCTTTGTGACTTATTCAGAATCACATAAATGGCTGTTTGGTGGTGAATCATAGCATGTACGATGCCTTGGGTTTGATCTTCAGTACCACAGAAGAAAAGGAAGGCTTCTAAAAATCATGTGTATTTGTAATGAGACAGAAACATCTTTTATTACTTCTAGTCTGTTGTATGTTACCTTTATGCCTGTATCTTTCCAAAGCCTGTATGTACATTTTCTCCCCTCCACATAGAGTTGCTGCATTGTTACATATGCAATGTGTGTAGAAAATGGTATAGTTACTGCATTGTGTTACATATGTAATAATGTATGTGAAATATAAGTGATCCTAAGAAAATAGCTTTATAAAAAGACTTTGAAAAATTTTTAAGATTTATGTTTTAGAGGAAGCAGGACTATTGCTAGAGTTACAGCGAGAATTAGCCTACATGCCCTAAGTGCTATTTTAGCATTTAATCTGTGCTTTAAAAATATTTCACAGGATATGATTCCTTTTCAAAAATCTAGTTTCTATTTTGCCATTACAGTATTTCTCTGTTTAGACCAGCTGTACCCTAAGTGCTTAATAGTGTCAGGTGGATGGTGGCTAACTTAGTAGACAGTGGATATGTAAGTATACAGTAGCATATAGAGTGAGGTAATTGTTATATTTTGGGGAGAGGTTGATTGGAAATAATGAGTACAAAATCTGCCAGTTAAATTTTACCTGATCTCTGTGTGTGTGACCTTGGAAGAATCATTTAAGTCATAAGATTTTTTTTCCATCTACTAAACTGATAGCCTGACATCTGCTTTTATGAGTACTGTATACCTACTGTGTAGGTTAGTGTTAGTGAGATGCCTGACAACTCACTACAATTTATCTTTTATGGTGGAGGGAGAGGGGAATCTAATAGGATTAAGTGTGATCTACTCTCTTGCTCCCCTATCTACAGTTAGTTGTGTGTGTTTGGTTTTTAGGGTTTTTGTTTTTGTTTTCCTGTGTGTATATAACTTATGTTACTTTGCACTTCAGATCACATTAAAGAGTCAATGGAGAATTGCCTATCGGAGGGCACTTTGGGCATAGTGATACGATGTGACCCTTCTGAAGTCATAATTTTATGATTCATCTGTTTCTAATACTCTTAGTACCTTTTAGTATATCAGTCCTGCCTGCAAAAAAAAAAAAAAAAAAAAAAATAGCCATGCTCTCTTGAAAGACAGAAGTCAAAGGAAGTGTTTGTGTCTCTTTGAAATAATGTTTAAGGAGTTAACAGATGATGTCATCAAAACTTGACTTCTTTCCTGTCATGTGGTAGAGGATTGTCCAGTGCTGGTTTGAGGTAGTAACTAACATAAAGAAGGGTTTTGCAGTGCAATACGGGAAATGAGTAGTGACCAAACCGCTAGTGTGACTTGCCAACAGTAAGCAAGTTAGGTAGTAGGGAGGACTTCTTTTGTAGCATTTCTAACAAACTTTCAAAGTTTTTATAAGCATTCTAAATGTTTGCAAGTTGAAATAGGATGTAAAATATGTTGAAAAGTAATTTGCTCTTTTGAAAACAGCTTATGCTAAGTATTAAAATAACACATAATTCTGAGTATAAAATATGAAGCCAGGTTGAAAAGGAATAAAAATGATGGGCTTCTTTGTTTTTGGAAAGCTTCGTTAACTCACAGTGTACAGAGTGAAAAACATTGCTAAGCCATTAAGTCTTATTAACTTTAGAGACTGACCTCTCTCATCACAAATCTTGGAACATATTTACTGTGCTTAAAATAACTACTACCTAATTCTTCAAATAATAGTCCAAGCATGAAACAATATGAGACATCTAATAGAAATATCAATAGGATTTAAATTATTTCTTTAGCTTCTTATCAGCTTTTCTGGTTTATAAGACAGCTGACTTCAGAATTGCCTCATTGATAATTTTCTTAAAATACCAAGATGTCCTTGTTTTTCATTGTTTAATAAGTATGCCAAATGAATATACACTATTGAGAAGAGTATATGAGTGATTTTGAAAGAATGAAATAGCTTTAGGAAAAATACATATGTAGTTGCTTGGTTTAGTTTTTATAGGCACTTGAGTCCAAGCTCCTGTACTTTCTAATAAAGTCATTTTTGGGGGGGTGTTTTTTATTTTTGAGAAAGAATCTCACTGCCCCTAGCTGACCTGGAATTTGCTATGTAGACCAAACTGGCCTTGAACTCACAGAGATCTGCCTGCCTCTACCTCTAAAGTGCTGGGTTTAAAGACATGCACCATTATACTATACCCTTAATGTAGCTTTTGGGGGTTTTTGGTTTTTAGTGTTTTACTTTTATGTGTATGGATGTTTTGCCTGCATGTATGTCTGTACCACATGTGTGCCTATTGTTTGCCAGGGATAAAGAGGGTGTCCTATCCCCTGGATCTGGATTTGCAGGTGGTTGTGAACCATCATGTGGGCGCTAAGAATCAAATCTGGGTCCTGGGAGAGCAACTATTGCTCTTAGTTGTTGAGCCATCTCTCCAGCTTCATAGGTAGGTATCCCTGAGAGTTATGATTGTGGGTTATCATCCCAGTGTTTTCTGGGATAGTGGACATTTATTTAAGGCCTTTACTGAATGAGAATGCATAATCAATTTGACATGCTTTGCTGATTTGAAGACCTTCGGGTTTAGTTTTGGCACAGAGACAGGAGCATAAGGAAACTTTTGAGCACCTGTTACAGGTGTGTTTACCAGTTTATCTCAATCTTAGAAATTAAAGAAATTTGTACTTCTGACGTAACAGACAAGGGAGTGATTTATCTCAGGTGTATGGAAGTCTCCTGTAGTTTTTTCCCTTGAGGCAGGGTTTCTCTATGTAGCCTTGGCTGTCCTAAACTTCGTAGACCAGGCTGCCCCCTAACTCACCTTGATCTGCCTGCCTCTGTCTTCCAGAGTGCTGGGATTACAGGCATGTCCCAAGGCTGTGTTCCGTGGTAATACTGTACCCTACTATCTTGTTTTTTCTCAGCCTAATGCAGATCTCAAATTTGGTCAAAAGGTTTTGCTTGAAAGCACTACTAGCATACTCTGTAGGTTAGGCATTACTGTTCCTTTGTGCACAGAGATTTTTGGAATTTTGTATCACTTGTGAATTTCTAACACTTAAAAACACACTTGTTTTTCGTTTAGATTTGGTTAAGTCGGTGTTCAGGGAGACTCCCTTCATCTTCTAGACATTACTGTGAGAATAGTCTTCTGAGTGGTACCTACAAAATTCAACAGAGCTGGGCGTGGTAAGGCAGCACATGCTTACAATCCCAGATACAAAATTTAATATTTTCAGTAGTCAAGCTGCTCATTACCAGCAATTGTCTTTGACCTGAAAATCATTATGCCTACTAACCAGTGTGAATTAGAAGTGTTTTCTGAGACGGGAGCAACAGCTTAGGAGTGCTGACTGATGCTCTACCTGGCTCAGTTTCTGTCACCTCAGACCCAGTTGTCCCTCCAATCCCAAGAAATCTTTCTGGACAGACTAGGCTGCGGCAGGACAATTCCCGTAAGGTTGAAGTTAACCTGAGCTCTAGAGGATCAGGGAGGAGGAGACAGCAAGGGGAAGAAAGAACCCTGTGTGTTTTAGCTCAAAAGCCTGTAGATGTTTGGGGCTAGAGACTCATTAAGGACCCTTTTGATATTTTCCAATTTGGAAATTAAAATTGATATATTACAGGGTGTTTTTGTTTGTTTTTTGAGGCAGGGTTTCTTTTCGCAGCCATGGCTGTAGATCAGGCTGGCCTTAGGCTCATAGATCTACCCTTCCTCCACCTCCTTAGCATTGGGATTAAAGGCCAGGCCCAGCTAAAATCGATCCTTTTTAAATGTTGAGCTGGAGAGATAACTCGGCAGGCAAAAATTCAATCCCTAGGATCTGTGTGGTGGAAATGGGATAACCAACCCCTCAAAGTTATTTTATATGAATATAAAAAAATAATAATAATGGAAAATAACTTGGCTTCCCCAAACCAAAATTATTTAATGAGAAGAATGTTCATATTTAACATCTTTCATATCTCTTTAATATCTGGTGTAAGAGGAGACCACTGAATTTCCATATCAATTTCTAAATTTAGCATACAGATAAGTGTTTGGGGGAAAAAAACATTTACCTTTCAGGATACTCTTTTTTTTGTTTATTTGGTTTTTCGAGATAGAGTTTCTCTGTGTAGCCTTGGCTGATCTAGAACATGTAGATCATGCTGGCCTTGAACTCACGGTGATCCACATGCTTCTACTGCACAGAGTAGTGGGATTACAGATGTGTGCCACTGCACCTGGCTTTTCAGGATGCTTCACCGAGAATATTATAGTGTAGCTTCAGGGATGATGATTTCATAAA
Organism: Meriones unguiculatus; assembly: GCF_030254825.1. NCBI lineage: Eukaryota > Metazoa > Chordata > Mammalia > Rodentia > Muridae > Meriones > Meriones unguiculatus. The sequence goes on along the minus strand of NC_083350.1, from coordinate 173,793,013 downwards.
GATTGGTTGAAGTGTTAAATCTGAAGCCATATCAGTGTACATCTTACATTATTGTTAGGCTATGATACTGACTTACATGTCAAATGTATCTGTGTGTTGTTTTGTTACATGTATTGAGTTATTTGGAAAGAATTCCAGTGACTAAACCAAACTGAAGTTATTCAGATCTTCCAAATGCTGACATAGTTTGTTATGCAATGAAAAGATTTCCTCCCAACATAAAAAGAGTAAAACAGAAAGGAAGAAAGGAAGGAAGGAAGGAAGGAAGGGAGGGAGGGAGGGAGGGAAAGAAAGAAAGAAAGAAAGAAAGAAAGAAAGAAAGAAAGAAAGTTAGTTCACAATTCAATATTAGTGCAATTCAGAAAAATCACTAAAAAAAAAAAGTCAAGCTCATGGTGGTGAACACAGTTTTCTAAAACTAATTAATGCTTGAAAGCCCAAATTTTATCTTTAGCAGTAAATACTATAAAGTTGGTTTTCTTTACTCATTTAAAAAAAAAAATCTGTCAGACACTGAATCAGAAAACCTTAATTGCTATCATTCTTTCAAGTGAAAATCCTTTCTTTAAAAAAAAAAAAAAAGTTCAGTTCACAATCTAAGTGCCCAAGTACTTTTATACATATGACTAGAGAAGGTGATATTGCTGTAGGAGTGATGTATATATAATCCTGTTTTGTCACATAGTTAGAAAGAAAAGGTCAGTATTTAATTGATAAATGTTCTCTGTGTGTGTGTGTGTGTATTGAGGCAGGGTCTCTCATTGTAGCCTTGGCTGGTTTGTAACTTGTCGTGTAGCCTCACTTGCCTAGAACTCACCGTAGACCAGACTGGCCTTACAGCCCAGGTGCCAAGATTAAAGGTGTCCGCTGCCATGCCTGTTGTCAAGGAGTGTGGGCGCTTTGTCTGCATGTGTGTCTGCACGGTGCATACCTGGTGCTGCTGAAGGCCGGAAGAGAGTGTTGATCCCCTGAGACTGGAGTAGCAGATGGTTGTAAGTAGCTGTATGGGTGCTGAGAATTGAACCCAATTCCTCTAGAAGAGTAGCCAGAGTTCTCAATTACTGAGTCATCTCTCCAGCCCCAAGGACATTCTTCAATAACTTGCCCTAACTGCAATACAGTGACACCATTACAGCATAATTATGGTTTATCTTAATTCACGCTAGAGCACTAGCAGTTTTAACCCCCTTACCTCAGTGTAGTAGTAACATGCAGATATACACCCATACATCAACAGGCACATCATTAATGTATGTTTCGTCAGGAAGATAGTTTTGACCTTAAAAATTCCTTTAAAATGTCTCAGGACCCCTGGCCCTGAGGACCATACTCTTATAATCACATTCATAGTTTTATTGGCATTGCTTTTGTTGCAGATAATTGTGACTTATAATTACTACAGACTCTTAAAATTATTTTTTACCTTTATTTTGTATGTGTGTGAGTACATGGATACATGTTTGCCACAGCAGGCATGTAAGATCAGTGGACAGTTTGAAAGATTTGATTCTGTCTTTCTAGCAGGTCGGTTTGGGGGAGCAGACTCAGATCATCAGGCTTTTGTTTGTTTATTTTTGTTGTTGTTGTTGAGACAGGGTTTCTCTGTGTAGCCCTGGAACTCACTCTGTAGAACCTCCCGCCTCTGCCTCCCCGGGTCCTGGGATTTAAATGCATGTGCTGCCTCTACCACCTGGCTTAATGCTTTATGTAGACTTTGTTGCTGCTTTCCCATAGATTTTAAGTTTAACCAGAAAACAGTTGTTTTGTTTTGTGTTTTGTGCCTGCACCCTATGTCTGTGTACCACATATGTGCAGTGTCTGCAGAGGTCTGGAAAGGGCATCAGATTGCCTGGTCGTAGAGTTACCGATGGCCCTAGGGGGCCATGTGAGTGATGGGAATTGAACTGGGTAGATCAGCCAGTGTCCTTATCTACTGAGCCACCTTACAGCATTAGAAAGCACTTCTCGTTCACACTGTGTAGCAGCCAGAATGATTTTATTTTCAGATCATGGACATTTTCTGGTAATATGAGTAGCCTGACACTTGAAAATTAGTACCAAAACAAAAGTTGTTTGCTTGTCACTTTTACCATAAATTTAATTTACTTTAAACTTAACATAAACTCTATGTGATATGCACACCTATAATCTCAACTTAGGAGACCAGAGACAGGAGCATAAAGAAGCCAACATGGTATACATACTATGACCCTGTCCTGTTTTCTTTTTAACTTGTAAGATTAATAGAAGTTACATTTTGCTTGGAACATCATTGAATTTTTATTAACAAAAGTCAGAGTAGAGTGTTTCCTAAACTGATTATGGACATACTTTCTAATACCAAAAAGCAAAATTTTTTGTTACTATCGACTGAGTCTATCATGGCCTCTATTATGACGGATTGTATCTCTTGAATCTTGAACCAAAACAAAGTCCTCCCTCTTACAAAGAAGTATACTGTCTTTGGTGTCCTTCTGTTACTGCTCTCCCACCTGAGCTGTCAGCTGCCCCTAATGCCTGCTCTGGTTTTAATGCTATATTTGTGCTTCCTCCAAGTAACAGTATCCTGGAATCCCCAAACTGAGTGTTCTCTGCTTGGTCATTGAAGTTGGTCCTGTCTTGTTGCTATTTGATCTGTCGCTTTAACCATTTTGAGCTTTTGGTAGTCCAGAAAAAGAATCAAAATGTTAATCTAATGTTTTCACATATTTACATCATACCTGGTTCTTCAGTAGATTGTATGGAAATCCAAGTGGGGTTTTCTGGGGGGTGGGATCCTCTCGTGGTCGGAAGGTTATTGTGGTCTTTTTGATGCTATGAAAATTGAAAGTTGTGGAGCTAGCATGGTGGCACATGCCTTTAATCCCAGCATTTGGGAGGCAGAGGCTGGCTGATTTCCGGGAGTTCTAGGCCATCCTGGTCTACAAAGAGAGTTCCAGGACAGTCAGGACTACACACAGAGAAACCCTACCTCCAAAAGTAAAAAAAAAGTTGAAAGTTGCTCAATAACTCCAAGCAGAAGGAGCTGTTTTAGGGAACAGACCCAGCTCAAAAATAGTTCAACCATAATGGGAGATCTTGTTCTTATAATTAGATAAATCCAAAGCACCAGCTGGCATTTTGATTAGAGTCAGCATCTAGGGATGACTGATGATATAAGCAACAGTATGGATACAACTTTGCTTTCTTTAAGAAGTGAATTAAAAAAAAAAAAAAGAAAATATACACACATACAATCACGTTTACCAATAGGGAAGGTTCAGCAAAACTACTCTGCATGAATATTCTGACACCAGACTTGAGAGATTTTCTGAAAATTTGGAAAATTTTTTTAATGTTACCCTTTCAAACAGGTTGTTGTTGTTTTGTTTTTGTTTTTTTTGTGGGGTTTTTTGTTTGTTTGTTTGTTTTTTGTTTTGTTGTTTGGTTTGGGTTTTTTTTTTCTTTTTTTCTTTTTAGTAAGCTATTGGCTTGATGTCCTCTAAATCAGTTTCAGAAGCTGTAGGCTTTACTCCCACAAGATTGCCCCCTATTTTTCATATGCTATTTGCAGGCACAGGTTGTGGCCTTTTGATTGATCAGCTAGCTGTAAATCCAGATTACTATGACTACCTTCCTCTGGTTCAATTACTTTGCTAAAGTAGCTCACAGAGTTCAGGAAAACAATTACAGATACTAGAAAGCTACAGTTGAACAGCCAAGTGGAAGAGTTATGTGGGAAGGGCTGCAGAGCGTCCATGACCTCTCCCAGTGTGCTGCACTCCGGGTACTCCTACACATTCGGCTCCTAAAACAAACCAGATCATTGTTCTTAGGGTGGGGGGTCATTTGATATATACACATCATTTACATGCATAGGCATGATTAAGTATTGGTGGTTGGTGATCACTTTAGCTCTCTCTCTCTTGCCTGGAAGTTGGAAAGTAAAGATGAAAAGGCTATGCCCTAAGGCTGGGACAAACTTATATGTAAGGCTCTGGGTTTGATTAACAGCTCTGCAAATGATAATAATGATGAACTTAAACCCCAGATCTCTAAGTATGCTCATCATATGCCCAGCCACTGTCATATAAGCATTCTAATGGCATTCTTTGGTTGGTTGGTCTTGTTGTTTTGAAACAGGGCCTCTCTGCCTCCTGGGCTTAAAGGCATGTGCCACCACAGCTGGCTGGTATTCTTTCTGAGCACAGTCTTCCTTTGAAACCGAGGCTGGCCTTTTTTTTGATGCCCCTACCTCATTCTCCAGGTTGCTAGGTTATAGGTATGGCATATGCCACCATGAATGGCTTCTAAAGACACTCTTACCCTGAAATTCCAAAGATTTTGGAAGATGTGTTGCAGGGGGTTGGGGAGTACCCAAATAAATAATTTAATAATATAATGTTAAATGTCTGGAATAAGTAACTCAGTGAAGACAGAAAGTAATCTACTGGTTGTTAACAGTTAGGATAGAGGGAATGGGGAAAATGCTTTGTATATAGGGCTGTTGTTTGATGAGAGAGAGTCACCTGGAGTTAGAAGGTAAACAGTCATTATGAAAACTCCCTGTTGTGTTTAGGTGAGTAAACCTATGGTGTGTGAGTTTTACTAATGATGATAACAAAGAAAAATTAATTAAAAGAGTGCTTTGGGGTCATAACCAATTTACACTACCCAGTAGTTACAGTTGAATTTGTGCAAGCAGCTCTTTGTCACTGTCCTTTACTTCTACCCTTTCCTTTATTGCATGCATTGTTCTGCAGATATTTATTCAGCATCTGAGTCTGAAATTCTGTTATAATCATGCGCCTAAAGCAATGAACAATATAGGCTTAATTCCTAGTCTACCAGGCCAAGATCTCTTAGAGCCCTGGGCTTAGGCTGACCACATGGAGTGTTTAACCATTTTGAGCTAGTTATAGTAAACGGCTTTGTTTCCTTAACAAACCTTCAGTTGCAGGGAAAGGCAATCCTGAGTGTTTTCTATTTGTTAACTCTTCCCTTGAATAGAAAAGCTTGATCTCTAGAATTAGAAGACTAAGGATTACATTTCATTAGCCACAAAACATTAGGAAAGTTTTGTTTTCAGCCTTAACTTTTGCATCTTAAAAATTTGAATCCCACCTTTGTGGGTACTTGTTTTGATTGAACTTTTAGGTAATAACCAGAAGCTCTCTTTTATTTAAATTAAGGTCAAGTAGGGTAGGCTATTAGGAAAGTTTCCAGGTCAGTTCTCACAGTGTCTGACACCAAAGATAAGATTTAAGGATTCATGATTTTTATCATACTGCCTGTCAGCTGCCAAATGAACTACTCTCCCCCCACCCCAGCTACTATGTTAATCTTGGTATTAAGTTAAGTTACTAAAGATAATTTAGCTGAGCTCATAAACTGCCCAAGCTAAAGCATATCGATTGATTGACCAATCAGCCTTCCTTCCTTTTTTCTTTCTGTCGGTCTGTTTATAGACTGGCTTTTTGGGGGCCATAAGGTGCCTTCCTCCTAATTCCGTGCCTGTCAGGTCTAGTAGGGAGTATGGAGAGCATCAGGAGAGTTTCTTTGGGAAAAGGTTGCTACTGTAATGGCGTTTTATTCTTTTCTGTTTACTTGCTACAATGTTGCAGATCACTACTGGCTCTTTACTGCCTGTCTTTACTGTCTACAAAGGGGTTGTTTGTTTTGAGATTACCACTCTCCAATTCAGAAAATAGCCAGGGTTGTTTAAAAAAAAAAAAAAAAGTAAACCCAGGCTGAGGAGTACTCAGTGGTGAGTACTTGCTTAGCATGTTTAGGGTCCTGGATTTCATACCCAGCAGTGCAAAACAAACAACCAAAACCATGCTCGCCTGCTTTAATAGCTTCCTGTGTGCCACATTTAGCTTCTGAATGCCCAGTTGAGACCTTCAGGTCTTTCAGATTTGCTCTTTATCTGTTTGTCCTATCTGAATCTTTTGTTTTCCTCTAGCTCTTAGACAACAATAGTCATCTTCTTAAGGTCCTTCACAGAAGCTACTCTAGCTGTCAGAATTGCTTTCCCACCTCCCAAAACTCCCATGCTTTAAGTTACAGGAATTTGTATGCTTGCTCCATGTCAGCTTCTCCATAAATGCTGACAATTATGGCACTCTCTGTTCTGCCCATTCCATCCTTGAACTTTTGAGTGATCCTCCTTTGTCAGCCTCTTAAGTAGACAGGACTTGAGGCATGGATTACTGAGCCTGCCGTACAGTTGACACTAAAGGAAATATTTTAGGGTATTTATTCATTCATTTTTGAGATAGGGTTTCACCGAGTTGCCCAGGCTGGCTTTGGATTCTGAGATCATCTTGCCTTAGCTTCATAAGTACCTGTATTAGAGTTGTATCACCATGCCTGAATGAAAAACTTAAGAGTGAGAAAAGAAATATGTGAGTGTCTGGATAGGATTGGTAATTAAATACAATTTTTTAAATTCATGTTGATTTTTTCCTCTTGGTGAGCAGGTAGTACATAGCAATTTTATTTGCTTTCTTTTTTTCTTTCTTGCTTTCTTTTCTGAAATAAGTGTCACTCCCAAAGTTGGAAGGGGTCTTTCTTAATTAAAACAACAATGAGGTACAGAATTTACAAATGGATATCTACAGGGAGAGTTTGGCACTTAAACAAGCTGGGAAGTCAAACTTGGAGTCCCATGGCATGGCTCAGCAGCAAGCCCAATAACCATGAGTTCCGACACGGTAGAGGAGACTGCCAATGCCCACAAGTTGTGCTCTGTTAAGATATATTATAAAATGTCACATACAACGGATTTGATATGAAAGAGATTTATTAGATGAATGGAGAGAAAGAGAGAGATGGTGCCCCCCAGGAGAGAAACTGAGGCAGAGAGAGTGCAAGAAAGAGAGCTGGAGGGAGTAGCCGATGGGTTATATCTGAAGCGCTTGGCCCATATGATGACATAGGACGCAGGTAGTGATATAGGACGTTGTCAGGACCCTAAAGGCCCCTAAGGGCAGGCAGGCCGGTTGAGTTGCCTGCACAATATAATACTGACTTCCACATATAAGCCGCCACACATTCATGCCATAGGCGTGTACATACATACAAGTGTAATGTAAAAAATTAAACAAGAAAATAAAAGATAAACTTGGACACATTTTAAAAAGAAACAAAAAAGAAAATTGTGTTGGTAAAGTGTGTTGGAGAATTTGGAATCCTTTTGCACTATTGATGAGAATGAGAAGTGATGCAGGTGCTTTGGAAAAGTGGTGTTCCTCAAGTTAAAATAGAATTAGACCTTGGATAGAAAAGTTGTGTCTTGTGGCAAAGAATATTGGACTAGATCCAGAATATCTGAGACTTAATATTCTTAAGAACGACACTTGGTCTCTGTTCCTGTCTCTATAAAATGAAGTGATTTAAAGTAAAAGATTTTTATTCTTTTCAGTTATAAAATCCTAAAATGTTCTTTAATCAACATTTTTCATGAAGAGGAAATGGAGAAGTAGCTTGGTGGTTAAGAGAACTGGCTGTTCCTCCAGAGAACCCAGGTTCAGTTCCCTTACCCACATGGTAGCCTACCACCATCCATAACTCCAGTTCCAAGGGGTCAGACACCCAATTCTGACCTGAGAGTAGTATACCGACAAACACACAGGCAAAACAGCCATACACATACAATAATCATTTTTTATTAAAAATATTTTTCATTGAAAAATAGTGAATAGAAAAAGCCACTCTGATGAGGTCCCTAGGACATGTGAAAGTCCCTTCTGAGTAATTTCAAAGGGTTTTTCCGAAGAGACAACAGCTTTGCAGAGGTACCCATGAAACGCTCTGTTATATGTGTAGCAGTTTTTCCGTTTTCTCCATCTAGAGAATTGAGGGTTGAGATGGCCCGTGAGAGGAGAGCAACTTCCAGAGATACCTTATAAAAGCACTCCCTTAATCAGTGTGGCTTTAACAGTTTCGTAGATGGGTCTCCTCAACCTCTGACCCACAACTTGCTAATGGCATGTTTTTTGTTTTCTGTTTTTGCTTCATTCTCTTTCCTTTTACATGCATGCCTTTATTGATTTTATTATATGTGTTGATTCACTTAAAACAAAAGCAGGACCTACAGAAGAACATCGCTGCTTCCCAGCTCTGAATGTGTTAAAATAGACAATAAAAAAATATTTTTTGTAAGAAAGCCACAAATTCAGATTTACTTTCTAAGTTAGGAGGAAAGCATTCTTTAATGTCTTGATGTTTTACCTCTGTTTTTCTTTATAGAGGACTGTTTATTGATGGGGTCTTGTGTAGCCCTTTTATCCCGGAGCTCTCTCTAGGGGACCAGACTGACATCGCCCTTGCAGTGGTCCTCCTGCCTCCACCTTATGAGTACTGGGATAATGCCGTCATGCCTGACTTTTTAACTTTTCTTTTTTTTTTTTTTTTTTTTCATTTATTTATTTATTTTTTAAAAAAATATGCTCTTATAAATAAATTATTCAGCTGGTCTATAATGAAGATTTGATTAATTGAATGTAATTTAAAGTACATAAATTACTTTACACCACTATTGTGTAAAAACAGTTTGAATTCAAAGTTTGAGTTATACGATTTGATTCATCTTTAATGAAAGTTAATGTAAGTGGTAATATATAACAAACATTATGGACTGATGAAGAAAACCAAACCCTGCAAATGTGTACCAATGTCACCCATACCGTGATGGGTGATATATTGCCCAAGGATGACTTTTTAACTTTTTGTATAAGTGTGTGGTTATTTTGATTTTTTCTTTGTTTTAGGTTTATTTATGTATATTTATATTTACCATGTATGAGCCTAGTGTTGGCAGAAGTTAAGAGATGGCATTTTATCCTTTGAAGTTGCAGTTAGGGATGGTTGTGAGATAATGCAGGTGCTGGGAATCAAACCTGAATTCTCTGCCAGTGCTCTAAACCAGCAAGTCATCTCTATTCCCAGGGTTTGTTTGTTTTTTTGTGTTTTGAAGCAGTCCCATAATTTTGCCCAGGCTAGCCTTGAACTCAAAGACAATCTTCCTGTCTCAGCCTTCCTAGTACTGAGATTATAGGCTTGAACTGGTGTGCCCAGCCTAACATTTTTTTTCTTTTTTAAAAAGTAGAATGTTTTTCTCATCTAAGATTGCACCAGAGCATCAGAGGAATGAGATTCTTCCTCAGTCTTGGGTCTACTGACTTCCTTAGTTTGATTAAATCTGATTTCATTTTCTAGTGTAGTAGTTTTTCCCAGTTTCATTTCCCATGTGTTGTGTTTTCTTCAGTCATTTATAACAACTCCTCAACTTTTGTTTGCTAAAGTTATTTTTACAAAACTGTTTGTTTTTCAGTTTTTCTCTTCACCCAGTTATCAAACAAATAATCAAGACTTTTATTAATAATAAGGTTCACAACACAGTAACTGAGCAGTTATTACTCTATTCTTCACCATATAAGTGATTTGGTTTCCTCCCAGTGTACATCTCAGAGATGCTTGCATTTTGTAGTTTTTCTTGCTCAGCTCTTCTGATGTCTCCAGGACCTCTCTGGCCCTCAGTCCCCTAAATTGAGCCTTGTTCTCTCCCTTGCTCAGCAGTTCAGTTATTTATTTAAAGTTCAGACTTTATTTAAAGTAAGCTGCTTTATTGGCATACCAGTGGACAATTGGGGAGTGATGTTAGCACAACATTGAGACAGGAGATTGGCAGAACAAGGACTACAACCAAATATGTGTGCGTGGTGTGTACAGAAATCAGCATTTTAATTACATAACAACCTTATGCCTACATTTGTTTCCCCTGTTACAAACATGAAAAATTTAAAGAAAAATAAACATATTTGTAAGAAGTAATTGGTCACTTTAATCTATTCATCCTACTTTGTTTAGCATTGTTGTCCTCAGTCCCTGCCATTGCTTTCATGTCTGCTTTCTGGTTTCTCCCAACAGCAGTCAGCATAGTATATGAGGTTCCAAGTAGTGTTAAATGTCTACTCTGTGGGTGGTTCAGTGGTATCTACTGTGGGAAAAACTCCCATAGTACCCCTTCACTAAGATAATTCAATGAGGAAAAAGTTGTTTTCAAACCATGGTTTAATTTCTCAAAAAATAGTATTTATAGGTAGGGATATTAAAGTTCTAGTTAGCGCATACTGTATTAGTGATGAGCATTGGATCCAAGTTTCCTCTTTCTTAAGTGAAAGGATACATTGCACTTGAGTAAGTAAAGAGCTTATCAGTTCAGGAGGCTGTTTTCACATAGGTAAGTTGTTAAAGCAGTATAGGAAATAGTTCTATATATCATGTTTTGAAATGATCCATATTCAAAAACTTAGTCTGCCATTACTACTTTATTCACCATATTGATTGGGCTAAATAACTTGTGCCCACCAAGTATTTTTAGGTGGTGGTGCTTATTTGGGCTGAAACCGCAATTAAAACAAAGTACACTTGACTTCATGAAATTGGGGTTCTTGGCTTAGCCCTCCATTTTTCGCTTCTGACATTCTTCCACAGATCTTGCACATAACACCTTTTAAAAACTAGTGTATTGTAAAAGCAATAGGCTTCATTCATTTTCACAATGTATACATGTGCTTTGATTTGCTTTTATCCTTTCTTCTCCCTCTCTTTGCTCTTTTACAATGGTTATATACCCTTTTGAATTTCATGTCTCCTTTCTTCTGTCCTGAATTCCACATATGAGAAAAAATACACATGTGATATTTGTCATGGTGAGATTGGCTTATTTCATGTAGCATAATCTCCAGTTCTACTCATTTTCCTACAAACAACATGGTTTCCTTTCTCTTTGAGTCAAGCTCCATTGTTTATGTATACCATATTGGCTTTATAAATTCACCTGTTGATACGGAAACTGATTCTTTGACTTGACATTTGGTAAAAGTGCGGCAGTAAACATAGGTATTTAATAAGCAGATTTTGGTTCTTCCGGGTACATACTCATAAATAAAATATAGCTAGATCATGTAATAGATGTGTGTTAAATTTTTTTTTTTTTTTGTGGAACCTCCATACTGCTTTTTATAGTGACAGGTTTTTATTTTCTTTTTTATGTGCATTAGTGTTTTGCCCGCATGTGTATGTGTGCCAGGGTGCCAGATGTTCTGGAACTGGAGTTACAGACAGTTGTGAACTGCCTTGTGGATGCTTGGAATTGAACCTGGGTCCTCTGAAAGAATAGCCAGTGCTCTTAACTGCTGAACTATCTCTCTAGCCCTGTCTATAGTAATAGTTACATCCACAGTAACAGTTACATAACATTCTCATCAACAATGCCTTAAGTGTTCCATTTTCCATACATTCTAGTCAACATTTGCTGTTCTGGCCTTCTTGTTGATAGCCATTATGCCTGGAGTGAGATGGGAGCCCAGCGTAAGTTTGATCTTTACCTTTCCCTGATAGTTAAGGATGTGTAATGTTGTTGTTGTTGTTATTGTTGTTATTATTATTATTTTTTTGTCTATGTGTATTCGAGATAGCGTCTTTTTATGTGTTGCCCACATTGTCTTGAACTGAGATCAACTAATCTTCCTGCTTCCTTGGCCTCCTCAGTGCTAGGATTACTGTGTTGTAGCACCACTCTTGGCTTCATATGCCTTCTTTTATGTCTGTCTGGAATGTCTTCATCTAAATCATTCTGTCAAGATTTTGGTTTATTTGTTATCATAAGTATTTACCTTTTAGACCAGGCATGCCTTTAATCATAGCACTTGGTAAGAAGAAGCAGGTGAAGTTCTTACGATTTCCTGGCCTGGTTCCACAGGCCAACCAAGATTACATAGTGAGATACTGCCTCAAAAACAAAAAACAAAACAAAAAATTATTTTCTGTTGTCAAATTATTTTCTGTTTGTGTTTCTGTTTAAAGATGTTACTGTGTTCTAGAGCTGGAAATTCTGCCTCAACTGTGTATGACAGCAATCCTATGTATGTGTGTGCATGTTAATTTATTAAATAGATAAATCTGAGTCATATGTTTAGCATGGTATACAGTACCCAATATTTGCTAAATGTTAGGTCTTCTTGCTATTTTACAAACTATGTTTCTGTCATAAGAAATATGACAGAATAAGCTTTTTAAAAACTTTTTATTACAGTGGGAATACATCTTAGAATACATAATGGAATACATTTTTAGTGGACCGTGATAAAGGCTGCATTATTCGGAAAAATTGTACGCTTAAAATTAACCAACTTTACATCAATTAAATTTAGAAAAGTATGTAAAAACCACACATGTACGCCTCCCCACCCAAAACATTAACATATTGTACCGTTATTTCAAACTTTTTAGAAAGGATTCATTCCACCAAGTATAGTGACACACACCTGTAAGTAATATCAGTAATCTGGACTCAAGGCGAAGAAGGCCTGTAGATTGAAGGCCAGCCTAGGCTACTTAATGCTATCTTAAAAACAAAAACAATGCCCAGCCACAATTAATGAAAGCTTATTAACCACATATTGCTAAGCACTAAAAATACAAAGATGGACTAGATACCCTGTATGTTCATACCCTTAAGAAGTTAGTGCTCAGCCTAGCAAGATAGTATGCTCGATGGAACATATCATTTGCCGTCAAGCCTAAGGACTTTAGTTGGATCCCTGAGACCCATATAATAGGAAGAACCAACCCCTACCAGGAGTCCTCTAACCTTGTAGGATATGGTTTTTGTCTGTCTGTCCCTCCTTCCTTCCTTTCTTCCTTCCTCAAACTTGCTCTATAGACCACCTTGGACTCAAATTCAAGAGATCAGCCTGCTTCTTCCTCCTAAGTGCTGAGGTTAAAGATGTGGGCTGCCACTGCCTGGATTTAATATTTAATTTTTTTTAATTTTCGTTTGCTTTAATATTACTTAAGTTAGTCTTTCTAAGGTATGACTGACAGGCTTAATGAAATAAAATCAGTGTTATAAGCCTTTCCTCTAATGAGAATAAGTTATAATTAAATTTTTCATTTTGCCCAAGAAAAAATTAAATACCAAAATTCTTACAATATGTTATACCATAAATTAATTTCAGAGAACTGTGTATTGGTTAAAAAGTGACTGGAAATTATTAAGTAGCTATTAATTGGAAAGTATTAGCTCCTGTATTCCATTAAGAACAGGGGACATCTTTAAACTCTAGCAGAGTAATATAACGTGGTAAATATATTTCAAATTTTAAAAAAAAGTGCATACCTTTGAGAAAAAAAATAGCATTCTGGATTCTCTAAGAGTCAAGTGGTTGGACTTTTTGTAATTGTTTTCTTTTGCTTCAATTTAAGATTCTGTAACTATGACAAACTTAAAAATTAAGGCTTGTTTTAAAATTCTGCACTAAAGTTTACCTGCAACCTCCCCACATTGTATTTCCTCTCTCCCCCATTTATATTCCTTATCCTTTGCAAAGCTCTATGGCTTATAAATAAGCCTTTGGCCAGTTTGGCAGCTTTGTTGGAATTCTAATTGACAACACTGCTTAGTTCAATGTGAATTTTGTGAATTCACAATCATTACTACGTGTAATATGCAAAGCCTGATTTCTAAGATATAAGGCAACTTAGAGATCTAAGAAGACTTATATACTCCTTCACAGAACCTCAGACATAAAAGTCCTTGATTTGAGATCTGTTTACTTTTGGTTTACACTGTCATAGCTGTACTTTTTCAAAGAGTTTCTGTAGGTAGGAAACAATAGCTCTAGTCATGTTATTACATTGTTTAATTGGGTCAATTAATTTTTCAAAATGGGGTTTCTCTGTGTAACTTTGCTGTCTTGGAACTTGCTCTGTAGATCAGGCTGGCCTTGAACTAACAAAGACCTGCCTCTGTGTCCTAAGTGCTGGGGCTTTTTCTCTTTTGGGGGGAAGGACTGGGCAGGTCAGGATTTCATTATACAGCCCAGGCCAGCCTTGAGTTTGAGATCTTTCTGGGTTTTGGTTTTAGTTCTAAATTATTACCTCGACATTAATAAATAGAACCTATTTCAGTGGAGGAGGGACTTATTAAGTTTCATTACGCTCCATTTTCTCTAAAGTGCAATGCTTCCTAATGAGCCCTTCCTAGGGAGTCAGTGCCTGTGTCCCTCAGAAGTCTGTCGTATTAACCTTTTTGAACAATCCTTTAGGAAACACATCTCAGAGGTGCATGTGACATAGAGTATAGCCTTTGTTACACAGTGGTTTTGTGTTGCAATAAGCCAGGCTCCTTGGGCAAATCACTGTCTCACCCAAAATGCAGAGGGCCAGAATAGAGTTCTTTATAGTTCCAAAATTTTACATATATTTAAAATAAGACCAGGCTGTAGAGAAGGCTCAGCAGTTAAGAGCACTGTCTGCTCTTCCAGAGGTCACAAGTTCAATTCCCAGCAACAACATGGTGGCTCACAGCCATCTATAATGAGGTCTGGTGCCCTCTTCTGGCCTGCAGGTAGAACGCTGTATATGCAATAAATAAAAATTAAAATAAATAAATAAGACCAAAGCCCAAACCTGGAATTCATTTATATTTCATCATATATATATATATTAGCTAAATGATAAAGTTTATAATATGTCAAATAATTTTGAGCATGAAGCAGTTTGTAGTATTTAGTTTATCATTTGAGATATGTCAATATTACAACTTTGGATTTTTAGAGAATTTTGGATTTCAGATTTTTATATTACTGAAACTCAGCCTATAGTGCTTTTACTTTAATATGAGCCCTAGACTCTCAAATTAGTTTGAATTCTACATTTGGGAAATGATGTAGCTTCCTGCTAAAGGGTTTTGTATGATACTGGTTTCTAATCCTCTGTTTTGGGACTAGTTTAATACAAGCTTCAGTTTTTGTATTTGTATGAATATATAAAAAGAATAATGATTTCTTTTCAGGATGTAATGTTTAAATGAGATCTTAAAACTCTCAGTAATTCATAGCTTATTATTCATTTTGCAATACTTCAGTCAGTATAGCTGGGCAAGGTGGTGCTCACCTTTAATCCCAGCACTCAGGGAGGCAGAGGCGGGCAGGTTGATATGAAATTGAAGCCAGCCTGGTCTACAACGTAAGTCCAGGAGAGCCAAAGCTACACAGAGAATCCCTTTTTCGAAAAACCAAAATAAAATACAAATGAATTAAGTTAGTATTATTAAAGTCCTCGTCTGTACCAAAAACCGGAAGAGCACAGAATAAAGTAATGTAATCAAAAATCGGGGCAAAGTTTTCTGCACAAATAAAATTAAGACAATTTAGAAGAAATAGTGCTTATCTTGTTATCTCCTATAGAGAAAGGATTTAATATTGTGGGGGTCACCAATAAGCAAATAAAATTGTACAGTAGTTTACAATATGATACAGGTCATGGAGAAAAGTTAGCATGATGAAGGATGGTAGGTGGATGGGGAGTTGAGGACTTGAATAAAGAACACTGAATGCTTTATGGTGGGAGAAGGACATTCTGACCTGAGGACATGGCAGTTGATGATAAGACACTGGAAGTGTCTAAGTAATGTATTTATTTAAGCCTTACTGTAAATACAAGGAGTAGCCCGAGTGGGGTCTGGTGACACAGCCCTGTAAATCTCAACTACTAAGACTAAGGTGAGAGGATGACAATTTCAAAGCCTACCAGAGTGAGTGAGGTCTTCATGGGCAACATGGTAAGACCCTGTCTTAAAAGAGTAAATTAGGACTGGAGATAAAGCTCAAATTGTCCCCGTGTTTGAGGGTGGTGCCTGGAGCCTTTAATCCCAGCATTCAAGGCAGTGAGTAGCAAGCAGATATTTGTGAGTTCTAGGCCAGCTTAGTCAACATAGTGAGTTTCAGGCCAACTAAGACTACATACATAGTGAGATCCTGTTGTAAAAATCTACCCACCAAAAAATAGGAGAGGGAAAAAAAATCCCTCTATCCTATCATTTTTGTAGATGGGGAACATGAAGTATATAGTTAGTCTAAAAACAACTCTGATTCATTTCCTTGGAAAATGCTATATAACAGTATTGCTCTCTCTCTCTCTCTCTCTCTCTCTCTCTCTCTCTCTGTGTGTGTGTGTGTGTTCAAAAATGGTGTATCAGAAGATAATAATTTGATTTTTACCATGCTCCCAAAGGAGTCCATACAGGGATTCAAAAATTAAAATAACAGTGTTATCAAGGTGTTCTGCTAAGAGCAGGCCAGGGAAGAAAGAAGATGGACAAGCACGACAAAGGGCTGGAAGACATGGTGCAGTGCTAAAGCTCACTGGCTTGCTCTAATGAAGGACGTAGGCTCCTCCATCCCTAGCAGCTGCGTTACAGCTTTAGCTCCAGTCAGTTCCAAGGAATCTGATACCATCACTCTACCTCCCCCCCGGGCACCTACACATGCGGTGCATCTATGTACTCAGGTGTGAGTGCGGTGCACGCGTGCACTAAGGTGTGCATGCACACACATGCACAGAAAAGTCAGTATTTTAAAAAGAAAAGTCAGATGCATATAAGGAGGCATTTGCAATGATCTCAGAGAGAAAATGATAAATTGGCCAGAAGAGTTGCAGGGGAGATAAGTGAAAGGTATAAGATTTTTGGGTAAGTGAATATATAATATAAAAACATGGCTTTAGGTATCTGTGCAAATGGAAGGGTAGATCAGCCATTTGCTGAGAAGGTGTTGAAGTATGTGTGCGAAAAATCAAAAAATGCAGTTTTGGGTGAAAATTTGAGAAAGTTTAATGTTTAGAAAGTTTTTCTCTGGATGATAGTATGTGGGTAATTTTTTTTTTTTAATTTTTGCAGACTATGAGAAGGCAACGAAATGAAGTTGTAGTTGAATTAAGGAAGGTAAGTATGACTACTATTGATATTTTGAGAAATAGTTCCGATAACAGATTATATAGAAGATATTAATAATTATATCTTATAAAAACATAATCTGTTGTATAATGAAATTGTATTATTGAATATAGTTTAGCTTTTTCAATATCAAGTGCTCAGCATTACTTTTCTTTCAAACAAGTTTTGTTGTTGCTTAAATCTGGAAAGCTATTGAAATTGGCAAAATACAATTTTCCCACTTTCCAATAATAGATATGAACACGTTATTTTTTTTTTAAGTTTAATGATTTGTATAAAGTCCAAGTCATAGAGGTACTCTTAAACTAAGTACTGCTATTAATAGGTTATAGTTCTGTCTTTTGACTTGTTACATACTAGTTTCATCAGCTTTTAAAATATTTAAGTAGACTAGAATTGAGAATAATTTCAAGTAAAGTTTAAATGGTCCTTGGTTTTTGTTGGCTTTTGCCTAATTTTGACCTGATCAACTTTTGCTTTGACTTTGCTTTTAGGCGATAGATGCTTCCAAGTGATGTGTAAAATGGTTTAGTACTTTTGAATAAATATATTTGATTCTGCCTTAAACTGTACACTATCCATCTTAGTAAAACTCTTAATTTTTTTTTTTTTGTTTGTTTTTGTTTTTATGGTAGTTCACAGCTCATTGGAAATGAATAGTGTTGTGGTTTGGGATTCAAATTAGTGTTAAGTTGGTGCTTATTTCACAGTTTATTTATTTTTGCATTTGTTTTTGCTTTTAAAAGGCACTTCATTAAGTTTGTAGGCACGGGGTTGCTTAACTTTTATATGAAAATAGTTAACTGCAGTTTGGGGGGTTTGGGTTTTTGTTTTTGGGTTGTTTTGTTTTGGTGGGGGGGGTTGTTGTTGTTATCTGAAATTCTTGACTTTTTTCTTAAAGAATAAAAGAGATGAACATCTTTTAAAGAGAAGGAATGTACCACATGAAGATATCTGTGAAGACTCTGACATAGATGGTGATTATAGAGTGGTAAGTTTTTTTATTCTGGTAATCTAAAACTTCTAGTGGAAGATTTTCTGTAAGCAGAGTAATTAAAGATTACCTTTTAACTTGGTTTTTTCTTTAACTTCTTACCAGCAAAATACCTCTCTAGAAGCTATTGTTCAAGTAAGTTGGGTTTTATTTACCTCTCTATACTTTCTGAACTAAGCAACTAATTACTGTGTATCCATGCCATAAATTGTTTTACTTTTTTTTATAGAACGCTTCAAGTGATAACCAAGGAATTCAGTTAAGTGCAGTTCAAGCTGCTAGGTGAGTTAAATGATCAAATTCAAGTTCTTCAGACTCCTGTTTAAGGTAGTAGCTAAGTCCTCTAACAGTGCCTATAATTAGTCCAACAGTAAATTGAGTTTTAAGCATACTGTGTCATGTATAAGAAATATATATTACAGTATATTGCTACATATATATATATATACACACACACTATCAGGTTTTTGTTGGTGGTGATGGTTAGGTGGTTTGTTTGTTTGTTTGTTTGTTTGTTTTGTAGGCCAGAAATGCCAAGTTATTTTGCACGTTTCAGTCATCAAAACTGTATTGTCATATTTTTAGGGAAAGGCCAGAAAAATGTAGTGAGGTGCTGAGGAGAAACCTGCAAAAATGCTTGTATGAGAACCCAAGTTAAGTCCCAGAACTAACTCATGTAAAAGCTGGACATGTAGTGCTGGCCTGTAATCCTAGCCCTGGAAGTAGAAAACAGGCCTCTCCTTGGGGCTCCCTTGACCAGTCAGCATAGCCAGTGGGAAACCCTGTTTCAAAAAACAAGGTGGTGGCTCCTGAGGAATAGATTCTAAGGTTGATCTCTCGCTTTCACATATATGTGTATGCACACATACATGAACACACACTGTATTTGCTGTTGGGAGAGATCTTTGAATTAACTAGTATATTGAGGAAAACATGTTTGTACTATAATACAGCATATTGGTTGCTTTGTGTATTTGTGCATGCAGTAGGATTATTCATGCAGAAATATCATTTAAACAAGGGACTGGTTATACTTGATAAGATTTCAAAGTGTAAAAAGTTTTCATAGAGCCACGTAGTATCTTACCAGATTTGTGAATCTTTTGTATTTTATTACATGTCCTACTTACGTGTGTTTACCTTAACTAAGACAAATAGGGAAATTATAGTTTCATTATTGTATCCCATAGGCTAAAGAATGTCTTAGAAAGAGATTGCTATAAGAGAAATCATATTTTGAAACATTAAATTTGTTTGTAGGAAGGATGATTAAGATGCTGATTATGGTCAAAGAATAAACTGTGGGCTCCTGGGAAATTCTGAGATAACCTCAGGGATGTGTAAGAGTAAACTGATCTCAGGATAATGTTAGGACTTACTATTTGCATCTTTTGCACTGTGTTAACAGTGTTACTGCAAAAGGAACTATGGGTAAGACTATTGGAGCCTTAACACAAATTAAGATCCTAGCACCAAAGTGATTTTATATTTTATTTCGTAGATATTATACCTTTTATTATCAAATGAGGAAAGTAGGGTCTGGAAAAATGGCTCAAGGGTTAACATTTGCTGTTTTTACAGAAGACCTAGGTTCAATTCCTAGTACCCTTATGGCAACTCACAACTATCCATAACTACAGTTTTAGAGGACCTGAGATCATCTTCCGACTTCCTTGAGCACAAGGCATTCATATGATGCAAAGACACATATGAAGCAGAAAACTCATACATAAAATATATATACATAAAAAAATGTATGTATACATACATAAAAAATTTAAGGAGTTATTTTTTTAAAGCCCCTGATGTCAGCTGCACATGGTAGCACATACCTGTAATCCTAGCACTTAGGGAGGCAGGGGCAGGTGGATTTCTGTGAGTTCAAGGCCAGCCTGGTCTACAAAGTGAGTCCAGGACAACCAAAGCTACACAGAGAAACCCTGTCTCAAAAAAAAAGCCCCTAATTTGTGAAATTGGCTTCAGTAATGCACTAAAACATTTTTATCTATTAAATCTTTGCACTTAATTTTCTGTATCCTTTATTGAAAAAGACTTAAGTCAGATTTTTTCATCTCTTATTTATAGTTGTACTAAGTACTGTATTATTAACAAGGCTGTGAAAATACTATGCAATATTATTAAAACCAATAGAATATTTTTACTCTATAGGAACATTTCTTGTATCCATACAGTGTATTTTGATCATATTACTTATCACTTCCTCTGATTTCCCCTGACTACTTCAACATATCCCCTTTCTAAACTTCATGTCCTCCCTTTAAAAGAAAAAAGTTTCTTTAAATAACCTACTGAGTCCAGTTAGTGCGTTCTGTCCCATATGCTCAGTGTGGGGCCATTCACTGGGGCTTGGGTACCCGACAGTGGCCTCCCCACCAAAGAAAAACAACTGTCTCTCAGTCGTAGTTCATCAGCTGCTGCCAGCTCCTCAGCCAGGAGTGAGGCCTGTGAGCGCCTACCACGTTAATGCTGGAAAGCTTGATCTTGTGGAGGTGACCATAGCAGTTGTGAGCATGGCAGCGCCACGTCCTCGTCAGACACCATTTCACAGTACAGTTCTCCCTCCTCCATTTCTTACTTTCCTTACCTGCTTCTGTGACATGCCCTGATCCTTGAAAGCGAGCGTGTTTGATATGGGTGTCCCATTTTGAGTTTAATACTCAACAGTCACTTATTCCCAATACTTTAGAGCAATTTTAGGTGTCTGTAGGAACCATTACCAAAAAATAAAAATAAAACAACTTCTGACCAAGCACAAATCTATGGGTATAAACATAATTAGAAGGCAGTTTGGCAACATGATGATTTAGCCAAACTCCAATTGTAGTTTTCCCCATAAAGCCTATCACCTCCCTAACCATGAGATTTTGACCAGATTTACAGGACCTGGTATAAATTCCCTTCTGTGGAACAGGACTCAAATCCAATTAGAAAGCAGATATATTAGATGGCAAGCCGTCCCTAGTGAGGAAAGTACGATACATAGATGAATCCTGTGGTACCAGGCTTTAGTTGAGTAAAGGGCAGCTACCTTTTGGAACAATTGAAAAGCAAGACAAGGAGTTTTATATTCATAAGGTAGTAAATAAACAATTGTCCCTGCGTTTATATAGGGTGATGCTCTGATTAGACCTTGTTAAGCCTTATCTTTATATAATTGTACAGCAAGTTCCAGTAGGGTGAAGATTTGTGTTAGGACACTCAGTACAGTTCAGCCTGCTGTCTCTCACATAGGAAAATAGGCACCAAGCTTTTGTTTTGATCTTATGAGTTCCGTGAAAACAGACTTATCTTGCTTTCCTCAGTGTCTTTAGTATCTCTGAATATTTTCTAAATATTTCCTTGTATTGCTGTTATTTATCCCTTAAGTTGCTCAGATAAAAGTATTGGGTTTTTACTATATTTAATAGTATAAAGAGTGGGATGAGTTGATCATTGTGATTACTTTAAACATACCAAGCTTTGGATTCATGTCCTTTGTATGACCTAGTATGTATTATTTTGGATATTTTTAAAATCTATTAATTACTTTTTTAGCAAAGTAAATGTTATATTGAAGTTTGTCCTTCTCTTTTTCTGAGCTTAAAATTAACACTAAACATTGCACATATAAAAACCTTTAGCTGTGCAAAGCACAGGGGTACACACCATGCCTCCAGCACTCAGGAGGCAGAAGTAGTGAGTTTGATGCTAGCGAGGGATACATAGTGAGAAACTGTCTTAAAAATATGTGAGAGTACATGTGCACACATACAACAGTTTCTTTTTAATTACCGTTCAGAACTGTGGTGAGGGATAGTGGTGTACTAATAAAAATGGCAAAATGCCACATTTTTCTAATTATTGGCCCTGTTTGTAAATTTATTAATCAGTCTTTTTATGACTAGAGAAATATTACATTACAGAAAGTTTAAGAGGTAACTTTCAAAGTCTATGCTTATACCATCTCTTCATATTTGTAACAAGATCCATATCCAGAGTGAATTTGAATTTAATTATAGTAATATATATCATCAAGTTTACACAAGGTATCTTTCCTACAGGAAGCTTTTGTCCAGTGATCGAAATCCACCAATTGATGACTTAATAAAATCTGGAATACTGCCTATTTTAGTTCATTGTCTTGAAAGAGATGACAAGTAAGTATATAATTATTTTAAATTATAATCTTTTCTTTGGAAGTAGTAGATATTCTAGTTTAATCTTTAAAGGGAAAAGACTCAAAAGGCAGGAGGGTCAGAAGTTCAAAGTGATCCTTGGCTGTACAAAATGAGTTCAGGGACAATCTGGATACTAGAGACCCTGTCTCAGAAACAAACCAAGCATGATTGATATATGCATGTAATCTGAGAACTTCAGTTCAAGGCCAGCCTGGGCTTTGTAAAGAGAGATTTTCTTTTAAAAAGAAAGAAAAAGATTATGGGATAGAATTGAAAATTAAAATCAAGGTAAAAAACAAAAACAAAATTGAAAATGATTTTTAACTTGTGACCTTTTAAAACTGGCATAATAAATACTTGAAAACTGAAGAATAATAGGAAAGTAAATGTCTTAGTAAAGATGTCGTCTGCTTTCATAATGCAATGATTGGGCTGTTTTTAAGACTAGATAGATAAATAATACAATTGAACAACATTTCAAATACTAGAAGGAAGGAATGGTTGGTAGACATTTAGATGATATAAAACGTGTGGTTTAAAATCACTTGTTCTTTGCTAGTCCTTCTTTACAGTTTGAAGCTGCATGGGCTTTGACAAACATTGCATCTGGGACATCTGAACAGACGCAAGCAGTGGTTCAGTCCAGTAAGTTGTTAATTAACAAAATTGTGATTTTCCCCCCATTGGTAATGTTGGTCAGGCATGGTAATACATGCTTTTAATCCCAGCATTTGGAGTATCATGAGTTTGAGGCCTGCCTGGGCTAGAATAGTGAGAAGTCGTTTCATAAATAAATAAATCCATAAAGTAACTATATTATAGAATAACCTCTACGTATAGGACATAGAGTTGTCAAAACAGCTGCCTATAGTATGTTACATTATTCATCTTGTTCTGTTGACTGATAAGGCCATTCAGCAAAGTTCTTTTGATACCTTTCCGTATGATTTGAAAGAGGAGGTCAGATATATTATTCAACTCCTAAGCATTTTACATCTTGATATGTGTGATGTTATTTAGAAATTATCTTAAACCCTACTAAAGCCAGTTTTGTTTTGTGTGTAGAGTTAATGGGTTAGTAGCTATTACAGTTTTGTCATGCTGTCATATTCTATTAACTCTTTTACTTGTTTTATATAAATCTTAATGAGTAGAAAGAGGCTGAGCTGTTTACTTTTGTTGTTACTTTGTTTTATTTTGTTAAAGCCAAGGTCTCATTGTAGCCCAGGCTGGGCTCAAACTCACTATACAGGTAGGCTAGCCTTAAACTTCTAATCTTCCTGCTTCCATCCTCCATGTAAGTGCTAGGCTTACAGGTGTTGCCTGCCATTCCCAGCTAGAAAAAGGCTTTGGATTTGTTT
Organism: Meriones unguiculatus; assembly: GCF_030254825.1. NCBI lineage: Eukaryota > Metazoa > Chordata > Mammalia > Rodentia > Muridae > Meriones > Meriones unguiculatus. The sequence continues at coordinate 173,769,694 of NC_083350.1, read as the reverse complement.
CTCGTGGCTATCTTGGTTAGTATCCAAAACTGTAGATAAAGGAGTTGTTTTTATTATACATGGTCGATCTACATGTATATAAATTATGTAGTGCTCTTAGAGCACTGTCTGAAGGCAGGAAGAAGAGTCCAGGGGTGCAATGTTATCTGCTTAGATCGGTGGAGATCTTTTGTTTGCTGTCCACTTAAGCAGCAGAATTGCTTTCTGATTGAGAAGATTTCAGTGTGCCCTCAGAATCACTGGCCTACTGGCTCATAGAGTGCTGATTTAAATTTCCCTATCCAAAAGTTATTTAAGCAAGGCACGATGGCTAATCAGGGAAAGTACTTGTTGCCAAGCTTTATGACCTGACTTTACTCCCTGGCACCCACGTGGTGGAAGGCGAGAACTGGCTTTTGCAACTTGTCCTCTGACTGCTACACACCACACAAACTCACATGATCACACATTCTTTTTCTCTCTAAATAAATGTAACAAAAAACATTTTTTTGAAAAACAAATTGCCTAAAATGTCAGGCTTTTTCACTGAGTTTGAAGATAGCACTTACTCTATAAGGAATTATTCTTTAAATTGGGATTCAGTCTGAGCTGGGGCCATAGTGGTAGAGTATAAGGACAACTTGTAGACTGTCCTGAGTTCAGTCTCTGATGTGAAACAAGCAATTGTATTTGAGTTTAAGTTTAATTGGAATGAAATACGGAATTTAAATTGGAATTGTTTATATGTTACTTTGATGCTAGTTTTCCTGTCAATTATTTCAGTAACAAAATTCATTTAACAAATGATGTTTTAGTTCTGATAAGTTTGTATTGTGTTTTGTTGGGATCTTAGTAAAAAAAAAAAAAATTGAAGGGCCTTATATTGACTTCATCTGTAATTGCTATGTATTTTCCTTCTTCAGATGCTGTGCCACTTTTCCTGAGGCTTCTGCATTCACCCCATCAGAATGTCTGTGAGCAGGCAGTGTGGGCATTGGGAAATATCATAGGTTTGTATGATACTTGGAATGCTAATCCAATAAATCATATACTAGCAAATAAAAATGACTACTAGTAATTGAAAAATAATTTCTTGCCATTTCCAGTTTTTGTGAAATTGAGAGAAATTTTGCCTGACTGTATAAGTGTAAAGGAACAGTAAGCAGAAGGAGCATGTTTGCGTAGTTACCGTTATATCTTTTTGTTGGTACTCAACTCTTAATTATTTAAAGGGTTATAAAATACATGAATTACTTAGATTTTGTTTTATGTTGGTGCCCACTTTATTAACTTTCTTCATCTAAGAATAATAATAGGCAAAAGTTTAAACAGTTTAAAAAGTGTAAATAGTTCTCTCTTTTTCTGTTTTTGTTTTGTTTTGTTTGAGACATGGTTTCTCTGTGTGGCCTTGGCTGTCCTGGACTTAGTTTGTAGACCAGGCTAGCCTCAAACTCACGGAGATCCACCTGCCTCTACCTCCCTGAATGCTGGGATTACAGACATGCAACACTATGCCCAGCAAACTTGAGAAGTTTAAAAAGGTTTTATAAAGGGATTAAAATTTAGTAATATATAAATTATAATCTTATTATTGTGAATTAACAGGAAGTATCTAATAGCCTAATTGTTGGACATTACAATCATTACCTTTCCACTTGTAAATAACTGTAGGAAAAGTAATTGCCTCAATCTCAGTATGTTAAGTGTTTGTTTTTAACGAGAGCCATTTTTTGTTTGTTTATGGTGATCTGTCTGGCCTTAAACTTAGGATCCTCCTACTTTATTTTTTATTTATTTATTTATTTATTTTGGATCCTCCTACTTTAGCTAGAGAATGCTCACCCCCCAGTTTCTGGTATTGCAAGACTATACCATCATGTCTGTTTACTGGAGGCTGTATTAACCCAAACTTAAAAATTCAAATAATAATCCTTGCACTCAGGAGGCTGAGGCAGGAGAATTGCTGTGAGTTCAAGGCTAGCCTAGAATACATAGCAAGACCCTTTGTAAAAAACAAAAAGAAAAAAATCAGAGACCAGTCAGGCAGTGGTGGTGTGCCTTTAATTCCAGCACTTAGGAGGAGGAGGCAGGTGGATTTCTGAGTTCAAGGCCAGCCTGGTTTACAGAGCAAGTTCCAAGAGCCAGTTCTACACAGAGAGACCCTCAAAAAAAGAAACAGAAAAGATCAGAGAACTAGTAATGGAAAAATAATTGTGACATCTGGCTTGGAAATCCCTTTTTAGAGGTTTCGTTTATTTGATAAAGGAGGATTCTTGAATTTTTTTTATATATAATGACATTTCACTTACTTTGTATGTATGTGGATGTGTGCATGTTAGCATGTGTACTGCAACATGTGAAGATAAAGAACAAGCTGAGAGCATGAGGTCTTTATTTCTTGTTTATTTTGGGAATTCTGCTCAGGTTGTTAGGCTTGGTGGCAGTGCGTTTACTCCCCAGCCATCTCAGCAGCCCTAAACATTTTTCACATATTCTGTACTGTTCTTGCATGGAGGGTTTTGTTTGTTTGTTTTGAGACAGTTATCTTGCTATGTTTCCCAGGCTGACCTTGAACACACTGTGTAGCACAGGTTGCATTGAACTCAGCGATTTTCCTGCCTCAGTCTCTTGAATTCTGAGGTTACAGGCATGTGCCCACACAATTGGCTGTATGTAAGTATTTAGTATTGTTCTGATATCTCTTTATTGCCCCTTTCTAGGTTCAATCTGAAAAATGTTATGATTGGGGTGTTTGTGGGCATCGTGCTCTGTAAACTTGCTGGTATAGGGTTCACTGCTTTAAAAAATGATGTTGTATATCTGCGTGCCTCCCTCCTTGGCTTATACCAAGCGTTAGGTATGACGCTATTAAAGTAGTGGTTCTCAAACTTGCCAGTGTTGCTACTCCTTGTCAGTTCCTCATGTTGTAGTGACCCCCAACTACAAAATAGTTTTTGCTGCTACTTCATAACTGTAATTTTGCTACTGTTAGGAATCATAAATATTTGGTATGCAGGATGTCTGATATGTGACCCATAGGTAGAGAACCACTGTTCTTGTTGTTGTTGTTGTTTTAATCTAATTACATTTTGGAATTAATTCAAATACATCACCAGATATTACAGTACAACAAAGTGGTTTTTTTTTTTCTTGTGGATTTTTTAGTTTTGCTTTTGATAGTAGGTCTCATGTAGCATGACTTTGAACTCATGCCTTTGAACTCATTATGTAGCTAAAGCTATCCTGTCTCCATTCTTTTGACTCTACCTCCAATTAGACTTGTGCCAGCACACTGTAATATTGTAGCTTGATGTAAATATGAATTCTGCATACATTTTCTCAATAGTTATTTAAATGTATTTTGTATTAATTTGAAAGCTTGTTCAACTAAATGAATCATTGAGGTAACATATATTTGAAAGAACCTCAGGGGTTCTTTCACACACCTTAAAGGCATAAATGCATCCTCTAAGTGAGCAGCTTATAAAGGCACAGATAAGAGTAATATTAACATGTATCTTCTCTTGGCCCAAAGACCTAGAATGTCTACTTGTTAAATTTCTAATACTTTTACATAAAACTCAAGAGATTTCATTAAACTATTAGAAGCTGTATAATTGTACACAGTGCATTATGTTTTCTGAAAAAGCTTAGTGTTGGTTTATCTTAATAAATTTATTCTTCCTACAGGTGATGGGCCTCAGTGTAGAGATTATGTGATAAGTCTTGGAGTTGTAAAACCTCTGCTTTCATTCATAAGTCCATCTATTCCTATAACATTCTTAAGAAACGTTACCTGGGTTATGGTCAACTTATGTCGCCACAAAGACCCACCACCACCAATGGAGACAATTCAGGAGGTAAACAAACAAAAAACAGATATCATTATGTCTTTTTTAATTTCTGTATGTTTAAATTGTACATATTTCTCTCCTCAGATTCTCCCAGCTCTTTGTGTATTAATTCATCACACAGATGTAAATGTGAGTACATTCTTCTCTCTGTATATTTATATATGTACTGATTCTCTCTCTGATACAGAAGAGAACCCAACAACATGTAAATTTATTCTGTTTCTTCTGTGACAAGCTAGCTTCAGTGAGGAATCAAACTCATCATAAGTGCAGCTAGTTATTTCCTCTCATTGTCATGATTAAATGGTCGTGAGCGTTATGATTACCCTATGTGGCAGCCTGGCTTTTGAGAATATACACACATGGTTGTATGTTTGTATCTTGAAGCATAAATGAATATTTAGCTTAAAAAAATATATATATATATACCAAACTATGAGAACCTGTTGCTCCTCAGTTATTCTCCAGTAAAACAAAGGTCTTTGATTAAGTGTAAATCTCGGTGTTCTGTTTTTCCAAGATTTGCAAGAACATTTGTAACTATTGGAATATCAAACAACTTTCTGGTTTTTCTTTCCACTTGTTTACCCACCACAAGATGAGCTTGTGCCTCAGTGTGCCTCAATTTTTTTAATTTTAATGGGTCTTGAATATTCATTTCTCATTTGAATTTTTCTTTTTAGGACTATCTTCTAAAAATACTAAATAATATTTACTATATATATAGCCTTCTTAATGTAGAACTAGTCATCTTTTTTTTTTTTTTTTTTTTTTTTTCTGCCAAGACACGGTTTCTCTGTATATCCTTGGCTGTCCTGGGCTTGCTTTGTAGACCAGGCTGGCCTTGAACTCACAGAGATTCACCTGCCCCTGCCTCAGTGCATGCTGGGATTACAGGAGTGTGCCACCGTGCCTGGCTTAGAAGTAGTCATTCTTAAATCAGCCTTAAAAGACGTCCAAAGAGAATTATGATTAGGAAACTTACGAACTTTGTCAGATACACATATGTAAGAGTTCTAGTTTGATTCGAAGTAGAATCTTGGTACATTAATGAGTTGTTTAACATTGGGCCTTCAAAGAATGTATTGAGTTTTTATATGTAGTCATGAGCAAATAGCTTGAATTTTTTGCTTTTGTCAACAGATTTTAGCCTATGCTCAAACTCCAGACAAAGATCCTGATTTGCAAATCGATGTGATTGATTTACATGTGTTGATATCACTTTGTATAAATTGTTTCATTTGGTTTATGTTTGCTTATTGAGACAGTCTCACTTTGGCCCATGCTGGCCTCTCTCAAAATCCTTCTGCCTAAAGTTCCCATGTGTGCACCACCGTGGTTGGCTATTTGCTGGCTTTTTCTTTGGGGGAAAAATTGTATATGTATGTATCTTTAAAACTTTCTTGAATGCCTCCACCCCACTGGCCCCACTCAGTGTGTAACTGAGGATGGCTTTGCATTCTTGTTCTTCCGTCTTCATTTCCTGAGAGCCTGGTTATAGGCATGCACCACCATGCCCAACTACTTTCTTAAATTTCTAAAAGAGCTGTGACAATGCTGTTTTACCCCTTCTGTGGCATCTTGAGTGACTTTTCCATAATATTGGTTAGGAACTGAAAAGGTTTTAAACTGCTTTTTGATACAGACTTCAAAGGCTTTTGAAGTTCCAAATATGTTGATATTCCTGAGACTTTTTTTTTAAACAATTATGTTATTCACAGTTTTTTTATATATCATATTTTACTATATGTTTACCCTACTTTCCTTTGGCTATAGTTTGAAATAAGGTTTAAAATACAAAGAAAGGTCAAACACATGACTTACTGTTTGTCGTAGCATCACATTGTTATAAGTTAATCACAGTCCTCTGCCCCTATAGAAGCAGCTATATGAAGTAAGTATTTTTTTCGGGAGTTACTGTTTTATATATTTTTTGCCTTGCTCTTTATCTGTGGTTGGTTTTCTATTTAATATGCTATGTAGTTTGCATGTATAGTTTGTTGAATTGAGATTAGATATGGATCTCGGATTTGGACTGTAACTTGCACATCTTAAAGTTACAGAATAGAGATTAATGTTCTAATGAGTTGAGGCAAGAAGAGAAATATCTCTGATTGATTGTATGGTTAGGAATTATTAAAATGGTGAGTGTGGTGATGAACAACTTTAATCCCAGTATTCAGAAGGCATAGGTGGGTAGATCTCTAAATTTGAGGCCAGCCTGGTCTACAGAGCAGGATAACTAGAGCTACACACAGAGAAACCGTCTTGAAACCCTATCCCCTTCAAGAAAAATAATATATATATATACATATATATATTAAAATGAGAGAATATTTAAAGATTTGAACTTTTATTTTGCTCATTAGATATTGGTAGATACTGTCTGGGCGCTGTCTTACCTTACGGATGCTGGCAATGAACAGATACAGATGGTAATAGACTCTGGAATAGTTCCTCATTTGGTTCCTCTACTCAGCCATCAGGAAGTTAAAGTTCAGGTAAGTTCATTTTGATTAAGTTGGGTCTTTTTCACCACTAATTACTCTAAGCATGACATTCAAAGTTTAACAGTTTCAAAAATTTATAGTGGTCACCTGACAATGCAATATGTCTTTGATTTTAATTGTAAAGGTGGAAAAATGAGGTAAGAGTACTGCAGTTGATTAAGAACCTGCCTTAACCTGCCAGGCAGGGAGACTCCACTGTGTAGAACCGATTTCTAGAATACAGAAGCATGATTCAGTGTAGCACACTGGGTGGCATCTGAAACCATTCTGTTTGTTTTTCCTCTCCTTTTCTCTCCTGAAAGCATCCGTTTGTATTCATCTAACAAGTTTGGTTAACACTGACTTACTGATTTTGAACTGATATGTATAGTTGTTTCTTTCTATTTTATTCTATTATTTTTAAGTTCTATCATGTGTCCTTTATTTCAGTGAGCCGGTCTATAAAAAGCTTAAAAAAACATATAGAGCTGAGGATATAGCTCAGATGTACAGCACTTGCCTCACTTGTACAAAGGTCTTCCTCTGGAACAACACACAAACATACATGTACACACACACTAATATACATACTTGAACACACACATGCACACACTCACAGTGATAGTCAATCTGCAGGGGTGAAGGAGAATCTATAAGCCTTCCTGTTGGTATAATGTTCTTGTAGAATGTATACAATTTACCCCTGTTCATTCAAATTCTGATTTCTCTACCCCACTATCTGGTTTCAATCTTGACATTGTATTGTGATCACCTGTCTCAAGTTTGTGTAAATGTGCCACCATTTGTTCTCTATATTGTCAATTAAACAACCAACCAGCCTATGCTGTACAATGGAGAGAATAGGGTGGGACATCCTGGTCCAGAGATGGGAGAAGGAAGCAAGTAGGAGGAGGAGAGGAGAGAATCCGCAGGAGAGGTCATGGAAACGTGTGGAGAAATGGGACTGGACCTAAGACATGACTAAAATCAAATATAATGGATAAAATCTGAAATGGTAGGAAACTGTGTGGGCTTGGAGGTTTAGGATGGAATAACTATTGCCCAGCGTTGTGCTCCAGGTTAATTAAATAAATCCCAGTCTCTGTGTGATGATTTGGGTATACAGCTGGTTTAGGACTAACCACCACTAACTAAAAAATAAATCATAATAAATATTAATATACAACAATACCTTCCCTACCTATTTAAGATAAATAATGAGTTCTAATCTTACAATGGCCTAGTGTCTTAAGAACCAAGAAAGCTGTTAGCCTGAGTCACTTTTTCTTGCCCTTGCTGGACATTAAAATCAACCATGAATATATACTTAAAGAAGATAAACAAGAAAAAGGACCTGGGGTAAGATGATCAATCCTCACTTAGAAAGACAAATGGGATAGACATTGGATGTAGGAGAAAACAAGTAACAGGACAGGCGCCTACCACAGAGGGCCCCTGAAAGACTCTACCTAGCAGTGTACCAAAGCAGATACTGAGACTCATAACCAAAACATAACAGGCGCAGGGAATCATATGAAAGAAGGGGGAGTTAGTATGACCTGGAGAGGACAGGAGCTCCACAAGGACCAAATATATCTGGGCACAGGGGTCTTTTATGAGACTGTTTCTCCAACCAAGGACCATGTATGGATGTAACCTAGAACCCCTGTTTAGATGTATCCCATGGTAGCTCAGTATCCAAGTGGGTACCCTAGTAAGGAGAACAGGGACTGTTTCTGACATGAACTCAATGGCTGGCTCTTTGACCTCTCCTTTCCCCTCCATCCCCCCACCGAGGGAGGAGCAGCCCTGTTAGGCCACAGAGGAGGACATTGCAACCTGCCCTGAAGATCCCTGATAAGCTAGGGTCAGATGAAAGGGGAGAAGGTCCTCCCCTATCAGTGGACTTGGAAAGGGGCAGGGAGGAGATGTGGGAGGGAGGGTGGGATTGGGAGGTAATGAGGGAGGGGCCTACAGCTGGGATACAAAGTTAATAAACTGTAATATTAAAAAAATAAAAAAAAGAGTGGAAAAAAAATCAACCATGAAGTTTAAAGGAAAAAACAATTTCCCTTCCTTCCTCCCGAGAAATTAAAAATTTTCTATTTCCTACAAATTTGAGCTAGCTCTTGTAATGATTACTGGTATGTAGTTAACAGTAGAGCAACATTGACTTAAATTTTAAAGGGTACTTGAGAGATGGCTCATTGGCTGAAGTGCAAACATGAAGACCTGAGTTCAAATCCTCAGTACCCACATATAAGCTGCTGTGGCAGTTTGTGCCTGTAATCCCAGCACTAATCCAGGCTCATTGAGAGAACTTGCCTCACAAAAAAGGGAACACAGCAATAAAGCAAAACACTGAACATTGATTTGTCAAGCTCGTGTGCATGTATATACAAACGAAATAAAACAAGGTTTTCTTTTTTTAAAATTAAAACACTTAAAAAAATAGAAGAGCCAGGTGGTGGTGGCTCACACCTTTAATTCCACAGAGGAAGGTGGATCTCTGAGTTTGAGGCCAGCGTGGTCTACAAAGGGAATTCCAGGACAGCCAGAGCTACACATACAAACCTTGTCTCAAAAAAAAAAAAAAAAACAGCTAATTTAGAAAGATTTCCCTAACCATTTTTTAAACACATGTTGTTCTCTTTATTATTGCATTTGCATCTCTTTGTGTATGTGTGTGGAGTGCGCACACATGTATGTGCAGCAGGCATACAGCCAGAAGCCAGAGGAAGACATTGGGCATACTGTCTACATCCCCAGTGCGCTAGGGTTTCAGGTGGTTGCAGGAACTTGACTATCTCCTTAACATGGTTTCTGGGGAGTTATTTTAGCAAGAACTCTCAACCTACTGAGCCATCAGCCAACCCCAAATTTACATATAAGTTTGCTGGTTTATTTTTGCTTAGCCTGGGCCTACTAGCACAACCCCGTGATCCCAGTACTTTCAAGGTAGAGGTGGTAGGAAGATCACACAGTTAGCCAGAGCTGCGTGAAGCCGGGCAGGCATGCACCCCCAGAAAGATCAGACAGTACTTCTTTAGGTTTGATACTGGCCTTAGAATTGTGGCTTGAGAGTGTAGGGCTTAGAGTTTTGTTTTAGCCAATCCTCACAAAGTTAATCCTTTGTACTTTATCAGTAACTAACAGGCATTTTAAGCTTCTCAACTTTCATGCCATGTAAGCTTCATCTACATCTTTACTTCCCCTAACATTTAGACATAATTTTAATCTCATGTAGCATACTGTTTCATCTATCTACATCTTCAAAAATTAAGACTTCTTAAAAACCAGGCTGAGCGGCTAAGAGCTCCTGAGAGGACTCAGCTTTCCAAGCACCCACATGGCAGATCTCAGCTGTTTGTAGCTCTAGCTCTGAAGGACACAGCACCTTCTTTTGGCCTCTGGGGGGTATGAGGCATACATGTGGTCCACAGACCAACATACAGGCAAAACACCCATATACATAAAAAATGATAATAATGGGTAAAAGATTTGCAGTTTTTCAAGGAAGACTTACAAATGAAAAAGATGCTCATTAAGGAAATGTGGGTTGAGTCGGAAAATCATTCACATTCAGAATGACTGCAGTTAAAATGAGAACAATACGGAAAGGAAGGATTACATTGCTTATGGCAGAACTAGAGCATACTATCCTTAAAGTGAAATAATAAAAAGTATAGTGTGACCTAGTGTTTCTACTGTTTTGTATATCCAAGATATACATTTGTCCATACAGAAATATGAATACAAATGCCTGTAGCAGCATTATTCATTAATAGCCCCAAAGTGGAAGCCCACTGGTACTAACCACACAGCTGATTATTGCTTGGCTACAAAAAGGAATGAGTACCACTAAGTGCCATGACAGGAACTTGTTTCTGTTTATATAAAATTGCAAAATATACAAATTAATAGACATAAAGATGGTAGTTGCCAGGGACTGGACTGATTACAGTGTTGATAACAGTACTAAATTGCCTACTTTTGAAAAAATAAGTTTGTTTAAACAGCGGAATCATTTGTCTTATAACAAGAAAAATTAGAGGATGGAAAAATTAACAGGAAATGAAAATTCCTTTTTTATTTTCATTATGGTAATAATTTCTGTCTAAAATTGCCCTTTTATTGATAACAATTCTCTTGAAATAACCTAAGCTACATAAGGCCTGAAATGAATGTATTTCATATTTCCACTGTTGTTCCTAGATCAGTCTATAAACTAGAATAGGTACTCAAAAAGGATAGGTTAGTTGCAGTAAGAGGACTGCATGAGGGAACTAATTTGTCTCCAGTGCCTGACACTGGTTGGTAAGGGTACTTAACATCAAGCATCTTGTGATCTTCATTTCAGACTGCTGCACTGCGAGCTGTGGGCAACATTGTCACTGGAACTGATGAGCAAACACAGGTGGTTTTAAACTGTGATGCTCTTTCACACTTCCCAGCACTCCTCACTCATCCCAAAGAGAAAATTAATAAAGTAAGTATTTTTAAAATATTAAAAAAGTAGTTTTTGTTTGTGGAACTAGGTTCTAAGAAATGTGTTGATAGCATTGACTTTTTAATATAAGATGTTAATAGGCCTCAAAAGAAAATATCTTATAAGATAGTCATAAGGTTCTGGATTCAAACCCAGAACCTTTGACATGCTAAGCACATGCTCTACTGCTGAGCTACACCATCACCAATAAATTGCATTTTTTACTCTCCTGGAAATGATGAAATAGAGATACTTGGGTGTTGAATGTTGCTATGAGTGGGTATTTTTAATACATATAGTAGTCTTCCTAGTTTAATGTTTCATCAATTCTTAATCGTGTGAATGTGTGCATGTATGTGTGTGTGTGTGGTGGCTACGAAAGGGGGCACTGAATGGTGATGCTGATATTGGAGTGCATCTGAGGCTGTTGTGAAATAATATGGGTTGTTGGTCACAACGGTGCCGATGATTATAACCCAAAAACAGCTCACCTAAGTAGCCTAGCACCCTAAAATCTCTAACAGGCTCATTAAATGTCCTGTGATCTGATCCAGAAGAGTCTAATGTATTCTAGTGTTTACAATTCTAATTAGTAAATTGGTGAATATAAGTTTGGTTAAATTCTAATAATATATTCCATAGGATGTGAAATATTTTTGTTGTTGTTATTACTAATACAGGTTTTAGTAATGCAGTTATTATCTTTGAACCTTGAGGAATTTGCGACCACTATCATCCTAGCAATAGTATAGTATCCTTGTTGTGTTAAGGGCAGGCAGCATTTGGGGGCCTTTAAGGTGGGCTAATCAAGCAAGCCAGCAACTGCTTCCACATGTAGCTCTTGAGGGAACTGCTACAATGACTTTCGCAAATAAGGACACTAAAAACCCACTTGCATTTTTTGATGTCGTCATTGTTGTGGCTAATTGAGATATACCTACTGGCATAGGATTGGTAAAGTAGACTAGAAAGAGTAGAATAAAACACATTATTTGAGAAAAGGGTGTTGAATCTCATTTGCAATAGTTTTAGAATTTATAGTTTATGACATTTTTCTTGGTATTTGTTCAGCCATGCTTCTTTTGAGTCATACTGCTTCCAAACAGCATTGCCTTGTAAAATTCTTTAGAAGGGTTAGCTCATTTTTATTTGAATTTGAGGCCAGTAGTGATTTGTTCAAAGAAAATACAGAAAAGCATTATTTATTGTATAAATGAAATTGTTATACAGAAAATTACATACGGGGGACTAGGCATGGTAGCACACACCTTTTTAATTTCAGCATTTCAGAGGCAGATGAATCTCTAGGAATTTTAGGTCACCCAGGGCTATACTTTTATTCAAGTAAAGATTACTTTTTTAAATACAGAAAGGGAGTAGTAGAACTGAAATTTCTAAGATTTTTATTACAGAACTTGTTTAATAATAAAATAATTGAGACACTAGCTAGTGAATACTTTTTCATAGTTTAGATACAGTTTTATCTTTTTTTTTTTTTTTTTGAGAAATATTGAAAGCATCTTGTTTCACAGGAAGCAGTATGGTTCCTCTCCAATATCACCGCAGGAAATCAGCAGCAGGTTCAGGCAGTAATTGATGCCAATCTTGTACCAATGATAATACACCTTTTGGATAAGGTAAGAAAAACGTGTCAGAATAAATACTTTTCTGTTTAACAAGACACTACAATAAAATGTAATCGATACTAAAACCTTTGAACCCAACAATATTATATAGTACAAATGTTTCTTTTGGAAAACTCCTATCCCTTCATTGTCATTACTCTTCCAAGAGAATCATTGCTTTGGAATTAACTGAAAAGAAGTAGTATCCTTACTGATAATAAATGCTGTTATATTGTTATAAGCATTTTGGAAATCCTACCTCTATTAATATGACAAGCTGAACTGGCAAGATAGCTCAGTAGATAAATGTAACTGCCAGTGAGCCTAAGGATCTGAGTTTTAACCCAGGGATCCTGCTGGAGGAAGCAAAGAGCCTCCTCTTCACAAAGTAGTGTCCAACACAGGGGTTATCCTTATTTGACAGATGAAAGTATTGCATGAGCAAATCACTTGCCCAAAATCCAGTGGCCAGTGAGTGTGCTGATGTGTGCCATATTATTCCTTATGCTCACTAAGATTTGGAGAAAAGACTATTTTGTTTTCAGATAGACTTTGGTTATTGCATGGATTCCTTATTTTATTAAAGAGTGGCAAAATGGTGACTTTTTAATTCTCCCATTCTTTGTGTATTGGTCATAATTCTTCAGCTTTTCTTTTATATTTTTTAATTAAAATATAATTACATCACTTTTCCTCTTTCCTGTCTCCTACCATCCATGGCCTCTCCATTTCCTTCCATACCCTGTACACCATCAAAAATACCTCTTTATTTGATTATTATTGTTATATTTTTAAATATATAAATATTTATATACAGCATGTTGAATCCATTTTTTGTTGCTTGTATGTATACAATTTCAGGGCTGACCATTCTGTACTGGATATCTAATTAGGATGGTTATCCTTGGAATAGGCTGATTTTCTGTAGTTCTTTGTCTGTAGATAGGACACATGAGATGTCAACTTTTGTCATTAATATGACTTAATATTGGTATTATTTAGGTTGTATTCAGGCTGCCATAGTATTTCAGGTATCACAGGCATTAGCTTTCCTGTCATTTCTGGTAAGCACAATCTCACAATAGACTTCCTGGTCCTCTGGCTCTTACGTCTTTCCAACCCCTCTTCCATGATGCATTTTGAACCTTAGGTGCAGGAATTATGTTGTAGATGTATCAGTTTGAGCTAGACACTCCATGTTCTACTGATCTCTGTGTTATGGCCAGTTGTGGTTTTCTGTGATGCTCTCCATATACTGGGAAGAGAATCTTCTTTGGTGAGAGCTACTCTTACCTGTTTTAGAATGTAATTGGGATTGTACTGGTCTAGTCAAGTGGCAGTAGTATAGGTTCTCTTCTAAGACCCAAGACCTCACTAGTCCCAGGTAGTTGACTAGATTTCTAGTACCAAGCATGATTTCCTCCTGTTAGCAGGCCGTAAGTCCAGTTTGATAACTACTGGTTACTGTCAACATATGAGTACCATTATCGTACATTTAGGGATATTTAACCATTTTGGTTATTGTTGTGGTTCATAGGTATCACATGGCTGGATTGGACTGTTGATTGTTTCCCTCCCTTGGCAGCTTTTATGCTTCCTAGTACTATGGAACTAAACCACAGGAAGAAGGGTTTTATGCTAAATCCACTTTGAATCTTCCTACTCTTGTGTCCTGATGTGTGAGGTATCGCCAGAAATAGAGATTTGCCTTCAACCACTGCGAGGCAGTCAAGGGCAAAAACAAGAGCCTATATTATACAGGGAATCTATTGAACCCCTCTGACCAGCAACTCAGATGAAGGTTTCCTATGCCAGGTACTGGGATTTTTTTCCTAGATAGCTTATGCCTCCTTCTGTGAGCATTGTCAGCCCAAGTGCTGTAACTTCAATTATGCTATAGATTTATTTGTATATTTAGATTTATCTGAAGTGATATATAATACATGTGTGTTATATTTTTATCTACAATTTATATATATGATTTATATTTATATAAAAATTATGAATTATATGTATTACATGTAATTTTATATAATTCTAAATACATACAACTCCTTGGTTTATTAAACTACCTTGCTGTCATTTGTCCTTATGGACATAACTACTCCTTCTGAACTGAAGTTCTTCCTCCCCAACTAAAGTCCTGCTCCCTGTTTTTCCCTTTTTCCTTTCAGATCACCTGTAGCCTGTTATTGCCCGCTTATCCTCTATCCCGGTCCCTTTGTAATTTCCTGCTTACTTCATGTTATATACTCATTTCTGAGGATTTAGAGTTAGGAACTGCAGATGAGAGAGAACTTAAAGCTTTTGCCTTCCTGGGTCTGGATTAACTCGCTCAATAGAATATTTCCTACTTCCATCTATTTGCATCTGAATAGAATTCCAGTGTGTATGTGTAGCACATTTTTGTTATCTATTCATTCATCTGTTGAAGGACATTTAGGTTGTTTTCATTTCCTCGCTATTGTGAATAGGACATTAATGAACATTGTTGAACACGTGTCTGCAGAGTGGAATGTCAAGTCCTTTGAGCATATGCCAACAAGTGTTAATAGCTGGACAATATGGTAGATTTATTTTTAGCTTTTTTGAGAGTTATCCCTGCCAATTATTTCCAGAATGGCTGCTCCAGTTTGCATTTCTACCAACAATGAATGAGGGCCCCATTCTCCCCACATCCTTATTAGGATTTGTTGTCAATTGTTTTTGTTATTCTTAACCATTCTGTCTGGGTGAAATGAAATCTTAAACTTGTTTTATCTTCCATTTCCCTAACTGCTAAAGATGATGAATATATTTTGAGGTATTTCTTAGCCATTTTCATTTCCTCTAATGAGAACTCTGTTCAGATCCCTACTCTTTTTTAGTTGGGACATTTGTATTATTGATTCATTTTTTTGCCTTGTTTTGCTCTTTGCTTATTCTGGATATTCTCAGTCAGATATATTACTAGCAAAGATTCTTCTCCCATTCTGTGGGTTTCTTTGTTTGATCCTTTGCTGTACAGAAGTTGCAAATTGAAGTCTGTGAACCATTTGGAGTTAATTTTTGTTGAGGGTGAGAGATACAGCTCTGATTCCATTCTGTTGCATGTAGACACCTAGTTTTCCCAGCACCATTTGTTAAAGATGCTGTCTTTTTTCCAGAGGCTGTTCTTAGCATAATCTTAGCTGTCTATAATTATGTGCTCATATGTGGGTTTTCTCTTTTATTCCATCTATCTACATGTCTGTTTTTGTGCTAGTTCCATACTATAATATATCATAACATAATATTCCATAGCTCTATAATATATCTCAAAGTCTGCAATGGCAATCTATCAAGTATTGCTATTTTTGCTCTGAGTTGCTTTGGCTGTCTGGGGTCTATTATATTCCATATAAATTTTAGGAGGGTTTTTTCCCCCACCCTCATTTCTCTAATAAATGTTCTGAGTATTTTTATTGGGATTATATTGAACCTGTAAATTACTTTTGTTGGTATGGTCATTTTCACAATATTTTACCAGTCTGTGAACATGGAGTATCTCTTCATTTTCTAGTCTGTCTGTCTCTCTCTTAATTTTTTTTTAATTGAGAGATTCAGGGAAAAAAATTGTAAAGCTCTTCCACCCGGTACTTTATTGTCTTTGAGGCCATTGTAAATGGGTCTGTGACCATGATCTCTCTCTCAGCATGTTTGTTGGTGGTTGGTGTGTATATATATAAAGGCTACAGATTTTTGTAGTTGGTTTTGTATCCTGCCACTTTGCTGACATTTCCTGGTAGAATTTTGGGAATCTCTTATATTTAAGCTCATCTAAAAACACGTCTGTTCCTATTAGTATAGCTTTAATTTTGGCTATGGATTGGTCTTACACAGTCTTTCTTAGGTTGAAGTATGTTTCCTCTAGTTCTGCTCTTTCTGGGACTTTTATCATCAAAGTATGTTAGATATTGTCAAACACTTTTTTTGCATATATAATCATATGATTTTTTTTTCTTTAAACCAATTTATATGATGTATTATATTTACTGAGTCATGTACTGCATTTATTTCCAGGATAAAGCAAATTTGATTAAACAATTTAAGGAATATTGGCTGTAAATAATCCTTTTTGTTTGTTTAATTACAATTTATTCAGTTTGTATCCTGGCTGTGGCCCCCTCACTCCCAATCTCACCCTCCCTCCCTTTTCTCCCCCTATGCCCTTTCCCTAGTCCAATGATAGTCTATCTGACCCTAGCCTATCAGGTCTCATCAGGACTAGCTGCATTGTCTTCCTCTGTGGCCTGGTAAGGTTGCTTCCCCTTCAGGGGGAGATGATCAAAGTGCCAGCCACTGAGTACATGTCAGAGACAGCCCATTTGGAGACTGAGCTGTCATTGGCTATATCTGAGCAGGAACCCCTCCATGCATGGTCCCAGATTGGGATATCAGTCTCTGCAGGGGCCCCTGGGCCCAGGTTTTTTTATTTATTTGTTTGTTTTGGTTTGGGTTTTTTTGCTCTGTTGGTTCCCTGTGGAAGTCCTGTTCCCTCCATGTCTTTCTATTTCTTCCTCCTTTCATAGGATTCCCTGCACTCTACCCAAAGTTAGGCTATGATTCTCAGGATCTGCTTCGATACCTCAATCAGGAGAGCCTTTCAGAGGCCCTCTTGATGTTCAACACCAGCAAACTAAGTAATCCAATTAAAAAATGGGGTATAGAGCTAAACAGAGAATTCTCAACAGAGGAATATCGAATGGCTGAGAAGCACTTAAAGAAATGCTCAGCGTCCTTAGTCATCAGGGAGATGCAAATCAAAATGACCCTGAGATTTAACCTTATACCCACAGAATACCTTAAATCAAAAACTCAAGTGAAGAGACCTGATAAGCTAGGGTCAGATGGAAGGGGAGGTGGTCCTCCCCTATCAGTGGACTGGGGGAGGGGACTACAGCTGAGATACAAAGTGAATAAATTGTAATAAAAAATAACTCAAGTGATAACACATGCTGGAAAGGATGTGGAGAAAGGGAACCCTCCTCCATTGCTGGTTGGAATGTAAACTTGTAAAACCACTTTGGAAATCATTCTGGCACTTTCTCAGACAATTAGGAATAGTGCTTCCTCAAGATCCAGCTATACCACTCCTAGGCGTATATCCAAAATATGCTCAACAATACAGCAAGGGTATTTGCTCAACCATGTTCGTAGCAGCTCAATTCATAATAGCCAGAATCTGGAAACAACCTAGATGTCCCTCAACTGAGGAATGGATATAGAAATTGTGGTAAATTTACACACTGGACTACTACTCAGCAATTAAAAATGAGGATATTAAGAAATTTGCAGGCAAATGGATGGAACTAGAAAAGATCATCCTGAGTGAGGTAACCTAGAAGTTGAAAGACATTAATGGTATATACTCACTTGTAAGTAGATATTAGCCATATAATATAGGATGAACATAGAAAAACTATAGTCCTAAAGAAGCTAAACAACAAAGAGGATCGTAGGGAGGATGCTTAATCCTCATTCAGGAAGGGCACACAGGATAGATATAAGAAGCGGGAGAAGACAAGGAACAGGACAGGAGCCTATCACAGAGGGCCTCTGAAAGATCTACTGATGGGGGTAAATCATCTTTTAAAGTCTTGTATAATACTCTGTAAATCCATCTGGGCTCAGGGTTTTGTTTTTGTTTTTGTTTTGTTTTGTTTTGTTCTGTTTTGTAGAAATATACACCTTTAATCCAAACAGTCAGGAGGCAGAGGCAGACCGACTTGTGAGTTAGAGGCCAGCCTGGACTAAACAGTGAGTCCCAGGCCAGGTGTGGCTATACAGTGATACCCTGTCTCTAAAAAACTAAAAGTAAAACTCATGACAAAGGACTGGAGTATAGTTCCCAAGTACAGTGTGCTTAGCACCCTTCCCTTAAATGAAACTAAGGTCAATCAAAAATATTTAACAAATACAGAATATTAGCAGAATGTTAGTGTGCCAATGTTAACAGCAAAAAGCTGTAATGGAGATTAAAATACAGAGCCTTTTGAAATGAGTTCATCAAAAGGCATACACAGGACACAGACCTGATAAGGCAAGTGAGTGTGTACTTTTCTGGTCACAGGTTTAGATTAGTCTGTAGATTAGTGTTTCCCTGACACACCTTACTGAGCACTGAGGCCCCCGACTCCGCACCAGAAGTGCACTTGTGCATTTGGAAATACAACTCCTAGTGATTTATTTCAGAAGTGGACAAAACTGCAAGAGAAACACCCAACATGACACCCCAAACACATCCATAGCAGAGGCAGGGTCAGGGCTGGCATGGGTTGTTCCAGAATCTAAGAGGGATGAGCTTTGTGCGAATGCACACCTCCACCCACCTTCACTCTCCTAAGCTATCTGGTGCCACTTTGCTTGGGTTCCCTCTCTAGGAAGCACGTGCTGGCACCAGGAGGGATCTCAAGAGTGCAGGATGTCCCCACAGTCACAGACAGAGTGACACAGTTTCTAATTGCTGACAGCCAGCTGTCCACTTTGGCTTCTGGCTTGGAGTGTGACTGCAGCCCTTGGCTTCCCCCGGGAGCCTCCCTTGTTTTGTTTTTTTACTCAGGGGGCTTTTATTACTGTTGGAATCTTATTTGTTATGAGTCTGTTTAGGTTGTTGACGCTATGGTTTAATTTTGGTGTTTTGGGTGAGCCTAGAAATTCATCATTTTCTTTCAGGTTTCAGCTTAATAGAGGACAGGTTTTTGAAGCATTCCCTTACAACATTTTGAATTTCTTTGGTGTCTTTTAATATTTCTGTGTTCATTTTTGATTCTGTTAATTTGAATTATCTCTTTTGGTTGGTTAGGCTAAGGGGTCTGTAAATTTTTTTTGTCAGCTCTTTTTGTTTTGTTTTGTTTGTTTTTCCAGACAGTGTGTCTCTGCATAGCCTTGGCTGTCCTGGAACAACTTCTATAGACGAGGCTGGCCTCAGTCTCGGAGATCCTCCTCCCTCTGTCTCTCCAGTGCCACCACCATTGCCCAGCTCAAAACTAGTTCTCAGTCATTGTCTTTTTGCATTGTTTTCATATTTCATTAAATCTTGTTTTGATTTTTTTTTTTTTTTTTTTTTTTGTCTACTAGATTGTGGTTTGGTCTGTTATTGTTTTCTCAAATACTTGAGTTGTATCATTAAGCCGTATATTTATACTCTTTCTGATTTTTTTTCAATGCAGAAACTTAGGGCTTTAGCTTTCTCTGCTTTTAATGTGTCCCAGAAGTTTTGTTTGGTTTTCATTTAGTTCCAGGATTTTTTTCTCTAACCCATTCAGCATTGAATTGTTCACTCTCCATCTATTTATGTGCCAACTAGAGATTTGTTTCTGTGAGTTGTAAATTTTATTTCATATTGCTCATATGATAACATGGAAGTATTTCAGTTTTTCTGAATTTGATAAGATCTGTTTTGTGGCATGGCTGTGGTCTATTTTAGAGAAGCTTCAATGAACTGCTGAGTAGAATATGTATTCTTTGGTGTTTGAGTAGAATATTCTGTAGAATATTCTTTTAGGTCCATTTGATATATGACATTTAGTTCTGAAGTTCTTTTTCTTATTTTTTTTTTAAGATTTATTTATTTATTATGTGTACAGTGTTGTCTGCATATACACCTGCACGCCAGAAGAGGGCACCGGATCTCATTATAAATGGTTTGAGCCACCATGTGGTTGCTGGAAATTGAGCTCATGACCTCTGAAAGAGCAGCCAATGCTCTTAACCTCTGAGCCATCTCTCCAGCTCCCTACTTGGTTTTTGTTTGTTTGTTTGTTTGTTTGTTTGTTTTGTTTTTAATCCAGATATATCTATTGGAGAAAGTGAGAGAAAATCAATAATACTAGACAACACTTTCAAGTATTACTGGGTTGGTGTTAATTTGTTTCTTTCATTTCAGTAATATGCTTTCTATGGTGCATAGATGTTTGTGATAATAATGTTGTTTTGGTTAGTTGTCCCCTTTATTACAATGAAAATGCTCTTTGTCTCTTCTGATTAGTTTTAGTTTAAAATCTATTTTGTCAAGAATTTGGATAGCAATAACCTACTTGCTTCCAAAAACCATGCTTGGCATACTTTTTTCCATCCTTTCATTTCAGGGTAGTACCTATCTTTAGAGCTGAGGTTTTTGTTTTTGTTTTAGACAAAATAATGATAAATTTTGTTTCTTATTCCATTCAGCTAGTCTATTCATTCGACACTTGGGACCATTAATATTTAAAGATATTAAAGATGTGTGTTAATTGTAGTCATTTTGTTGGGTTTTTTTCTGCATTTGTATTCTTGTACTTAATTGATTATAGTTTCATTTCTTTTCATAGAGTCTTTTGCCTATGCTTATTCCTCTCTTGAATTTGAAGTACTGTTTTCCAGTATTTGCTTTAGGGTTGTTTGGTGGACATGAATTTTTTTTTTTTTTAAAGGCTTTTTGTATAGTGGAAAGCCTTTTCTTTATTCTTCATCTGTGGCAGATAGTTTGTTGGGTACGATTAGTTTATCTAGGTTGGCAGTCATGGTTTTTACAATTTGTAGTACATTGTTCCAGGCTCTTCTTGCATTCAATGTTTCCATCAAGAAATTTACTATTATTTTGGTGGGTTTTCTTTATATGTAACTCATGTTGTTTCTCTTGCAGCTTTGAATACTTTTTCCTTATTCTCTATATTTAATGTTTAAACAATGATATGCCTTGGGGAGTTTCCTTTCTAGTTGTGTTTAATTAAGGTTCTTTGTGTTCCTTGTATCTTTGGGTATGTCTTTCCTTAGTTTGGGGATGTTGAACCTCTATGGTCTTCCTTGTCTATACCTGTAATTTGAAGATCCCATCTTTTTATGGTGTTCCATATTTCCTGCATAATTCTTTTCGCACTTTAAAATTTTTTATATTCTTTGCTTTTTATTTTCTAATTCCTCTCCTTTGTCTTTAGGTCCTTTATCTTTAGGTTTATCTAAGTACTTCTCACTAGAGAAGATTTCTTCAAGACTAGTGAGTTTGATGGGAGACATGCTGTTTTTATTGGTTGTTTGCCTGAAATGGGACCCCGGCTGGCCTTAGATTGGGCCGGTGCAGGAGCTATGTGCAGGAGCCTGGTAAAGCTGGTACATGAGCTGTTAGATTGGAGCAGACAAAGATGTCTGGAGCTAGGCCTGTGAGTATGGAGATGGCAGAGAACAGACAAAAGAATGGGAGAGAGGAATAGCAGTTCGCCCAGCAAAGGCAGATTTGCTGCTGCAAGTGTGGAGCTGGGTTTATGCGTATGGAGAGGTTGTAGGCAGAGGAAAAATGGGAGAGGGAAAGGGGAAACTGTCAGGCAAAAGGGCTCCAGAACTAAGTGTGTTCATGTGGGA
The DNA here is from genome assembly GCF_030254825.1 of Meriones unguiculatus. NCBI lineage: Eukaryota > Metazoa > Chordata > Mammalia > Rodentia > Muridae > Meriones > Meriones unguiculatus. The sequence goes on along the minus strand of NC_083350.1, from coordinate 173,747,901 downwards.
CCGGTCTGGAGCCAGGCTGTGATATGGAGGTGACAGCGCTTTCTGATTGGCTTGTTTCAAAACGAGTTTGTAGACTGGAAAGATGACTAAGGATAGAAAAGACAAGATAAATGCTTGATTCTTTCACCTTATTAGTCATTTTTAAAATGTCATTTTTAGATGCTATAACAAAAGAAACCAGAGCAGATTTTATTTTTTGGTACATATTTAAGAGACTTGGGTTTGGAAATATATTTTGAAAATTTTAGCCAATTTCAATATATGTAGTTCTTTTAAAAATCAATTTATCCTTACATGACCAGTACAATTTCTTGATGTTGGTACTTGTGTCATTTTTACCTCACCCAGTAGTTTTTGAGAGAATCCTGCCTTTTAGATATGAAAATGGCCAGGCTTATCTTAATGTAGATTTTTGACCTAGCCCTGGAAATAACTTTTTATAGAATATCTCAGTTCCTTTCTGTAAAAAAAAAAAAAAAAAAAAAAAAAAGTGTTTAATAGTCATAGTTTAAAGAAGGCTGGAGAAATGACTCAGCATTTAAAAGCACTGGCTGCTCTTCCAGAGGACCTGGGTTCAAATTCATAGCAAGCACATGGCAGCTCACAACTGGAACTCCAGCTCCAGGGGTCCCAGAACCTTTACATAAACACATATGCAGGCAAAATTAAAATGCATGCAATATAAAAGTAAATAAATTATATATTTTTTAAGTATCAAGATGATCATTGTTGAATGTCATTATTTCTGAGGGCTTAACTAACAAAATAAGTGAAAACAGGTGTTTTGGTAGCAGACGAAAGATAGTGTGCTTGTAAACAAGAATTGCTAAGAAGTCAATAATGAATGAAAACAGCTATCTGTTACTATAGGGTACTGCTAGATATGGCATATGCTTGCAATCCTAGCGACTCAGAAGTTCCAGGCCAGCATTGGCAGCATAGCAAGAACCTGTTTTAAATTTTAAAAGAGGAAAACAACTGCAGATATAGCTTAGTGGTCCTGGGTTCAATTTCTAATACTTTCCAAAAGTAATGAAAATGTATAACAGGTATTTATAGTAAAGAGGGCATTTTGCCTATCATGTTAAAGTAGATTGAAGTCCTAAAGATGTAAAAAAAAATAAAATAAAAATGAAGAAAGTATATATTAATGGGGTGTGTGTGTGTGTGTATAGGCCAGAGGTCACTGTTGGGTGTGGGTATCTTCCCTAGTCACTTTCCACCTTAGTTTTTGAGACAGGATCTCTCCCTGGTCCTGGTACTGAGTCTGATTTTTGGCTATCACTGTGCTGTAACTCGGTGTAGGAAGATGAACGTTATCACCATGTTTTAAATTAGTTTCCTGATAAAATCTCAAAAGTGAGATTTAAAATGTTTTCAGTTTGGTGTTTTTGTTGTTGTTGTTTTATGAAATTCCATTTGATTTTCATTTACTCTGTTATTGAACAGAAATATTAAGTCACCTACCTTCCATACACATATCCTGACAAGAGGAATTCACAGAAAGTAATTTTATTTCTTCAGAATAGATTGATTGTGGTTTAAGACTTTATCAGTAAATAAAAAACACACATGTATATAATATACCTCCAGAGAAACTTGGAAATAAACAACTAAAAAATAATTTTAGGAACTAATTTTCAAATTTACTCTGTATTCTTGTTTTGTTTTTAAGGGAGATTTTGGCACTCAGAAAGAAGCTGCTTGGGCGATAAGTAACTTAACAATCAGTGGGAGGAAAGACCAAGTAAGTTGAACTTTTAATTATTTTTCAAAACTGGTAAAAATAACAGTATAGCTAATATTCCTTTATATTTAAGTGAATCATTATTTAAAATAATAGAATGCTATATTTCATGGATTTGTTTTGGTTTTAGGTTGTGTATACTCTGTCTTTATGTGTTATGCGTGTGTGCGCACAGGAACACATGCTCAAGATCGGACCCATATGCTTAGCATGGACTTTACCCACTGAGATGTACCTCCAGACTCTGTTCTGTGATTTTTTTAATATATACATAAAAAGTATCTCCTTAATTAACTCCCTCCTATTTCCTAGGAGAGGGACATTTTTCTAGTGGTTACAGTGCTGGGCATTGAATTTAGAGCTTTGTGCATGCCAGACAAAGTGCTGCCCACTAAACCAAATTCCTAGATTCCATGCAAAAATGTTCTAGAGTAAGATCAAGATGCAGACAGTGGATTTTTAAAGTAATAATATTATATAGAGAAATAACAGACTTTTAAAATTAATATACCAGAAAGAAACTACATTAGTGGTTCTTCCACCAAATGAACAACTGCAAACAAATTCACGAGCAGCAAACAAAAGAGAAATTAAATTCGATTCATATAGCTGGGACTAGGAAGCGGGGGCCGAAGGTGAGGGGCAAAGTAAGGGTAATGAAAGTGGCAGGGCATAGCATAGTACACACATGAGGAGAACATGGGCACTAAAGGCCCCAGATCTTGTCGATAGAACAAGTGATAGGGTAAAGAAGAGCCAAGTGGCCACTGATAATTCAATTTAAAAAAAGTTCAATTTAAATGCAGGCTCGGAGGCTGTGGGAAAGAACACAGGGGTGAGGGCTTGATTTTTGACCCTAGTACCCATGGGAAAGCCAGGTCCTGCTGCTTGCACCAGCTGTTCCACCAGCACTGACGGGTGCAGGGAGACAGGAGCATCTTTCAGCTTCAGTGAAAAATGTTGAGCTCCAAACTTAATGAAGACCCTGTCCCAAGGGACTAAAGTGTAGAGTGACAAGTTAGTGCACCTGATGTCTTCCTCTATTGAGTTGAAAAATAGCCTCTCCTATTTCTTGAGAATGTTAAAACAATACTGAGCCAGCAGAGACCGTTACTTGAGCAGTCATTTAAAGTATTTAAAACATCTTTAAATATTTTAAAAATATCAGTCATCCTCTTGGTTGATTTAATAATTTCTTAAAAGGATCTTGGGTAGAAAAAAAAGAATATTGTTTAATACAAAGTTAGTCTTTTCTATTTTCACATTACATCCATATCTCTCCCACACTCCCTTCCCTACTAAATATAGAAAAATAAACTTGCTGCATTAAAAAGAAGTTATTTGATTAATAATGTAGTCTAACGTGGGAGAGGTGAGTTCATGTTTTCATACCCAGAGTTTGGAAATGAACATATTTTAATTTAAAAAAAAAAAAGTTGACCTTTATTTTAGTATTTTATGGTAACCTTATTTTTCAGGTGGCCTACCTTATCCAACAAAATGTGATTCCACCTTTTTGCAATTTGCTGACTGTAAAAGATGCACAAGTTGTGCAAGTAGTACTTGATGGACTAAGTAATATATTAAAAATGGCTGAAGATCAAGCAGAAACCATAGCCAATCTCATAGAAGAATGTGGTGGTAAGTTTATCATGAGGTGTTATGTACATTTTAATGTTCTTATTGTAACTTCCTTTATTTTCTGAGTAATAGTACTCTTTCTGCATCTTCTGTCTTAGATAACAATAAAGTACAGTCCTGTTTAGCCTTCTGTGTATATTCTGTATATTCTTATAACTGAATTGTTGCCACATAGTAAAAGCACAGCGCTAAAGTAGTAGGAAGACAGTGGTAAAACAGCTCCTCAAGGCATGTAGTTTAGATTAAAAAGAAATATGACTGATTTAATGTGCTAATTACCCTAATAGAAATGTACAACAAAATGGGATACCTAATCCGTCCTGGAAGAAGCAGGAAGTGACACCTGAGCTGGATTGTGGGAGATGAATAAGGATTAATAAAGTAAAAAGGGATGAAAGGTGTTCCAGGCAGAGATAACAACATGAGCAAAGTCTGAGGTGAGAAATAGCATTCAGCAAATTATAAATAATTCAATATTGCTGAATCACAGAGTATGGCATGGCAAGTGCCCTGAGTTGAAGCTTAAGAAGCAGCCAGTGACCAGACCCTGGGAAGTCAAGAACTTATTGAATAGCACAAACTTTATTCTGTAGGACATTAGTCAACAAATGTGGCTTTGGAGCAGAACCATCTAGAATGTGAACAACACAATACTTTTAACTCTTAAAGTTAACATCTAGGCAGAATAACTTGCAGTACCAGTTGTGGCTGTTGAACAAAATATGCATGTCAACCTGAAAAAGCCTAAACTGAATATCTGAGTGAAGCTGGAACACGAGTGAAAGGGACCTATAAAAACTCAGGGGAGAGCCTCGAGACCAGAAGCCTGGTACAGTGAGAAGTGGGCATTAAGACTCGGTATACAACTCTGTAAGCACTGTAGAGTGCTTACTAGTGTGTTTGAATCCCCATGCTCAATCCCTAGAATGTCTTTCCCTAGCCCTGAAAAAATAATGAAGAAGAAAAAAAAAAGAAACAAATATATCTTGTTAGTACTGTCTTAAGAAGTACTGCATTAAGAAAGAGGCATTTAAAATTACTAACATGACAAGCAGAACAAAAAATGGTGTGATCATCAAAGTGGAAAGAGGACATAGGGAATAGGTTAGAAAATAACTAGTAATTGAAAATATAATAAAAATTACCTTACTGATTGAATTTTTATCATATAAATATTTTAAGGAGTAAAATAATTTTTATATTAAAATAAAGAGGATATTGAGCATTACTTGCCTCACTGGTAATGAGGAATCTGTGTTTTATAAATTCCAGGGGGTTCTACTCTTGGTACATTTTTTCTCATTGTTCTATGTTCAGGTGGATGTCTGGCACAGGGACCTTTGGAGACAGGAGGCAGAGAAGCCTGAGTGCATAGTGAGCAGGCTATAGTAAGTGATGGCAGTAATAGTGCAGACAAAGGGAAGGACGATAGGATTCCAGAAGTGATTATGTGAGGTGTCCGAGATTAGATTGTGGGGAAGGGAACCTTTCTTAGATTCCAAGATATTGTTGATTATTGAGAAAGAATTCAAATAAAAAGTTAAGGGGGAGGCAAGTAATACCTAGGTTTCAGATAATTTGAGTTTTGGAACTCTGTGAAATATTCTTAATGGAATTATGCAGGCATTTGAATCTTGTGTTTGTGAAACTCTAAAAAGTAGTGGAGATAACAAATTATAAGTTCTTAGTAGTATGTAAAGTCCTATTTATTAACTAAAGTTTTTAATAGAAGAAACATCAAAATGAGTAGTGGCACGCTCCCAAGATAACTTCCTCTTTTCAAGGAGTGAGTAGAGGGTAAGTCCTTCATGGGGGAAGAAACTTCTCTTCATTCCAACAGTCTTAAAATTATCGCTCCTATAAAATATATTAGTAAATTTAGTATATATGTGTTTTTTAATGCCCAGGGTTCTACCATAAAGTGGGTTCTACCATAAAGAATGACAGCCTGTTGGTACATTTTATCTAATAAACATCCCTAGATTCATTTCTTCTTCCCCTGAAATACTGTGCTTGACTTGATTGTTTTCAGTGAGCATCACAGAATCATTGCATTATCGCCAGTACCTTCAGTTTGCTTTTCATACATATAAAGTCAAAAGCCTGTACAGATGCTAGAAAGGGGAAGATGTGCTTATCTATTATTTATAATCAAAAGTGATTTTATACTATTTTGTGAACATTGATCCTTAATTTACTTATTAGATGTCACATTGTTAATTTACATGTTTGCATGTCTTGCTCAGATTACTCGTCTTTTTAAGGTAAATGTCTTCTATCTTTGAACATGACATCTCAGTTTAAGACTCACCAGTGGAAGAGAACCCTAAAGACTAGCCCAGAAAGTTTACAGTATGAAGATTACATTATGTGTTTCAAACTTATTGTAACTTCTAGCACATTAATTTCCATTGTTCACTTCATAAAATTTCTTACAGGACTGGAGAAAATTGAACAGCTTCAGAATCATGAAAATGAGGACATCTACAAATTGGCCTATGAGATCATTGACCAGTTCTTCTCTTCAGACGATGTACTTAATATGTTTATAGTTTTCTTAGTTTTATATACTAAACAAATCTGGATCAAAGGGTATAGTAAACTAAGATGTATACATGTGTACAGTTTTTTTGCAATAGAATTAAAGTAGGTATGTGACAATAATATTACTTTCTTTGAGAACACATTTTAGTATTTTAAAGTTCCCTTTAGGACTTAAAACAGTAACAAAAAGGATATTTTGTTACACTGAATAAGCTGATTTCTTTCTAGTTCTCCTACTTTTAAATTGGTAATAACATGTCTAGAAACAAAACAAAAAAACTGATACCAAGCATGGTGGCACTCAACTGTATCTCCCCCACCCCCGCTTCAGAGCTGGTGCAGAAGAAGAACTAGGAATTGGAGGCTGATTTTGGCTACATAGTGAATTAAATGCCAGACTGGACTATGTGATAGCCTGTCTCAAAAAAAATATATCAAAAAGCAAGCAAACAAAACCAGTAGAACCAGTATAACCTGTAATAAACCCTTTATAACTTTAATTAGTTAACCCATATTTTCAAATATAATTTTTATTGGTGATTAAAAGCAAAATAATAAAGAGAGAAGATGAGAATAATAAATCATCAAAATGAAAGGTGCTATTAATTAAATATGTGGAGTGGTACATGAAATTAGATTTAGTGAGAGTGCCATTAAATTATAGTTATAATGAAAGGATTGTTTATTTGGGTGAGTTTTGTTAGGAAATGTTTTTATGTATATGCCTGGCTGTCCTTGAACTTTGAGCAGTCTTCCTTCCAGCATTTCAAGTGCTCAGATTATAAGGCATGTACCACTATACCCTATATGAGTTATTTTCCCAATGTCTCAAGAAATAAGTTTCAGGGCTGGAGAGATAGCTGGGGCAAGAGGTATTAAGAGCAGTGATTCCTCTTCAAAGGACCTACCTTCAGTTCCCAGCTCCCATTTGGTGGCTCACAACCATTTGTAACTCTAACTCCAAGAAATCCAGGGCCCCCTTTTGGCCTCCATGAGTACCAAGCACCTGCGTGCTTCACAGACATACATGCAGGCAAAATACCCTTGCACATAACAAAATTATTTTTAAGAAGAGTGAAGTTTCATAACACATTTCCCCATTACCAAAAGGAGTAAAGAACTAGGAAAAAAAAACACCATAGCCCATTAGAAATGTCCTCACTAGGGCTAGCAAGGGGGTTCATAAGGTAAAGAATGACAACTGAGTTCAACCCCCAGAATCAGCCTACAGGATGGAAGGAGAGTACCAACCCTCCCAAGTTGTCCACCAATGTCTACACGTGAACCATGTGGTGTGTGCCACAAGCAATAGAGACAGAGATACAGGCTGTAGAGTTAACGCAGAAATTAAGAGCACTTACTGCTCTTACAGTGGGCCCAAGTTGATTGGTTTGTTTTCTAACACCCACATAAAAAAAAAAAAAAAAAAAACAGAAAAAGAAATAGCCACGCTAAATCCTATTTAAATACGCAGCTGAATGCATCATAAAAAAAATCCAGACGAAGTATACTCTTACAGATAGATTAGCATTAATCATGCTTTTTGAGACAGGGCTTTCTCTGTATAACAGCCCTGGCTGTCCTGAAACTCCATGCTGCAGAACAGGCTGGCCTCAAACTCACAGAGATCCATTTGCCTCTGTGTCCCTAGTGCTGGGATTAAAGGCATGTGCCTCTGCCTCCTGGCTAATCATGTTTTAAAGTTGAAAATTTGAAAGTCGTAGTTTGTAGTTAGGAATAACAGAATTATACATTCTAAAAGTAATAAATAGAACATTCACTTTCTGCTAATATGTTTGAGGATTCTTGTTCTGCTTTTTGAGACAGGGTTTTTTGTTTTTTTTTTATTGTGTGGCACTGAATTTTCTAGAACTCACTATGTAGGTGGAACTCAGCAAAAAGTGGACTATAGTCCTTCCAGTTTACCTTCCCAAATGCTGAGGGCAAACACCTGTGCCACCATGCCCGAAACCCATTTTTGTTTGTTTGTTTGTTTTTTAATATCAGTACTTTTGTTTTCCTAAGTATAAGAAATTACAGTGAGTACCAGTGTTTACCCTCTCAGTTTGGAACCTGGGGCCATTTCCAGTTTTCTATTTAAATAAGGTTTCCATCATGTATGTTCTTGTTTCTTCTCATCCCTTAAGAAGGAGTGTTTACACATATTTCATATTTCTAAAGGATAGTAGAACATTGTTGGCAGACACTCATCACTTAGATACAGTCTACACTTTTAGAGGGTAATGGAAATTACTGTAATTCAGATTTTATATAATTAAAAGCTAATCATCATTCTTTTTCCTTTTTTCCTTCAGATCGATGAAGATCCTAGCCTTGTTCCAGAGGCAGTTCAAGGTGGAACATTTGGTTTCAATTCATCTGCCAATGTACCAACAGAGGGGTTCCAGTTTTAGAAAGATGTTGTGGAAGTTAGGTACAATGCAGCACCAAGACATATATATATATACACATATATATAAAAAAGGTTTGATCCATCAAGCTTGGCTCATGGGATCTGCTGCTGCATTAAATCGGGAGAGAAAATGTGAAGATTTCATTTGGAATCACAGAAAATGCCCAAATGAGGTCAAGGTGGCGAGTGGGTGCGAGTGAGAATGAGTGGCAATGTAAGGAAAACTGGACATGAGTGCTTATTTAGGTTGAGAGTAAAGGGCTACAGGTCACAGGTCTTCAGTGCCTGAGAAGGAGCACTGACTTACTCTGTCATTGAGGAGAAGTGAAGTGCTGTCATCATCAAGCCCTGTAAGCATAAAAGTGATGCCCGTATAAGTCAAGGAAAACGAGCCCAGGCCTTGCTGTGAAGCAGTGTGTGAGTGACAGTGTTGAATGAATGTCTGGCTCTGTAGGAGAGAGCCAGGTTCATCTTTCAAATCTAGGGCTCTTCACACATGAAGCAGACTCCTAGTCCTGGAGTGACTGTGTGCGAGAGTATGGTTGTGGTGCTGTATGTGGACGCATGCAAGCTTAATTCGCCTTCAGGAGGCTGATAACAAACCTAGTAGATCATCAAAGTGAGATCACAAGTGTTAATGTACACTGGACATGAAAACAAAGACCGGTTTAGCAGCAGACATTGGTTTACTCTGCAGCCTGTGTTTTCTATTCTCCCTCTACTCCCGCTCCCCTTTTTTAATTTAGTTTTTATTTACTTTACCTAGTATGGCTTTTTTAGTTGCTTCTCAAGTCAGAAAACTTCAGGAAGGTTTCCCTGTGCATTTGCACCAGATGAGTGTTTGATGCTATGAAAAGCTTTCCATATCATCAAAACTAATTTGTGTAGATTTTTGCATGAAAAAAAATCATAAATTTCCCACACAATAGACTGTGTTACAGTACACAAGTTGCCATAATAGTATAAAATGTGCTTTAAAAGCCATTCTTTTCATTTTCAGAGATAACATAAAGACCTTTGCATGAGGTAAATCTACAGCATAGTTCATTTTTAGATTTTGTTGAGTCCTGTAAAGAAGAAGTTTCAGTTGTGATAGAATACCGTGCTGTGTTTAAATGTTAACTTGTTTTCAAACTTTGTTTTCTATGAAAATGATATGGAAACTTCTAAAATGGAATTTGGTGCATATGTACTGCTGAATAAAGACCGATGAAGAGGTTTGAGTAGATGTACAAATCAAGTAATGGTTTGAACACCTTTAATAATATGCCTAATCTGTTTAATTGTTTTAGAATCTTTTTATCTTAGATGTAGGCAGCCATGAACAATCTATTTTGAGCCACTTTAGGGAGAAAACTTTGTATTTTTAAAACTTGCATAAAAGTTATGCAAGTGTTTTTTATAAATTGGAATAATACCTCAGTTTTGAGGTTATGCACACTAAATTAAATATGTCATAAATTAATTTGTACAAAAAGAACTCTTTATAAGGTGGCTCATTGTAGGAAATCCTGTGCCTTCCCCTTTGAGCACAAGTGTTGCATGAACAACAGTTTGCTATAAGAAACATACCAGGTTAGCCACCATTAGCATCTATATCTACTTTGTGTTTAAAAATCAACTGGTAATTCTGAAACACTGCAGAATTGATAAAAATTATTTTGTGATCATAACTCTTTGTTGAACTAGAGTATTTTTGCAGCATTCCTTGTCATCAAAAACATGGTTAAAGTTTAAAATTAGAAGCAGCAGAAAACTAGCTTGTAAAATTTATTCAAGTAGAGTACAGGCTAGGCTGTCTTGGGGAAATAAACATTAAAACTTAAAGCAATGTTTTACATGGGGTATGTGTGTGGTGTGTGGATTTCTTTTTCTGTTTAATGTTAAGAGTATACCTCAGTAACTTCTATTAGCTTCTTGTCTGTCTTAAGCCTTTGTCTTAGAACCAGCATAAGACATGTCATAAGCTCTGTAATTTCATTCTGGGCATATTAATATTTCATTTCACAGAACTTGTTCAGTGGACACTACACTTGCACTGTCTTCCTGTTAACACCAAGGTTTTGACCAGTTTTCGCTTTCCCAAGTCAGTAGGACAGCTTGAGTTATATTTTTAAGTTAACATAGCCAACAACATGTAGCTCCAAATGAGAGGTCGCATACAATGCCGCCGCCCCCCTTTGGCGGAAAGCTTGAACTCTGAGAAGGTGAACATTTGCTATCTTATATAATTACTATTTTTAGTAAACTGTAATCAGTGAGCCTATAGTGGCCAGTCGTACAGAATCTATATATGTAAGGAATCCTGGTAGATAGCTGAGGGAGGTATCGGATGCCTATAATCCCAGCTCTCAGGAAGTGGAGGCAGGAGAATCACCAAGCTCAAATCTAGCCTAGGCTATATTGTCAGAAGATCCTGCTTCAGAAATTAAAGCAAAATGTATGGGAGCAATAGTCATGTCTCTAAGGGCTACCTGAAGGTCTAAGGATTTGACTCTAAGTATGTTCTCTGTAGGACATGATTTTTCTAGAATTCTAACATGTGCTTTTCCATATCTGAAATTAGTCCCATACAAACACAACTTTTTAAAATTTCTCCAGTGATCTAGGAAATTTAGTTTTAACAAAAACTTTTATCTGATAAGGGGGAAATAGGGTAATAAGTCTAATAAGCTAAAAATGTTTTATTTTTCATGTTCTTCCTTGTTTTTCACACCAAGCCCCTCTCAAGTGCTACAAAATAACAATACTGTGTTATGGTATATGAGTAGTATGTCTTTATTTTATAATTTTGAAAGGCATCAGTAATTGTGTGGTATAGTAAACTGGTATTTTCCATATTGTGCTGTCTACACATTAAAGTGCTCCTGGGAGAGTTTAGTTATGTTTACTTTGACTGCACTTCAGAGGTCAAAGATACTTTTTGCTTTTTTTCCTTAAAGGTCTGAAATTACTCGGGGTTGTTGTACCATCAGTATAACTTGCAGAACACTCTTTTCTAATCCTCTGTTTCAGTTTCAGCGAAAAGTTAGGAATAAGTTAAGTTTTGTCTCTTAGGACTATCAATGTCTAACTAATTACCTCAAGCTTGTTGCCCTGGAACATGATATATATCTGTTGTTTCACAGTTTCTGCAATCAGGAATCTAGTTCACGTTTGGCTAGATCCTCTGCTCAGGGCCACACAAGTCTGCAGTTTCATCTGAAGGGAGGACTCTTGCTCTGTGTGCTCATGTGACATAATCCATTTCTTGTAGCAATAGAGCTCCTGGCTGCTTCCTTCTGCGAGACTACCAGGAGACACTGATCTCAGGGGAGACCCATGCCCTCTTTAAAGGGCTGGCTTGGTAAGGTCAGCTCCCTCGTTTGCCAGGGTAATTTTCTCTTTTGATTAAACCCCAAACCAAACTAAGTAGATACCTTCATTACACTTGCAAAATCCCTTCACATTTGATAGATTCTGGCCCATGACAAGAGGTATTGTCCATTAGGTTAACAAATCTGCCCTCTAGTGAGAAGGTATTGTACAAAGTGTGTATATCAGTGTTGGGGGCCATTGTACAGTCTACATGTCATTAAACTACAGTAATTTAGAAGTGATTTACCCCCACATGTGATTAAGCTTTTGGGAACCTACCAAAAGCTCTGGCTCAACTTAAACCCTCAAAGTACATATACATGCAGTGTGCGTGTAGTGTTGTAATTTCTCTGAGTTCCTACATTACAGAATAAAATGATCTGTCCTTACCCTCTTAAGAGTGTGAAAAGAGGATTTTTCCAAAGTCAGATGTTGCTAAGGACTGGGTTATGGCCTTGTTTTTACTTCCACTATCGTGCAGTGTTTCCAGTAAGTATTTAAATTTGTAAAACAGTGGGAAAAAAAAGTTTATGCAAATAAACACTCAGCTTCAATCAAACATTTTAATGTGTAAAATTTTTTTTTAGATTACTGGCAACTATGTTAAGAGGCCTAGATAGCTAGTACTCTTACAGTATTTTATGTGGTTACTTATTGGCAAGATTTATCAACTGTCACCCAGTATTAAAAATCCAGATTATTCTTCAGTATTATCCATATACTTTAACAGCAAATCTATGCCTAATATTTAGCCTTTGAATGCTTTAGTTTTAAATTTCTTAAATACATTATTAAAACGTTCTTTTTAGGGCTGGGGATATAGTTCAGTTGTATGTCAGTTGTCTAGCATGTGAGGAGCCTTGGATATACTAGCACTGTAAATATGTGAATGTGAGGGAGTGTGAGTTTGTGTCTGTGTGTCTATGTGAATATTCATACGTACGTCTTATTCAGGATACATAAATGCTGTTGCATAGGTGTCCACATCACAGTGCACTCTGATGGCCATAGTACAAACTTAAAAAATGATGATTCTCACGATGTTGCTGAGACAGGCCTCCATCTCCTTTCTCTGGTCATGACATCTTCATCCTCAGCATCCACAGAAGCTGAGGTCACAGGCATATATCACTGCATTTTCCTGTGTAGTACACATTAACTCTTAATAAAAAGAAATTATATAAAGCCTAGCACTGATCAGAAGTAGTTGTCTATTGGAGTTGTCTTTTATTAAATATGTATTAGTCATTATGAGAATAATATAATTAACAGTTTTTCTCCCTGGAGACCTAACCTAGCAGTTGTACTGAACTTGAATGGTCCTACCTAAAAAATAGCAAGTCCTTTAAATAGCAAAAGGTTTGCTCTGGATGTCTGTGTCAAGCTATTCTTTTTTTCTGACATTAATAACTTCTGCTTCCGGAAACCAGCTGAGTATACAGGAAAGTGCCTCCCACCACGGGACCACGGCACCTTGAGGTTGCTGATGGTTTCTCTGCCCTGTTTCTTGCCTTTTCTCCACCTTTTATCTCCTCTCTATCTCAAAGTATGTTGCCTTCTCCAAGTTACGTGTTTTTCTATACTGTTGGTTCTTCTGGTTGTGATCTTTACAAAGAAATGTGGGGCTGGTGACGTGGCTCCTAGGGTAAAGGCTCTTGCCACCAAGCCTGGTTCAGGTTGGATCCCCAGAACCCACCTGGTAGAGAGGACTGACCTCCAGGACTGTGCCCCACCATACACACACACACAGAGAAATGACTTCTATTTATATTTGTCTGTAATTCCTAAAGCTTGTATCCTATTTTCTCTAACTGAATTTTACTTCCCAGCTCGATAGCTCCGTTGATCTGGTTTTTATCTTCTCTTAAAATTTACCTCAGACTGAGTAAGTTTTAAGGAGGTTCTCGGTGGGTCTGGGTCAGAGGCTGCATCTAGTAGTGACTGTCCTCTGATGATGAAGAGCATCTCATGGCGAGAGGTGGAGTGCTTGTGTGTGTATATATATATATATATATATATATATATATATATATATATATATATATATATACACACTTTTTCTTGGTGTCTTCTCCCACAAACTTTGCATTATGGAGGCTCTAAAGACAATGGAAGCTCTTGTGACCTTGTCTAACCTTATCATGTTCCAAATGTTACACCTGTAAATACACCATTGTTGGATTAAATTGTTGCCCTTAATACCTAGGTGTGGGTAAAGGCTTGGGAGACAAACAATATCAGTGTCAAATGAACTGTTTGGCTGTAGTTGCTAATTTTATTCAAGTTTCCTCCCAATTTGCTTCTACTCCTATTTGAAACAACTGCTGGGAATATCTAATAATCTACATGGTTTTTTGGTAAATTCAATCTGGTTACTTGCCCTCAGTGTCCCTCTCCATTTCTCTGAGCCCTTCCTCGTTAGTATACAGCTGCCTTTTTAGTGTGTGTCTGTGTGTGTGTGTTGAGCGTTTTAGACACCACTGAGCTACATCCCCAGCCTGCCGTTTTACTATTTGGGATATAGTAATACTACCTAAGGAGTTTTTTGTTTTGTTTTGTTTTGTTTTGTTTTTTTTCAAAGAAAAGAGGAAACTTTCCATAATTTGACTTGTAATTGATGCAATGTCCTCAATAACCTCCAGCAGTATTAAGGGTTTGACCTGTGTTCAATTCTGCATGGAATGTAGGTATCAGCTGTTCTGGACAGCCTCTAGCTCTAGCCATTTCCCTTTTGATTTGCCAACATGCTGCCCCATGAATTCAAAGGTGAAGTCTTCAACGAATCTAGTAGCTCCTGGTACTGCAGGTCACCACCTGTGTAACTCCTGCAGTTCTGCCACATCTGTATTTTCATAGCTGGCCTACTGGTCTTTACCACAGTGGCGTCTCTGAACATCTTCAAACATTTAACCTGAAGCATTATATATGTAATAAAGCTGGTGCAGAAAACTTTATTTTCTTCTGAACCAGTTGTGACTGTCATCTAGGTAGTAGCTGTGTTCTGATCCAGATCCACTGTGGTTAGAGGTGCTAAAAGTATTGCAAACTTTGTTCCTCATTATCACTATCCCTGTGATCCTTGTGCTCCGCGGGTGCAGGGAGTAAGGGAGAACTTACCTTATTTGTATCCTGGTTTTTCTCATCTTCACTCTTGTCCCTCAAATAAACCTATGTCCTTCAGGCAGTCAGGAATACAGCCAAGGCTATCTACCATTTTTGCCATCTCCATTAACCCTCATTTTGCAGTATGTGTTCCATGTTGATGGTGATTTTTCAGTCTGTAGTGTCTGTTCACTCATTGCTTTCACACCTGCGTTTCTCGTCTTTTCTCCCGCTAGATTGTAAGCTCCTTAAGGGCAAGGTCAGCATATCAGCAAAGCTCTGTAAACACCATGATCGTGCCTGAATTCTATGGGCACTCAATAAAAGTGTGTAATAATGATGCAACTTCTCACATGACTACCTAAAAGTCTTTTCAACTTCAGTTTTTATAATTCCCCTCATTTCCTCAAAAGTCTAAGAAACTTTCTGTAGGAAGGAGAGGACATTATTCCTTCATAGATGAAAGCTTGTTTCCTTTTCTCCATGACCAACTGGATGTCTGGCCTTCACAGGATGTAGTAATGGGTCATGTGTCGTGTACCAGTTCTATACTATGAAGCAGAGGAAACGTGTCTACGATCAATGGTAGCACTCTCTTTTGAGGTGTTATTGAAGTAATTTCCATTATAACACATTTTTCACAAACAGCCCAAATCATAAAGGTGAGTGATCGATATAGTATGAGGCTGATTGATGATGAGCACCTCCACCATGTACTTACAAGTTTGCCTGGACAGCAGTGCACAAGTCACCAACATGACCCTGCCCTCTCCCTCTGTAGCCACTTAGAGACACTACCTCTAGGTTTGTTCAGCCCTTAAAGTTTTGCTTTGTAACTCAGAATGCTCTCAAATCCTTCCTCTATCTTCCAAGTGCTAGTATTACAGGTGTGCTCTCTCATACCTAACCTGTGCCCTACACTTCTTGTAAAATATCTTTATAAAAGTTCTTATACTCCTGCACAGGTTTTAGAAGAGGAAAAACAACAGGGTTGTACTTCAGTGATAGAATTCAGACCCACTAACACAAATAAGACATATTTTTTTTTTTAGTATGGATGCCTTTGGTCCAGCAGTTAAAGGACAGGCAGATCTCTGTGTTCAAGGCCAGTATGATCTACATGGTGAGTTCCAGGATAGCCAAAGCTACATGAGACCCTGTCTGGGGGCAGGTGGGGATGAGCAGTTGGAGTCTATATGTTGCTGATAATAGCAATATAGCCCACTTACAGGAACATAAAATGTTCTTTGATTTTTTTTTCAGTCTCCATTATTTCTTTTATTTATTTTTTGAGATACAGTTTCTCTGTGTAGCCTTGGGTGTCCTGGACTCATCAGTAGACTATGCTGGCCTCAAAGTCACGACAGTCCACCTGCCCCTGCCTCCCAAGTGTTGGGACTACAGGCATGCATCACCATGTCTGGCTTATTTGCCTCTTCGATGCTACAGAACAAACCTGAGGCCTCTACCTGCTGACAAGAGCTCTATCACTGAGTCACCCCCACAGCCCCACTCTAATGAATTAATATGTGGGGAGGAGAGGATGGATACTTGAACCAGACTGGAAGGAGAGTTGTGAGGAAGGGAAGGCCTAAACACTGACAGTAATAAGAAGACCCAGGCTGAGCAATACATGGTATTTCAGAGGTGTGGCTCAAGAAGCTTGAATCAATTTTCATCTTAAATTTTGTCAATTTGGTTGTAAGTCAATATTGAGCCAAGAATGAAGACAAAAACAGTGGTGAGGAAGCTTTTTAGAGCGGTCGGTCACAAGAGTGGACTTGGACTTGGGTACAGCATGGTGAAGGTGAGTAGTGAAGTGGGTGACCAACACTTGGGGGTGTGGAGTCAGCAAGTTTGTCTCAGATCTCCAGATCCAGTTTGTCCTACTGTGAGGCACCATGTCGACTTTTTTCTCTTCATAAACTGTCTCAGTGTTAAGCCTTATCCTAGCTCTAAAGTGACGTTACAGAACTGTTTAACTGATGTTTGGGAGCTCCAGCTCACCATTTTTGTTACCACTGGAGCCCTTTGACCCTGGGGACCATCTCCTGTACTTTTAGGCCATGATTTCTTCAGAACAGTTAAAACAGGTTGCTTCTGCTGGATGTCATATAGAAGTGATGAAAATATTTACACCTTGTCCAAGGGCTAATCTTCATATTCCAAATTAGGGTAGAGAAATTTAAATGTTGCTGCAGGAAATCAGTGTAATCATATATAAAGTAAACTGGAAGGCCAACTGAAAAGGACCAACAGCTTGCACAGACATCTGATGAAAAATATGAGCAGAAAATACAAATGTATTATGTTTAATACATCTTTTTTAAAACATCTTTAATCACAAGAAATATATACAAAAATTTTTCGATACTTTGCTACTAAAATGGCTTGTTGCTGCTGCAAAGGATGCCTGATGGAATACTACAGTCATGTTGTTTTGAAAGAGGTTTCACAGTTTCTTAGGAAATTACACATGCACTGTACGTTACAACCAAGCAATCCCACACCTAGATATATGCTCAAGTGGAGTGAAAACTATCCACATCAAAAAAAAACTGTGCTCTAATACTTGCACCATTCATAATTGGTCCCAAGTGGAAGCAGTTCATTCGCTGGTGGTCAATGTAGTGACTAGGACTGTCCTGTAAGAAGAAAGGGACACAGCATGAGTACATTTTGAGAAAGGTTATTGCTGACTGTAGGAAGCCAGGTCCAAAGGCAGCACACCTTGCTACTCTGTGATAATGACCTGCCATAGGCAAAACCGGAAAACACTGAGTGCTGGTTGCCATGCCATAGGGAGGCCCACAGGAACCTTGAGAGAGGGTGGATAAATAGATTTTTTTGTGTGTGTTTTCGCAACTGTATTTCCTTGTAAAATCCCTAGAACGACATCTAAAAACTGAGAAGCTAATTGCTACTTTTTGTTGCTGTTTTTGAGAAAAGGCATCATCTGATAGCCCATGCTGGCTTCAGTCTTTTGGCAATCCTGCCCCATTGTGTGCTGCAATTACAACATGGTTTATATACTAAACGCTGCTGTAAGGAACTGAGGAATAGCTTAATGGTAGATCACTTGCCATAACCTTGATATTGGATGGTGGGGGATGGGGGGTGGAGTGAAGACAGAAATTATATTGAAAGTAAAAGTTACACAGGTTTTTTTAGACATTTAATAAATGGGTTAATTTTACATAGTTGTTTAAAAAGAAACAGGAATTGTAGACAGAGACATTAGATCTTTATGTTTTAATTGTGTTTGATTCTTTTGAGATAGGATTTCTCTTTGTTGGCCTGAAACTCACTCTGTAGAGCAAACTGGTTTCTAACTTAAACCCTCCTTCCCCTGCCTCCCTGCTGCTGGGATTATAGGCGTGCTTCACTACACAGCAGGGAGCAGATTCTACATTTTGGATCATGCAAATGTTTTGTAGATTTTTCTTCCATAGTTATTTTGCCACCACAAGGTGGCAGTATTAAAGGCTTTATATAGAAGCACGTTATTTTGCAAATTTGACCCGTGATGTGTTACTTTATTTTGTCTGCATTTTCTAAGGACTCAACCGAGAAGATAGAAAATGTGTGAAATATATATCCATACAAGAGAGCATTTGGGGGAAGCCACATAAATATTTTTTATTTCCTAACTGTTGCTTTTGCTTTCATTAAAGAATTACAGCCCATGTGAGGAAAGAAAAACAGTATGAAAGGTTGTGATGAAATGTCTCGGCCTTCCTCTCACTACTACATTCATTGCCTGCCAACATCTTCCTATAGTTTTCATTTTTGTCAAATTTTTTAGAGTCTCACTGTGCATCTCTGGCTGGAACTCACTATATAGACCAGGCTGGCCTCAAACTCAATGATTTGTGTACCACCACACCTGGTAGCTCTATTTTTCTTTAGGTTTGTTCAGTTTGGTTTGGCTTTTTGAGATAGGGTTTCTCTATGTAGTCCTGGCTGTCCTGAAACTCACTCTGTAGAACAGGCAGGCCTCAAACTCAGAGATCCTCCTGCCTCTGCCTTCCAAGAGTTGGGATAAAAGACGTGCAGTGACACAACTGGGTTATTTTTATTTTAAGATTCTGAGTTTTACCAACTTTAAATACTATGCTTTACCTGTAGCGTGAAAGACAAAAGATTTAAAAACTGAGCTCATTAATAATTCTTTCCACTCCTTTGAATGTTTACAGAGGTATTTTTAGAAGCTTTTTTTTTTTAATTTCCCTTTCCTTTCTTGGGTGGGGGATTTGGGGATCAAACCCAGGGTCTTGTACATGCTAGACCAGCATTCAGCCATGACCTCCTGCCCCAGATATGTGCTCCATACATGTAACTCTTTCTGAATCGTGGATATGGAAACAGGGCATTTTCATTCCTTACCATCCTTCCCCTGATCTCTCATCTCACAGCTTTTATTTATAGTACTTTAAAAAAAAATCAAGAAAAATGCTATTGGATACAAAGTTCACCCTCTTGAAGTGTATAATTCTGTGGGTTTTTAGTTTAGTTTTGTTTTTTTTGTTTTTTGTTTTTTTTTTTTTGGTTTTGTTGTTTTTTTGTTTTTGGTGTTCTGCAACCAAACCTGTAATCTATGAGAACATTTTTCTTACTCCAGGAAGAACACTCACTGTGCTCAGATTATATGTATTTACAGCTCTACAAACTTTGTGCCACTTTCAGTGGCCAGGGCAAATGACTCCATCAATTCTTCAAACATTTGCCATGCTTGACTCATACTTGTATTTCCACATAGTTATGCTTTTTCCTTTGAGTTTCCAATTGTGTACACAAAAGTATGTGCTTAGCATGTCTAAAATTCTCCAGCCTTCAGATATTGTGCTATGGCACACAATCTCCTTTCTTTTTTTCTTTCTTTCTTTGTTAATAACTTTAAGAGCCTTCCTGCCTTCTGTTGCAGTGAGGCCTCATTACACAGTAATTATGCAACTAATGAATTTCTTAGATTTTGTTTTATTTTTGAGACTTTGACTATATAGGCCAGGCTTGCTGAAGATTAAGATTCTCCCTCCTCTTACTGAGTGCTGAGATTACAAGTGCATGCCATTACACCAGCTGAAAACTTTCTTGAATCTCATGGTTTTGTTCATTTGTTCATTTGTCTTATAAACATTTAGCTCAAGTAATTTTCTCAGAAATAGTCCATGGAGATTTCTTTTTTGCTTATTTGTTTTTTTTCCTCTATTTTACCTTCACATAAATTTATATAAGAATGCTGTATTCAAATCTAGAATTTACAGTACCTTGAAGAAATTATTCACTATCTGCTGGCCCCTAATATTACTGATCTTAGACAGGTTGACTTTTTCCTTTTCTGGTGGTCTATCCCTCGATATATGTCCTCTTTATATTTGCTCATCTAAAACTTCACAGTAGTAAACTTATTGTGGATTTGTCCTGTCTGACTAACTTGTGTTTTTATAGATCATGGTAATCTGGAAACTTTTTTCTTTGATGGTGTTTTCTCCCTTTTCTGTCTTTGGAACATAAAGGTTGGACATTTGTGTGTGGGGTTAGAAAACAAACCCAGTTACTCCCACATGTTGGGTAGACACCATTCTGCCCTGCATCCCCACCCTCACCCTCCACCTCCAGCATTCTCGGAGACTTTTTCACATTTACGTCATCTACTAAGCCTCCTGCCGATCTCTTCTACATGTCAGTAATTATAGATGTAAATGAGACACTCTTATACTGGAAGATGTCAGCGTGGACTTTGATACTGGAGAGGCCAGTGCCTTCGCAGGACAGGCTACTTTTGTTAGTGGCTAATATGGCTGGTGACATGAGTTGGAGCCAGTACTCATTTACCATTCCAAAGTTCCTAGAGCCCCTTCATGGTTTAATATACACTGCCTGCGTTTATGTTTTATAAGCAGGAAAACAATGAATGACAGCATCTGTCTATGACATGGTTTGTTTTTGGTTTGGTTTGGTTTTTGTTGTTTATTTTTTGAGATAGAGTTTCTGTGTATATCTCTAGTTGTCCGGAAACTCTCTCTACACCAGGCTGATCTCAAACTCAGAGATCTGCCTGTCTCTGCCTCCCAACAGCTAGGAATAAAGTGTCTTGGGAGTGCTTTGCCATTCAAATCTTTGTAGTTCAGATTGATAGCCAGACCAAACGGTGTGTCCCCCTGCCTCAACCCTCTGGGCTCTGCAGGAATGAAGAAATACTAGAAAGTTGCCTGTCTCCGGGAACACAAGCTGTGAACGTCTGGATATAAGATTGACAGTCCTTGGGACCAAGAATGTAGCTCAGTTGGTAGAGTGCTTTCACAAAGCCCTGTGTTTAATCCCCAGCACCACATAAACTGGATGTGATGACATGCGTATTTGTTCAATCCTTGCTAGGAATAAAGGTGTGCACCACCACAGACTGGCTTGGTTTGTTGAATATTTTAAACAGTTGAAAGTTACTGCTCAGGAAAAAAAAAAAAAAAAAAGATTCCTTTCATAATGTTATGCTTGTTGATAATGTACCAAAGATAGCTGTCACTTGGTGGTGATATCTGAGATTAATATAATTTTCATGCCTGCTAATATTCATTCCACACCTTAAGTTCATGTCTTATTACAGAAGAAATGTAGTTCACAGTGTGAACTTTGCTTATCAAATCTGCTCATCTCCTTTGTGCCTGCTTCTTAGACATCCTTATCCTTCTTGACAAAGGAAGGTTAAAAGGTCAGCTACATGGGTTTGAAGCCAGCCCTAGTCTACAAGAGACTGTCTCAAAAGAAGTAAAACAAAAATTGATAGCTCGGAAGGTAACAAATGAGACATCTGTGGATTAAAAATGAAAGTTTTCTGTGGCTGGAGGTATGACTCAGGGGCTAACAGCACTTGCTGCTCTTGCAGAGGATCAGAGTTTAGTGCTCAGCAACCCACATTGACAGCTGACAATTGTCTATGACTTGAGCTCCAGGGGAGCCAATGCCATCTTGTCTCCACAGCCACTTGCACTCACATGCACAAACACACACCCATGTATGTGATTTTAAATAATCTTAAGAGTATACATACTTATGTATATACATATAACTTCCTTGAAGTTATTCTCTCCCCATCCCCGACCACCTTGGTTTAGAATGTGAGTGCTGGTGACTCTGAACTTCTGATGTTCCTTCCTTGTCTCACGAGAGTTTAGCTACAGGCGTTTACCGTCATACTTAAGAATATCCTCTTTCGGTCTCTTGGTACATCAGAAATCATATGTGTGAATACACACATACACACAAATTAAATTTTCAATTTAAAAAAATTTTGCAGAGGCCATGCCAGCTGTCAGAAGTCCAGGTAGTCTGCCTGTGAGCAAATCTACCCAACTCTCTCTGTGCCCCTCCACCCTATCTTTATTCCCCCTCCTCTCCTTGTTGTCCTGTCCCAGTGCTCAGCTCTGTTGGAGACCACCTGCTCAAGCAGAGGCTATATCAATCAGAAGACCAGAGAAGGAACAGAAATCAAGGAACAAAACACCCATCCAACAAAGACAACTCAGAAATCAGCACCTAAACCTATAATGATCCCAAACCAGATGGCCAGATGCCAGTGTAAGAGCACAGTCAACCATAACCAAAGCAATGTGTCACTGCCAGAGACCAGCTAGCCTACTACAGCAAGTCCTGAATATTCCAACACAGCTGAAGCACAAGAAACAGACCTGAAAACCAAGTTTATGAACATGATAGAACCCTTTAAAAAGGAAATCACTAAACCCTTTAAAGAAAGTCAAGGAAAAAAAAAAAAACTTTAAGGAAATGAATAAAACTGTTCAAGACCCAAAAATGTAAATAAAATAAAAGCAATAAAGAAAACACAAATTGAGAGGATTCCAGAAATGAAAATTTTAGGTGTAGGCGATGGAGAGAGAGTACGGGGAGAGACAACTGGAACTGGGTGGGGGTGGGGTGATGAGGAAACTTAGTGCAGTGGAAACTCCCTGGAATCTATGAAGGTGCTGCTATCAAGGACACCTAGTAATGGAGGATACAGGGCCTGAACTGGCCATTTTATGTAACCAGCCAAGGCTTCCAGTAGTGGCTGTGGGCCATCAACCCAGCCACAAAACCTATCCTGCTTCCAACATGTGCTCAGGCAAATGTGGAGCAGAATTGTGGGGCTGGCCAACCAATGACTGCTCTAAGAGGCCCACACCATGAGAGGGAGCCCATACCTGACACTGCCTGGATGACCAGGAACTGGAGGCCAGACATCCCAGAGACCTAGGGCAAAACCAAACATGGTTTGCCAATAGGGAAAAAAAGTCATTGAAATTATTCCTAATGATGTTCTGCTATACTTTATAGATCGGTATAAGTCATCATCAGAAATGCTGCCTAACGGCTACTGATGGGAGTGGATGCAGAGACCCACAGCCAAAACATTAGGTTGAGAGAGAGCTCAGGTTGGAGGTATCCATCGGGTCCCTATCCTTGGGGCTTGGGGTGAACTCCATGGAAGAGGGAAAAGAGGAATTGTGGGAGCCAGAGAGGTCCAAGACATTGGAAGAACACATCCTATGGGATCAACTAAACAGGGCTCCTGGGGGCTCACAGAGACTGAAGTGGCATTCCTGGAGCCTGTATGGATCTGTGCTAGGTCCTGTTACCATTGCTGGCTTGGTTTGAGGGCACTTCTGGCAGTATGAGTGGGGGCGAGTCTGACTCTTCTGCCTGCTCTTGGGACCCTTTTTCTTCTCCTGGGTTGCCTCGATCAGCATTGATGTGAGGGTTTGTGCCTGGTCTTATTGTATCTTGTGCCATGTTCAGTCGATATCCCTGGGAGGCCTGCTCTTTCCTGGGGAAGACAGGAAGTGGGGGAGAACTCTCTTAGGGGAAGAGAGGGGAGGTAGAAGGCAACTTCGAGGACTGGAGGGAGGAGGAGGTATGATTTGGATGTATAAGAGAAGAATAAATAAAAATTTAAAAATAAGCCAGGCATGGTGGCGAATTCCTTGAGTCCCAGCACTTGGGAGGCAGAGGCAGGCTGTATGTGAGTTTGGGGCCATCCTGGTCTACAGAGAGTTACAAGTCAGCTAGGGCTACACAGAGAAACCCTGCCTAGAAAGGAAGGGAAGGAAGGAAGGAAGGAAGGGAGGGAGGGAGGGAGGAAGGAAGGAAGGAAGATAAAATACACTGTAGCTTTTGAAGTACCATACATACATACATACATAAACACACTTTCTGTGCCTTTGTTTGGAAAGGCACGAGAGGCTCTCCAGCATTCTTTACTGTCAATGCTTCTGCTCTTATGAACAGAGTGGCTGCATCTACAGCTCTGTGAGCTTCACCAGATGATTATTTCCTGTTTTATGCCTCCATGGATGTATCTTCTACCGGCCTTATCATCTCTACTTTCAATGACTCTTACATCCTTCATGAGTTCTGAGCCACTGCTAATTACCCTCAGGGCAGCACTGCACGACAACAAGTTGGCAAGAAACTCAAGCAAGGACAGCAGAAAGAGGCAGGGACAGAAGCTCATGGTCCTGCTAGGCCAGGGTCCAGCCCATATCCAAAAACGTGGGGTTTTTAATTAATTTATTATTGGGGGAGGGGGTCATGTGCTGCAGCAAACATGGAAGCCAAAGAACAACTTCCTGGAGCTGATTCTCTCCTGCCTTTCCATGGACTCCAGAAATTGAACTAAGGTTCCAAGGCTTGTGCACTGGGAAACTAACGACTTTATAGGACTCACTTTATTGTCATATTTGCTTCCTTGCTGTGGTCTGGAGCCCAACCCACAGTGTCTCTAAGATACACCTGCACCCTGTTTGCTTCAAGCAGCAAAGGTGTTTGCTGAAAGGAAAACCTTATCCCACAGAATCATCATAAACCATGCACCCTGAGTCTAGAAGTGCTGTGAAGAAGGCTATAGCTTTAGCCACCCTGTGGGACCTGCTCTTAGAACCTGCAGAGGGTTCACATGTTGCGCCTTCATTTTCTGCTCTATTTTCATACCAGTCATCTTCCCCTACACCTTCTGAACAACGGTTAGGGAGAGACCAGAAGCACAAATTTAAGTCAGTATCACCCGGCTGAGCCTCTGCCAGCAAGCAAGTAAGCAGCCTTTCTCTCTGGGCTCTGCTTCAAACTGTAGGCATTAGTTTCACTTTTCTTATATGTCTTTCTCCCTACTCTACCCAGTCCCTTCCAACACCCCAGCACCAGGTAGGAGAGAGAAAGGTCAGCGGGAGAGCGGACACAGTTCTCTTTCTTAACTGCTTCCTGCTGGTTGGGGTAGTTGGGTTCCTTGGAGCCAGTCCAATCCTTGTTTCAGGAGATCTCCAACTTCTTGTCTCACACCAGCAACCAGAAGCTGCAGGGGAGGAAGCAGGAGCAGCCTTGCTGTTTCTGACCCTTTGGGCTCTGGCATTTGTTTTGTCTCCTGAGTCCTCAGATTTGAACTATCAGCAGCTGGCAAAGAGCTCCTCTCAGAGCCCACATGAGGCAAATAGTTTGCTGCTGTGGATCATCAGAATCAGTCCCACATCCCACACCTGGGACCAGAACAAAAATAGGTTTGTATCCACAACAAAACTCCCTCCTTGAGTTCCTGCCTGGCTTCCCTCAAGGCTGGAGCACGACCTGTAAGATGAAGCAAATGCTTCTGGAGTTGGTTTTGGCCATGGCATTTATCACAGCAACAGAAACCAAACTGGGAGAGAAATCAAGTCCTGTGGGATCCTGAGAGTTTGATTTTGAAAGTGCTAACGAAGGCCCTCTAACATGCATCCCCAGCAGTTCATGGCTTAGGAATGACCAAGATTGGAGATTTTTACAACTGCTTGCAATGGTCTGCATTCCTCTGCAGCTGGAAAGGAAGGACGAGGAAGGTAAAGGCGTGAAGGAACTGGTAACATCAGCTGTGACACAAAGGACTCTGATCACCATGGGGGTTCTCTTCAGAATTCCCGCCCCCCTCCTGCTCTTCCTCCTCCTCCTGCTCTTCTTCCTTCTCCTCCTCTTCCTTTTAAACAGAGAATGGTAATTACCAGTGATAAAATGCCAAGAGTGAACTCACTTCAGCAGTACATATGCTAAAATACAAGCAACTCCACCGGGCTTCATCTCCAATGATGTCTTTTCCTCTAATCTTACACCAAGGTCTGTCACAAATGTTGATTGTTCTGGTGGGTTATTCGATAGGAGAAAACAGGAAGTACATGAGACCTTAAAAAAAACTTTTAAATACTTCACGATCAGCTTTCATACAAACCAAATGACCTTTTTTTTTCCTGTATGCGCATGACTGTTTTTCCTACATGTATTATGTCTGTGCACCAACTGTGTGCCTGGTGCCTGAAGAGGTCTGAAGAAGGCATCAGATCCCCTGGAACTAGAGTAACATGTGACCCACTGTGTGGGTACTGGGAATGGAACCCCGGTCCTCTAGAAGAGCAGACAGTGCTCTTAACTGCCATTGCTCCAGCCCCCAAACTAGAAAAGTCTGTGAAAGCACATTCTTTTCCTTCCACTTTTCTATATGAGTCTGAACTTTCACTGTTCAGAGGATGTGGCTGCCCCTGTAGCAAGAAAGCACAGTGTCTAGTCAATGAAGAGCCATCACTGCCTCTTTATCTCCTTGGCTTCCACTGTCACTGGTCAGGGACAGTTACCTTCCACTGGAAGATGCTGCCTTTTAGATCTAGATGGGGCACAAAGTTGAAGTGACCTTTTGTGGAGAACATTCTGTCCCTGGGCACTGCATTAACCAAGGAGAGCCACCTCTTGGGTTAGCTCTGAGAGGACTATCCCAGCATCCTCCCTTTGTGAGCCCAGTCAGTCCCCAGCTAGGAAGTGCTGCCATGTTCTGTCGTTCGCCTCTCATTGACGAAAACCTATTCCCTATTAGCTTTGGGGTTGTATAGCTTTTCTTTTTCTTCCTACTCAGCCACTCCTTTTCTTTGTCTTCTTCATCCTCTCTCATCTCTTCTTCCTCCTCTTCCTTGTCCATCTCTTCTACTTCCTCCTCCCCTTCTTCCATCTCATCCTCTTCCTCCTCCTCTTCTGATTTTATGTCTCTCAGGCCATCAAATCTTGACACTTGGATATATTAGGAAGAATGTAAATATAACAATAGGAGTAGATGTAATCTAAATGGCACACACATTTAATCCCAGCACTCAGGAAGCAGAAGTAGGCAGATCTCTGTGAATTCATGGCCAGCCTGAACCACAAAGTGAGTTCCAGGACATCTAGGACTGTTACACAGAGAAATCCTGTCTTGAAAAACCAAAAAAAAAAAAGAAAAGGAAAGGAAATATATTACTAGAGCTCTTAATGGCTATTCCAGGGGACCAAGTTCAGTACCTAACACCAATATCTAGTGGCTTACAATTGCCTGTAATTGGGGGCTGGAGACATGACTCAGAGGTTAAGAGCACTGGCCTTTCTTCCAAAGGTCCTGAGTTCGTTTTCCAGCAACCACATGGGATCTGGTGCCCTCTTCTGGCATGCAGGCATACATGCAGGCAAAATACTATATAAATAATAAATAAATAAATATTTAAACAAAACAAAACAATTGCCTGTAACTTTACTTCCAGGGGAATCTGATACCTCTGGTCTCCATGAGCACCTTCACACACACACACACACACACACACACACACACACACACACACATTAATATAATGAAGTAGGCCAAGTGTCATCATATACACCCAGGAAGGCAGATGTCAGTGAATTTTAGTTCAAGACCAGCCTGGACTATACAGTGAGTTACAGGCCAGCCAGGGCTACATAGAACACGTGTCAAAAAACAGAACAAAATAAAAATAGGGTACATTAAAGTAAAATAATAATAGTAAATTCTTTAGATTTTTTTAAGAAAAAAAATAGAGGGCTGGAGAGATGGCTCAGAGGTTAAGAGCACTGTCTGCTCTTCAAGAGTTCTTGAGTTCAATTCCTAGCAACCACATGGTGGCTCACAGCCATCTATAATGAGATCTGGTGCCCTCTTCTGGCCTGCAGGCATACATGCAGGCAAAACACTGTATACATACTAAATACATTTAATTTAAAAAAAAGAAAAAATAGTTTCTTACAGAAGGGAAAGAAAAACAGAAACCAAAATTACAATGGCTGTATAGATTTAGGGAGATGTGTGTGTGTGTGTTGACTTTCATGAGAGCTCTCATAATGATGAACAAATAGATGCTTGGGAAAGATTACAGTAGCATAGGCTTTACTTTGCCCACAAAGCACACAACATCGTAATAATCAGCAACTGATGGCTAACATTAATATGACCATCAGTTGGTAGCAGGACTTTGAACTATAAAACCCTCTTCCTGACAAGAGCCTTAATTGGAGCAGTCATTTTGTTTTGAGGCTTTGTTTTAATCCTCCACCCAGCAGCAGAATTTCAGGATGACGAGTGTGTACCGCTGACTAAGTTTTCTTAAGCTCTTTTCAGTGGGAAAATTGTCCCTTCCCTTTCTTCTTGGGCTGGATCATGTATTAGCATCTCTTTCATTTAGAGTCACTCTGCGATATAAAGCAGAGCGTTCGCATAACCCATTTTCCCCGTGATGACTAAAGCTTTTTGCTGGGTGACTACAGTCTGGGAAGATCAGTACAGTCTTGAAAAGATGGATGAAAGAGCTAGCTTGGCAGGCCTGTAGACCCAACTCTCCAGTTCCAGCTTTGTTTCCTAGCCTTGAGATAGTACCTCTCTTCTTTTCTTGAATCTAATGGACTGGGGTGGAGGGGAGAGGACAGACAGGAAGAAGGGAGGCACCAGGGCTCAACAATCCTCATTCTTCCACAGTGATGGCCCTGACTGCCCATGGCAGAAAGGGGGCAGGGAAGACTCTTCATTCTCCAAATGAAGAATTGTTAAAAAGCAATCAAAAGATGGCAGGCTTTCAGCTGCTTCTGTGAGTGCTGGTGCGAATGTGCAGCAATCCTCACACATGTGAAGAGCTGCCAGAGCCCACAGACCTGGCAGAGCAGGTCCTTAGGACCCACAGGCATTCAGAAATGAATGCTCCCATTTGGTGGGTGAGGAAAAACAGAGGCTCTGAATAAGCTATACAGAGCTGGGGATCACAGAGCAGAGGGCCAGTTCATTCCCTCTGGTTTCGCGTGCTGCCCCCAAAGCTGGCAAATTCTCTTGGCCATTCCTCAAAAGCCATTTGGGGTCTCACTGTGTGCACGCACGGTTTGAGGGCAGTTCCATCCTCAGTACACTTTGGGTGATTCTGGCAGAAGTACAGTGAGGGAGCAGTGCAGGGAACTGAGAAGAGTGAGGGTCTCCTTCTGTGGGGAGAAAGAGGCCTCTACAGAGCCCTGTCTTTTTGGTGTGGTTCAAACGTGGAGAGAAGGTGGGAGGAAAAGGCAAGAAAGAGTTAGGAGGCTAGAGAAGGGTGTTGGGTTAGGTTTTAAAGAGGTGTTTAAGTTGGAGGGGAGCCAGAAGAAGATTCTGTGTAAGACAGGGACCTGGCAAGTTCCATACTTTAGGAAGGCTGCTCTGGAGCTTGGGTGAATGCCGTGGTGGAACATTTGCCTAATTAAACTGTCTCTTTCTGGACGTGCTATAATGAGACACAGAGTAGAACACTGTCTTGGAGAAAAGCAAAACTCCAGGTGAGAAACTGGCTAGGTAGGAATTCTAAGCTAGTCCTTGGCACAAACCAAGAGGTGGGTACTTGATTCTAGATCTGGCTCGTAAAGAGAGTCATCGTGGGCGACCCTGTTCTTGGAGTCTCTCAGTTCTTGGGTGAAAATGATGAGTGGTGATGGTGTCCCTCGTGGTGAGTGGAGAACGTAGGTGGAGAGCTTATTGGTGGGAGAAAATGAACTGGGCAGCACTGAAGCGGGTCGTGGAGTCCATATGAATGTGACTTCTGGAGAGCGGGTTCTATGCGGCTCCGGGGTGAAAAAGAGAGACCGAGCTACAGCTATGCCCTGAGACCAGCATATCCAGTGACCTACGCTCTACAGTTACTGAGTAATTGGCCAGGGGAAATACACCTCGCAAAAAACAGGGCCGAAGAGAGGAGCACTGAGATGAAGACTTGCACACACAATGGTGGTGTGCAGAGGCATCTGCTCGGGGGCTGAGGCGAGAGGGTTGCTGGAGTCTGCACAACCCTGCATTTCCACACTCACTCCCTCACTCACGGGGAACGGTGCCCACACTGAGCCCATACTGTACCGCAGAGCTAGCCAAGCCTCGCTCCAGTTCCCACAGAGGAGATGTGGCCAGAGAGGAAAGAGAAAGATCCTGGTGGTCTTAAAAAAACAAAACAAAACAAAAAAAAAAAAAACCAAAAAACCAAAACTGAGAGTTTCTAGTAGTGGCTAAGACCCTTCTAATGCCAGAGATGGTTAAAGATGTCAAATGCCATAGAGGCCAATAGAGTGGAGCTATAAGTCGCCCCAAATCTCTGGAATCCATTTATACTGATGATGTGCATGTATGGTGTTAACTGTTGGGGCTGAGAAAGGAAACAGGCCTTGCTGTCTGCATGTGTGAAAGAGACTAAGATGGAGAGCAAGCACATCAGATTTAGATAGAAGCAACAGTGGCTGGGTTAATGAGGGACTTTGAGACCTCCACATCTAAAGGACAGACGTGTGCCCTGGGGAGTGAGCGCAGGGCTTCTTAAGGCCTCACTGCAGGCAACACGAGGGACCCCTCTTTGGCTAGGCAGCATCAGGCCATGGCTTACAGAGGTAGTGCTCTCTTTGGAATTTCTACAGGGAGCAAGCGCCTATGTGTCACTCCCTGCAGCCATAATTCTTCACAGAGAAAGCTTAGTGCTGAGGTGTTGCTGGTGGTAGGAACGAAGGAACATGGTCAGATTTCTGGGCAGAATCTGTGTCCACAGCTGGTGGGACTGGGTCACTCAGGGGCTTGGATGTGAGAGGAAGAGCATGTTTCTTTGGAAAGGACTTAGCGGACACTGGGCTCCTCAGAGCAATGCCCATTTCCTAGATAACAGAGGAACACTTCCAAGAAAAGATGGCTTTTCTTTCTTGAAAACAGATGTCCAAAGGTCATAGCTAAAAAGAGAGCTTGAGAGGAAGTTGGAATTGCTGGAGTGTTGTCTGAAAGCCAGGCAAATAAGCTGAGCATGTAGAAGTGAAACCTTGCCTCAGGGGTCTTAAGGACCTCAAGGAAAAGAGGGATTGGGTGGTGGCTGAGGCAGGTCAGATCTCACACAGAATCTGCTGTGATCTACAGGGACTTCAGTCCCAGGAAATTCCAGACCTTGCTCCAACCTTGGGAAAGCTGAAAGATCCACGACATGGACTATCCTCTGTGGAATGGAGACTTTATCAAAGAGCAGAGTCTGCTAACCTCTACCAGGGGAGAGGGTTGACGACACTGCTTTCCCTAGCTCTTCCCTTCTCCTCTAAGGTAAGTCAAAGTCTGTAGGAGTAGTGGGACTATTTCCTTTGTCATCTCAGCATCTGGTGTTTGCTAGGTAGCAGCACACAAGACATCCTCACATTGCTGTTCTGTGTGCAGACCTAACTGTCCTATCATGACTTCCCTGCCTATCAGGTCTCCACAGGCTGGGCCCACCCAGGCTGCTGAGAGTGACTTGGCAACTCAGCAGATCAGGGTGTGGCTAAGGGGTTGGCTAGGCCCTGGCTCCATCTCTGCATTTCATAGCAAGGAAGGGAAGATGTTGGGTTGGAGAGAAAGAACCAGAAAAGCAAGAAGCAATTGAATAAAGGAAACAAAGCAAGAGAGAGACATTCTCTTAGTAGGTGTTGCTGACACTCCTCTTTGGGAAGGCTCCTTTGTAAGGGGTAACATTTTAAAATTGTATGTATGTATGTATGTGTGTGTGTGTGTGTGTGTGTGTGTGTGTATGAGTGTATGATATGAGTGTGTGTGTGGTACATGTGAGGAGGTATGTGTAACCACCTGGTCAGAGCACACCTGCCTGGGCTGCACACATCATTATAGGAGTCATTTCTTGTCCTCTACCTTGTGGATTCTGTGGATTAAACTCAGGTCATGGTGTTTGAAGGCAATCATCATCCTTACCTCTTCAGCCATCTTGACAGCCTGGGTGTTAGTGCAGAAGGTTTTGAACCTTCGTACCCATCAGAACTTCTCTGGCTGGCCCATGAAAACATATCAATACCCATCATCCCCCACAGTTCCTGACTCACTAGGTTTATGCATGACCCAAGCACACACACTTCTGGTTGGAGCAGATGCTGCACGTTTCAAGACTACATTTTGAGAAATCCCTGCTTACAAAAAGGAGTTTGCTACCTGAGCAACCGGTGGGAAGAATTTGGTGCTGCAGAAGAGGGAGTCCTGGAGGCAAAGAGGAAAGCAGCGGGGATGCTAGATGGCAGATAACATCCTCCAGCTTTGGTAAGGGTTTGGAATAGGTTATGTTTGGGGCAGGGGGATTCCTTGTGGAGTCTAGACATGGCTTGAGCTCTGACTTCTGGGATGACACAAGAGTGGATAAGCTATCACCCATGCCACAAATGAAACTGAAACTCATGGGGTTTCAGAACTCGCAGGCGAGCGTTCGCCAGTTTGGATGGAGGCTGTGTTGCAAGAATTTCTCTTAGTGGCACATACCTACAATTCCAGCACCAAGGAAGTGAAGGCAGGAGGATTATAAGTTTGAGGCCATATTGGGTTATAAAGTGAGACTCTGTTCTAAAAAAAACTCTAAAACAAAGGACTTTCCTTTTAAAGTTCAAGGAATAAGACAGGTGATGGTGGTAGACACCTTTAATCCCAGTGCTCAGAGGGTAGAAGCAGGAAGATCCCTGTGAGTTCCAGGTTAGCCCGATCTACAGAGTGAGCTCCAGGACAGCCAGGGCCCCACAGAGAAAACTGGTCTTGAAAAAAGAGAAACCTAAAAAAAAAAAAACTTTTTAAAACTCAAGGAATAATAAATAGTGTTCACATCACCAGGATCTGGGAAGACAATGTCCACATCACTCTTCAGTGAGGAAGATGTGGACCAATCGCTAGACCCTAGTGGACCTCAGCAACACATAGGGGAGCTCTGGGGAGGCAGAGCTCTCAGCTTAAGAACAAAAACCTTTCGAGGACTTCAACCAGATGCATGTAGTACTGAGTTACTAAGTCTAGGGGGACGAGACCTCTACTGTCCGCTAACTTCCCCAGTGTCCCAGGGATGACTGGGAGGACAAAAATGTCTTCTACCGCACTGCAACTTCCCCCCTCTGTAGACCAGGCTGGCCTCAAACTCACAGAGATCCACCTGCTTCTGCCTCCTGAGTGCTGGCCCCAAACACGTTTTAAACATTCTTTTTTGTATTTATTTGTTTGCTTCGTGTCCGTCGCATGCCACGCCCACTGGTGTGGAGATCAGGAGTTAGTTCTCTGTAACCACGCAGCTTCCAAGGTTCACACTCAGAGCACCAGTCTTGGCAGCAAGCACCTTTACCCACCAGTATGCCTTGCTCTACCCCTCCCTTTAGGTAAGGTCTTGCTGGGTTGCCCCTAACTCCTGGAGTTAGCTTCTCCCACCTTACCCTTCCCTACAGCTCACTATGAACAGTGGCCTCTAAGAATTAGGATTATCAAAATTTCCTCTTCTTCCTACACTGATGGCTTTCTTTGAAAAGAAAATAAGCTTTTTTTTGTCTTCCTTCCTTCCTTCCTTCCTTCCTTCCTTCCTTCCTTCCTTCCTTCCTTCCTTCCTTCCTCCTTCCCTCCCTATTCCCCACTTCCTTTTTTTCCTTCTCCTTGAGACAGGGTCTCTCTACATAAATCTGGCTGTCCTACAATTCACTATATAGACCAGGCTGCCCTTGAACTCAGAGATCCGCCTGTCTCTGCCTCCCAGGTGCTAGAATTAAAAGCTGACACCACTCTACCCAGCTCTACTCATCGCTTTATACATTTAAAAATATATATTTTTAGAAAATAGTTTTATTTTATACTTTGGTTTCAACTGCTTCGTGAATCTATAGGATCTTTTTCCTTGAAAAGGGAAAAGGGTTTTCATGGAAGTAGAGGGCAGATGAGATGGTCAGCAAGGCTCACGTCAAGCCTGATGGCACCGATTGGTGGAAAAAGAGAAGCAACTCCTGCAATTGTCCTCTGACCCCTACATGGGTGTTGTAGCCCATGCTGCCCCCTCCTTGCTAAAAATTAAATGAAAATGTACGGATGAAAAAAGAAAGGGAGTTTAACTTTACTGCGGGATAGTGAACTGGGGCCATAACCTTGCTAGTGTGCCTTTGAAACAACCGAACTAACCCGTCCTGTAACGAGTTTATTTTAACAAGCTCCCAGCACTGGTTTGTAAGGAATCCGGCTGAGTGGGTGGACAGACCTCGGTTGTTGGTGATGCTTTTCCCAGCTGCTGGGACGAAATATCCTGAGAAGAAGCAATGAGGGGAAACAGGGCTTGTTCCCGTGCACGGTTCAAGCCTGTCGTGGGGGGAAGTCAAGGGCACCAGGAACTTAAGGAGAGGGGTCTGGTCACGTCGCATCTCAGAAGCAAAGGATGATGAGCGCAGGCTCCGCCGCTGCTCTGCGCCTTTCGTCTGGTTCAGGGAGCAGCCCGTGCAACACTGTCGCCCACATTTAAGGCTGCTCTTCCCCCCTCCATTAACCTAATTAGGAAAATCCTCCCAGGCATGCCCGCAGTCCAGCTGACTGCAGACAAACCTTCACTGAGACTCTCTTGCAGGTGATTCTAGGCCCTGCCAAGCTGACAACTGAAACTACCCATCACACGATGGCTCCACTCACGGCTCGCGTGTGGACGGCGCAGCGGGACCGACCGCTAGCAAACGGTAGGACCCTTCAAAGACGGTCATGCTGCACAGGCCCAGCTTGAGTTAATGCACACAAATCCAGCTCAACCAGGGACCAAAGCGAAACCGCTGTTTACAGTCCCAGCTCCTTCAAATCCAACCTTTCAAAGTTGTCTTGTAGGTGGCCGCATTGGTTCTGTCCATTTGCTTCGTTATCACTAAGCCATACAGTGTCTCATTCATCCGGATTCATCCCGGCCTCCTTTGTCCCCTGTGGCCAGTCAACTTCTAGAAACTTCCTGTTTCTTTTTCTACCAATTAAAAGTTGCATACGGTAGCCTCCTCTTTCTTATCTAATAGAACATGTTATGAGCTCTCTTTTTCTCTTCACTTTCTATATCCTGGAAATCGCTCCATACCAGAGACGGTATGGCTCGCAAGCCTAAATATTTACTATACTTAGGCCACTGAAGGTGGGCTTGCCAGCCAGGATGTAGCCCGGTGGGAGAGTCATACAGTCCCTCCTGTTAAAGGACAAATGTTGCCACAGACAGTTGGTAAAAGTGCGGATGTCCACTTTATTTACAAAAACAAATAATTGTGGCCTTTAGCTTGCAGATTGTTTTATTCCGGGAGTTGATTCTTGCAACAGGAACCAATTGTCTTGATTCTTGAGACTTTCAAGGTGTATTCCTGTTGAGTAGACCTGGCTTCTTTTTATAACCTGTAATCTTACAGTCTGTTATTAAATATGTAATTAATGTGTATGTGTGGGTGTTTATGTGAATTTATGTGCATACTGAGCTACAGAAGAGAGTGTCAGACTCTCTTAAATTGTAGTTACAACTTGTTAGCCTCCCAGTGCGTGCTGGGAACTGGGTCTGGGTCCTCTGCAGGAGAAATGGTGCTCTCAACCGCCAAGCCGTCTCTCCAGTCTTTGCTTTTTGTCTTATATTTGTAAAACAGCCCGTGAAATTAATGACTTTGTATTTTATTTATTTTTATTTGGAGGTTTGGTTCATAGACTAACTCTACACATAATTTCCAAAAAAAGTATTCAGAATGATTTAAGCAGTATTAATGACTGAATCTTCAGATGAGTTATAATTTAGAGAGATGACACAAAGATAAACTTTGCTTATCTTATAATTACAACTTGTACATGCTTATTTTCGAAACAGAAATATTAAGATGTGCTGAGAAACAGTTTTAAAGTTATAATAACATTTGAGAAATGTAAACATATTCTGGGGTTTAAGTTGTTAAAAATGCGTTGGAGGTGGCATGACAGGGAGTTCAGGGGAAGTCAGAGCACCGCTTTGGGGAGTTAGCTCTCTCTATCAGGTGGATTGCAGGGCTCAAACTCAGGTCATCAGGCCTAATAGCAACCACACTTACCCACTGAAAGCCATCTTGCTAGGCCTATGCTGGGATCTTACAATCAGAGGCAGAAGTGTTTTCAGCAAGTCTTGCTTCCATGGCAATACCTTGCTACTGGAAGATTGTGTCGCTCCACATAGTCCAGGATCATGAGTTACAGAGAACCCTGCTGCTAATTTCTTGTATAGCACAGCATCCATTAACTGCACAGCTTCAAAGAGTAGAAAGCCCCCCCCTTAACTGACGTCCAGACTGTTGTCCTGCTAGAATTGCTATCAAGTCATTGACAACAGTCTTGCCTTTGGCTTGGTCTCATTTGCTCCATCTAGAGCTGGGTTCTAGAGCTGGGTTGAACAGACCTTAGGTATGAGAATTCCAAAGCTGTGAGTGAACGTGAGGCTTCCGGGATCCAGAAATAAGCTGCAGCTGAGCAGTTGCACCGTTCACGGGAGCGTCAGTGTTCTGACAGTTGCCCAGTTTTTACCGAGAAGGAGCGCTATGTTTATAAGCATACTAACTGCCAAGGCCTTCTTTTATTTTTATTTTCTGTGGCTATTCAGCGTAGTGGGGAACTAGAAAACATAGCATCTCTTCCTCACTTGAGTTGTTATTAGAGAGGACTGCATTTGTGTTAGTGAAAACAGCTTGGTCCTGCGAGTAAGGGAGTTAGGAGATAACTCAAGGAATGCTAAGCTGCTTTATATGGAAAAGCAAATAGACTGTGCTTGACGGTGGGGTTGGGGGGGGAAGTGGGGGAGAAGGAAGGAATGGCAGTGTGTGGTGATGAAGACATCACAAGATGGGACCCATCTCTGCCAACATTGTCTGGCTGAAACAAATATCTTCTTGTTTAAGGGTAATAGACCTCCAATTGTTCACTGGCAGGTGGTTGAAA
The DNA here is from genome assembly GCF_030254825.1 of Meriones unguiculatus. Classification (NCBI taxonomy): domain Eukaryota; kingdom Metazoa; phylum Chordata; class Mammalia; order Rodentia; family Muridae; genus Meriones; species Meriones unguiculatus. The sequence goes on along the minus strand of NC_083350.1, from coordinate 173,711,070 downwards.
TCGTGACTTTGTTTTCAACACAGTAACTGGTAATTTGAACAAGAGCATACCAATTATATAGGAGGCTAATTCTGTTCTTCAGCTGACCCTTTAAAGCCTACATAGTAAAAGAAGGAAGAGGAGAGAGGAGGGCTACAAAACACTATGGATATTTGAAAAAGAATATTTTATCTTTCTCTAAAATTACATACACTACATATGTATGCGTATACCGAGCTATATAGTTTAAATTACTTTATGCCATGAGCCATAGACTATCTAATAAAAACCTATGTACCAGGCATGAGAAGCCTCTTCCTCAACAGTTGGTCTATGAAATTCTAGAAAAACAAACAAACAAAAACTACTTACTAGAAATAGACTTCCAGTGAGGAGATGAAGCTTTGTCAGCTTCACGACTTTTCTAGGCATTGCTGTGTGTGTGGGCATGGAGGCCGAGAGGACAGAGAACCAGAGGCCTCACAGCTAGCTGGTACCCTGGAAGCCCAGTGCACATTCTCTTTACCTGGGTGATGCTTAAAGCAGAATCTTCTCTTCAGGGAACAGTCCATGGCTATTTGGGGACCCCAGAATTCTTTCCAGGTGGACTGGGGGAGGGGGCCTCACACCTACCCACTACCCAGCGTGGTGGCTTCGTGGTACTACAGGCTCATCACGTACACTTGCCTCAGCACTCAGGACTGCGCCTGGCCCTGCTCAGGCTGGTCTGGCCAGCAAGTTGGCATAACTGGTTAGGACCTTTGTCAGTTCCACTTTAGCGCCTGTCAGTGCAATGACTTTATTCCTCTAGGTTAACCAAGGATTTCATTAATCGTCAAGGATTAACCAAGGATGAACTGTACACTCTCAGGTCAACTCTTTGCTAGGTGTGAGGTGAGGAGCAGGTCCTCGGGAAAAGGACAGGACTAAAAGCAACCCCTCCACCCTTCCAAGAGCAGTCTCCCTTGTCTCCTGTCAGCCCCGCGCATCTCTCTGGGTGCCTGGTTCCACTGGTAAACACTGATCTGCTTCACAATTCAGTTATATCAGAAATCATCGATCTTGAAGTTGTGGCTAACAGCACTTCAAGCAGTTATCCCGGAAAGGAAGAGCTTGATAAGATTTGTACCCCCTTCCTTAGCAGCCTGCAACAAAGTTGTCATTCTGTGACCTTCATGGCTCCTCAGAGAACAAAACCAGAAAAAGGAACATTTTCTCTGGATCTGAAATCTTAGAGAAATTTGTCGCAGAGACACAATGACAATATTGTTTAACCATGGTTGGCTACTTATTTATTTAGAGTCAAGGTCTCACTATGTAGTCCAGGCTGTCCTCTAATTCATGGTGGTCCTCTTGGTCATCTTCCCAAGTGCTGACATTTACAGGCATATACTATTAAACCTGGCCTTCCCCACGATTCTGATGACTAGCACCACAGATGAAGGACACACTTTTTATGTATGTTTGAAGATAAGGTCCTGGCTTGTGGCTTGCACTGTCCTCAAACTCACCATACAATTCATGCTGGCCTCTAATTTTCAGTGATCCTCCTGCCTCAGCCTCCAAAATACTAGGATTACAGGTGCAACTCACTGCATTTGACATGGAGTGCGTTCTTTTTGGGGGGTAGGGTGGGGCAGGATGGGGATTATTTCTAGACAGGGTTTTTCTTTGTAGCCTTGGCTGACCTGGACTTGCTTTGTAGACCAGGCTGGCCACAAACTAACAGAAATCCACCTGCCTCCACGCAGAGCCAGGAGAGCGCTAGATCTCTTGGAGCAGGAGTTACAGGCAGTGGTGATGTGTCCACTTCAATGCTGAGAACTTAACTTGCTTGGAAGGAAAAGTAAGTGCTCTTAACTGATGAGTTGTATCTGCTCAGTTAAAAACAAACAAACAAACAAACACAAACCCATTTTCTTATTTAATGTGTTTTGTAATGTGCACGTATGTGGACATCACATGCATGCCTGGTGATCTCAGAGGCCAGAAGAGAGTATAAGATCCCCTGTGACGGTTTTAAGCTGCTGGAGATTGAACCCTGGTCTTCTGGACGAGCAGCCAGGGTGTCAGTGCTCAAGACAGGTGTTCATGCAAGGAGTCTGAGCAGCACCAAGAAGTTGTCAGCGTACACACAACTTATGTGCTTATTGTTGTTGAAGACAGAACATGCCAGGTGAGCACCGTAACTACATCTCAGCCCAGAATTTATTTCCTCAGCGTTCTGATATTATATATGCAACAAATACAAATATTCACCATCCTTTATCTTTTTCCAATATTCTATCAAAAGGGATTATTGGGCGTGCATATATCATAATAGAAGTATAATCTAGAAAGGGACCTGATTTTTTTTTTTTTTCCAGCCCAAAGCTTTGGGAGCATCTCCACGTGGGATTTGTAGGTTTATGGCTTTTAAGCTTTGATTCCTGTGTGTGAACTGTGATTTTTCTGGTCTATCATCTATAGAGTTCGTAGTCCCAATCCACAAACCCAAGATGGTCCCTATGGAGTTGCCCTGTTTCTTAGGCTCCTCTTCTTCTCTGTCCCTTTTCAGTGTTTGGTCACAGAAATCTCTGGCAGGTTTGGGAACTATAGACCTGTAAACCACACTGCTTGAAGGCACAATTGCAGTGTTTTTTCCCTTCCTCCCTTTCGCCCCTCCATCTCAACTGAGTTAAGGTCTTGCTATGTATCTTAGGCTTGCTTGTTATTGGCTCTGTAGGCGACACCCGCCTGTAACTTTAACTCTTCCTGCCTCAGTCTTCCAAGAGTTTGGATGGCAGGCCCATACCACCGCGGACGCTGTCCTCTGATGCTGTCATTTCCTTTCATCAGAGCATCTGTTCCCAGTGCACCGCTGACGGGACTATCAAACTCTTTCCTTTCTGCCTCTCTCAAGCATTCGTTTTACTTCACATGCTACAACTTTTGGGAAATCAACGGCCAGTAAACGCTCCTTCTGCCTTCTTGCAGGAAGGAAGCAGTGGCATAAATTATAGCCCAACACTCATCCATATTAATTCTGGAGGCGATTACAGTTTGAAAGGACTTTTCCTCTGTGGTGTTGGCCTGCATGTATGTTTATGGCCAAATTCGTACCTGCTGTCAGCACAGTGGTTGGCAGAAGGCTGCATCGGATCGCCAGGAACTGCGGGTAGATGGTGGTGAGCTGCCTTGTAGGTACTGGGACCCTGACCCCGTCCTTCGCTGGAGAAGCAAGTGCTCTTCAGCCCTGGACCACTTCCAGGCCGCCACTACACTTTCTTATGAGAAAAACAAAACAAAACACTTTTTAAAATGTAAGTGTAGAGCATGTATTGCTATGGAAAGATAGCCACAACATACTATTTGGCTTATATCGCTATCTGGCTGACGTCAATGTTGAAAACGGGCCTCCGAAGCTGAAACGAATAAAGTTCTGTCTACTTGTCCCTGGAATCCACACTTCACAGCTTCGTTGGTAGCTGAACTGGTGAAGACAGCTGAGATGGTCTCAGGCTTCCACTAATAGTATCTTGGTTTCTGTTTTCTGTTCTTCATGCTTTTCTGTAAACTACCAAGACCTGAATGTTTTGCCCGACGCACTGAGCACCGCGCGCTCAACTCAGGAGTTCGGCTTTTAAGCGCACTCGGGAGAGGAGCCGGGACCAGAGCGCTCTCAGCTGTGCAAACGACTTGTGTATTCTGAAGGATGCTGAGGACCGGGCAGTCTGGGCGCCTCTGGCGGGTCACCGACTGCAGGGAGCCGGCTCTCCGGCGGGGCGAGCGCGCCTGGGCGGGGACCCCACCGGCCCGGGCCAGGAACCGGGGAGGTAACAAAGAAAGGCTCCAGCCCGCGCGGGCGTGGCCCCAGTCCTGAGCAGCGGCGGGGCCGCCGCCCGCGCGTCCCCGCCCTGGCGCCACGCCGCAGCTCCTGGGAGGCGCGACCCCGGCCGGAGGCGCGCCCGCCCCGCCAGCGGCCCTCCGCGGAGGCGCCCCGCCCGCCCGCCCGCGCGTCCGCGCCGCGCGCCCAGTGCGCAGGCGCAGCGCCCGCGGGCCGTTGACTTTCAAAGGCCGCCCGCGCCCTCTCACTGGCGGAGGCGGCGCGCTTGAAAGTTGCTCGCCCGCTGCCGCGGCGCCGCGAGGCTCCGCGGGCTCCGCCCCCTCAGGGCACCTGAAGACGCCGGGCGAGCGAGCGAGCGGCCCGCAGTGTCGGCTCCCGCCTGCCCCCGAGGTCGCCGTCCGCGCCGGCGCCGTCCTCCGGTGAGTACCCTCGCGGCCCCGAGCCGCCCGGCCCGGGCTGAGGCGGGGGAGGCCGGGCTGAGGCGGGCGGGCGGGCCTCCCGCGCGCGGGCTGCAGGCCGGGCCCGGGGCGGGGGGAGCCCGGCCGACCCCGCAGGGCCACGCGGGCCGCGGGAGCCCGACGCCCCGGAGAAGGGCGGGGGCGCTGCCGCTTGAGCCGCTCCTTTGTTGGGCGCTCGCGTAGGACTTGTGCCCATTTTCCAGACGCGAGCCTTCCTCGGTAAAAGTGGCCGCGAGAGCCCGCGGCGTCGCAGGGACAGACCCGGGACGCGGGCCGGCGGGTGGGTGGGAATGGCTGGGGTCAGTCGTTTCCAGCGGGTGAGGTACACGGCCGCGGAGGTTTCTCGGCGGCTTGCTGGGTGGAGCGATCGGAGCTGTGCAGCCGGGCGTGGTGGTGCCTGTAATGCCAGTTAGTTTGGCACCTGTAATGCCAGCACGGGGAGACCGAGGCAGGATCTCCCGTGAGTTCCAGGTCGTCAGCCGTCAGCGAAGGCTACACAATTAGATCTGATTTCAACTAAACAAAAAAACCCAACAACAGAAAACCACCAAGCCAAACGACGAGTGTTTCGTTCCCTTCATTATATCGGCTACACAGATGCTTTCTTTATGTTGTAAAAAGTCCTTTGTGTGGCAAAATGTTGGAATTTTCGAGATGAAATATTTACTGTAGGCTGGAGTAGCTAGCTGTTTGTCTCACTACTTTGTTAAAAAATAACCCAACAGGAGAGTTAGTAAACAACCATCTCTATGTAGTTTTCTTCTCTCCCCTCCCAACCTTCCCCCTTTAAAAAAAAACCTGAAATATTAAATTGTTTTAATTTTAGAATAACGAAAGATCCCGGAAAGTTGGAGAAGATAAAGTATATTCGGTATCCAGATCAGCAGATCAATAGAGCGGGTAAGCGCTGGGAAATGAGTGTCTGTGAAGAACATTCGTTCGGTACATTACCGTGCGTTATCTCTGGGCCAGGGTATAAAATTTAAAATCTCTTTTAAAAAGACGTATATTGATGGTGTATACAATTTTAACCGTCTTGTGGAGGAAGCATAAAGTGAGAAATAGCTCATTTAAAAGCTTTTCTCTGTGTGTAGCGCTGGCTGTCCTGGAACTTGCTCTGTACAAGACGCTGATCTCTAACTCAGAGATACCCCTGCCTCTGCCTCCCGGAGTGCTGGGATTAGAACCGTTGCCTGGGTAGTTTTGCCTGTATCTAGCAGATACTTTACAAGGGTACGTGTACATCGGAAGGCATACACATAAATGTATTATACAGTTGCAGACTGGATTTATTATTCAAGTTACTTTTATTTTTCGCCCAGTATTAACAGTGATCTACATTCAATTTGAGTTACCTAAGTTACTGTAATTTAACCTGGTAAAGTAAAATTTTGATTTTAGATAACGTGTATTTTGACATTGCCTTTCAGCAAGTATGTTGCTGAATGTTTTCCATCAAATGTAATTTCACCTTGAGAAGTATTTTTAAAAAAATCGGTTACAGTTATAATTTATGTTAATTCCTGGTTAAGTTAACATTAATAGCTTCATTTATAACTTGGTGGAACAGGTTGATATTAAAATGAAACAGAACAAATGAGTGAACACTTAAAATTAGATATTGCTATAGCATTTTTTAAAACAAGTATAATTGTGTCCAGGCAGGACTGCCAGGGCTACACAGAGAAACCCTATCTCGAAAAGCCAAAAAAAAAAAAAAGTTTAATTGTATATTCATACATGAAAATATTTTAAATTGTTTTAGACTTAAAATTAGCATATATTATATAAAATAGGTCTCAATACAAGATTTCATATATGTATATATTGACTGACAATGGTTTATTTTAAAATTTTGCCTTATGGTAATATATAAGTAGCATAAGCATAGTAAATCTCCCTTTCTTCCTCCCTCCCTCCCTCCCTCCCTCCCTCCCTCCCTCCCTCCCTCCCTCCCTCCCTCCCTCCCTCCCTTCCTTCCTTCCTTCCTTCCTTCCTCTGTAATTTCACACAGTAGACATTTTATCAGTTAGGGCCACATGGCTGTGAAGCCCAGAATTGGTACAGCACCACCCATTTTCCCCAGACTTCTCACTGACTCGCCCGAAGTCCTGTGGCAAGTCCTGGAGCCCTGCAGTTGGGAAAGGTAATTTCCTGAGATTGTAAACTATCATTCATCCCTGTGTGATGGCACCTGGCTGGCAATCTTAGCACTCAGGTGGAGGCAATAGCCCCGGGAATTCAGAGTCACCTTTCCTACCTGTGCAGTTTGAGGACAGCTTAGATCACACGAGACCATGTTCAAAAATGAAACAACTAAAAAGTAGAATTTTATAACATTCATGTTCAAAGTTGAAGAGCAGTTAACTTATGAATTAAAATTTAAAACCATGGGATTAGGAGTTGTGTATTTAATATTGCTTATATCTAGTATCCAATTAGACACTATAGAAATTCAGTCTTAAAAAAATGAGAAATTTAGAAGAAATGATTTACAAATAGGTAATTAACCTTGTGTTTCATCCCAGTATTAAAAAACAAACTGTTGGGGACGCCTGCAAACAAAAGACTGTATGAATAATAAATAAAAATAAATCCTTAAAAAAAAAAAGAAGATGGGGTTGGGGATTTAGCTCAGTGGTAGAGCGCTTGCCTAGCAAGTGCAAGGCCCTGGGTTCGGTCCTCAGCTCTGAAAACAAACAAACAAACAAACAAACTGTTGTTTGATAACTTGAAGTTAATTGGGATCTTGACTAAAGTATAGGTTTTTACTTCAGATTTTAGTACTCATTGGAGGAAAATACATTTTACATGGCTTTTATTTTTTTGTTACTTTTTAAAAGCATAATTAATACAGTTTGATTTAAAATTTATAATCTGACAGAAGAAAATAGTTTAAAAAACTTCATTTTTTATTGTATTATATGTTGCATTCGTTTACCATTTAAGTCCTTTTTAAAAATGTGTACAGTTCAGCGCCATTACATATATTCACGTTTTGCAATCGTCAGTACAACTTCAAGATCTTTTTATCTTGCCAAATTCTTTCTGTACTTATTAAACAGTGGTTGCGTTCTCTTACCTCAGACTGCAGCTTCCAACATTCTGCTTTCTGTTTCTAGTTTGCTATTTGAAATTTTTTCAAATCTAATGTGATTACAACTTTTTCACCCTCTGTTTACCTCACTGAATTATTTTAGGTTTCCTCTTACTGAATTAACAAGATTCACACTTGTACTGGAGAGTGAGTCTAGACCCTTGCTCTATCACTGACCTACAAGCCCAGCCTCGTCATGGTTGGGTATTCCTTTAATGTACACTATTCATTTTTGCTAATACAGTGCTTAGGATTCTATAAAGTATCCATTTTTTTTGAAATTGACCTATTTTTTGTTTGTACTATCTCTGCAGGGCTTTGGGATCCTACTGTACTGTCTTAAGTTTGTATACTCATAGTTTTATTCTAGGACAGATGAACAAGAAATTGTTTCATGACCATTTAAAAGAATTCATCATAAAAGCTTGCTCTGAGCCCCCCAGCCCCCTGCCCAAGATAGTATTTTTTTAACTTGAAAAAATTTCCACAAATTTGCTCTATTTTCCTGGGTCAGTTTTAGTAACTTGAACTGATTTGTTCAATACTTTGAACACTTGATTTGTTGTAAATTGTCAGATGTAATAGTGTAGAGCTATGCAAAGATACTATGTACACTTTTGGCTTACACTTTTCTCTTTTTATTCTTTTTATGTTTGCTCTTCTCAGTACAGTGTTACTCCTGTCCTCTCTTGGTTAGGATATTGCTTCAAGATGATTTGCCCCACTTGAGGGATGTAGCAGTGGCTTTGCTGGGTGTTTGAGGTCCCCAGACTCTTCATGCTTGCTGACACAGTTGTGGACTTCACTGGGCCTGAAGTGTTTTTACACTTGTTTGCTGGTTTCCAGTCCTTGTTGAACATTAGATTTAAGTATACTAGTTCCTCACCAGACCAGATAGACCTTGGTATGTGTGCAGCATTAGGTAGTGAGAGTGCTGAGGAGTCTTCAAACAAGTTAGCCTTTCTGCACTTTGTGTGGCAGAAGCGAGTCACCATGTCTAATTCACATTAGGAACCTTCTCAAGGGGCTAGAGATTGTTGGCAGTCAGCCTTGGGCTGCCAGCATAGATAGCTAGTCATTTATTTACTTAATTGTAGTAATTTGTTTTCTAATTTTCTCCATTTATTTCACTCTGCCTTTTCTTTTTTCTTTCTTTTCTGTTTTTTGCATGGGATCTGGCTGTGTTTCCCCAGGCTGGAAATGATCCTCAGTGATGTTGAAATGGTCCTCCTACCTCCTATCGCTGCGTCTGGAGCCCCCGGGCTGATACATGCTAGGCCTGTACTGCTGTGCTTGGTTAGCGCTTTTCCTTTTAGTGGAATCTTCATGTTCTAGTCATTCTTTTTACTTAATGATACCCTCCCTATTTTTTAATCATAGTTTTTGCTAATGCTTTTATGAATAAATCTAACAATTCTGGGGTAATACCTTTTTTGTTTTAGAACTTAGGGACATTTTGTATATTGTCTTTTAGCAACATTTCTTTTTGCTTTGTGTGTATCTGGCTATTTGCTTTGCATAACCAACATTTGAAAGTTTGGCTAGCTATGTCTAAGAAGACATTTTTACTAATGTCTGGCATCTTAGTGCTGTTTTTAAAAATCTGGTTAGCCCAGCTAGCATCTAGTTGCTAGGTGTGGCAGTTGGGAGTGAAAATGTCTGCATGAGTTCAAGCATTTGAAAAGAACACCTGGTGCCCAGTTGGCAGCACTGTTGGAGAGATTAGGCAGTCTTTCTGAAGGACATGTTACTGTGTGTGTGTGGGGGGGGGTGCGGTTTTGAGAGTTGAAAGTCTGCCTCAGTTTCCATTGGTTCTTTCTATTTCATGCCTGCTGTTAAAAATGATTCTCTTCTTAGCTTCCTGCTCTGGCTGCTGTGCTGTCCTCATTATTATGGACTCTAACCCCCTGGAACTGTAAGCCAAAATAAACTCTCTTCTCTAAGTTGCCTTGGTAATGATATATATTTTTTAACTTTTATTAGTTACACTTTATTCACTTTGTATCTCCCCATAACCCCCCCCTTCTCCCCTCCTAATCTCACTTTCCCTCCCTCTTCACGCATGCCTCTCCCCAAGTCTACTGATAGGGGAGGTCCCCCCTCCTTCCTTCTGATCTTATTCTATCAAATCTCATCAAGAGTGGCTGCATTGTCATCTTCTGTGGCCTGGTAAGGCTGCTCCCCCTTCAAGGCTGTAAGTCTCAGCATCTGCTTTGATAGAATCTTCACTAACCCTTTATCTGACAGAGGGCAAATATCCAGTATATATAAAGAACTAAAGAAGCTGAAAAGCAGCAAACCAAGTAATCCAATTAAAAAATGGGGAACAGAGCTAAACAGAATTCTCAGCAGAGGAATATCGAATGGCAATGGTATTTTATCACAACAGAAAAATAACCAACACACATGGCTTCTTAAGGATTATACCTAGAACTCAGGAAGTATTGCTTGTTAGTCAAAGTAGTCATTTGACCTATACAAAATTCTAAAATTTTCTGTGTGGGTGGTGGTAAATAGATTTCATCTCTTGATAAAAGGAGTAGCAACCAAGTTATATATTAGAACAAAATGTATAAAGGGATAACTGATAACTGGTCATTTTTTTTTCTTTTTTTTTTTTAATTACTGTGTTCTTGACAGCCTCAAACTTTTAATCTTCCTGCCAACTTCCAGTGCTGATGTTTTCTTGGTTTGCATTGTGCATTTTTGCCTGGCTACTTGTAAGATTGTCTTTTTAATTATTTTTTTTCTGTATGCTGGTTAAATGAAACAACTTATATTAATATAAAAGCTGGCAGCTTTTTCTATTCCCTGTTTTTGTTTTTGTAAACCTATCACATTTATCTTCTGACATTGTCTTTTAGTTTTCACTGTTTTTTGTTTTTTTTTTTTCCTTTTCCCCCTGACGCAGGTTCTTTGTAGCTCTGGCTGTCCTGGAACTCACTGTGTAGTCCAGGCTGGCCTCAAACTCAGAGTTGTGCCTGCTTCTGCCTCCCCAGTGCTGGGGTGAAAGGTCTGTGTGCGCCTCTACACCTAGCTTCACTTCTGTTTTTGTAAACTATATTTTAAATGTACTGAATTTTTTTCTTTGCATTTGGGCTGGCCGACTCAGGGACTGAGTTGCTTGTCACATAGCTAATGAGCAGAGAGCAATCTTTGCAGACCATGCAGGGAGGAGAACTGACCTCTGAAGGCTGTGTTCTGACCACATGCTTACCATGACTCACATGTGCATGTACTCACATCTTACACACATTCAGACTAGCCTAACTCCAACATTTTTATTAAGTAGATATTTGTTGGCTTTTCCTTAATAAGGAAAATTATAGTTCTTTTTGTGCCTCCCTTTCAGTGTAATTTTCTCACTTGGTAAATCAACATTTGGTATATATGTTAATATGTGTAAGTCATATAATCTACTCTCTTTCATGGTTTTATTCTATTTTTTTGTCATTATCCCTCAGTATGTTCAGGCATTAAAATTCTATCAGTAAAGACATCCCTTTTGGATTTGTCCTTCTCCTACATTGCCTATATAGTTGTCTTGGGGTTTGCTTTTCTGTTCTCTTGTAAGACTTTTCTGCTTGCAGTAGCATCTTTAGAATTTTATAATTTTTTTGTGTGTCTGTGAGTATGTACCTTATGAATCTAGTACCCATGGAGGGTATTGCACCTTGGAGACTGGTGTTACAAGCTCTCCTGAACTGTCATGTTTGTGTGGTGGGAAGTGAACTCTGGGTCCCCTGCAAGATTAGCCTCTTAAGAGGCGAGCTGCTTCTTCAACCTTCAGGGGGAGTTTATTTTTGGATGCTATCTTTATATCAAAGTGATTTTTTTTTTTTTCTCTTAGCATAGTTTTGGGCGCCCTTAAGGAAGCTTGAAGACATTGCTTCATTTTTGCCATTGATACTTTTATTGTTTGAATACTTCTTATAACTTAAAAGTTAAGCTTATTTGGTCTATATATGGATTGTCAGACACATTGTCACCCTACCCCCCATTCCCCAAATCTTTGAGTGTCTATGTTTGTGAAAATGAATGCTTCCAGAGATTTATGGAGGTCAGAGGACAACCTTCTTTGAGATTGGGTCTTTTTTTTTTTTTCCACTTCTGCTTCCATTTTGCTGTCTGAGTGCTTGGTTTATTGATATGCGCTATGACCAGCTTTATGTGGGTTTTGAGGATCTAAACCCAGGTCTTTAAGCTTGCATGGTAAATGGTTCACCCACTGAATCATGTCCTTAACCCCTCCCTAGCTTATTTGAGAGATATAAAATAGAGCTTTGAAGATTTAATAATGCTAGAGCTTTTTAATGTTAGCAAACTTAGTCCTAAAATCTTTTTTTTTCTTGTAGTTTTATGTTCTACATATCAAATATCTAATGACCTTAAATCCGGTTTGAATGTATGTATTTTGCTTAAAAATCATTTCTTGTAAAGAACTATTCTGTATTCCTTTATTGTGTATTTTGACATTGTTGAAGTACTCTGAGAAACACGTTTGTTTTTCTTGGTGTAATTTTTGTATGGCTTCACAGCTCTCTGTGGGTGTGGGTTAAGGTTGTAAAGGCTTCTAAACATGAATTCATTTTTTTCAGTGACTTGTCTCCTGTACTGTTGCCCAATTATTACTTTCCTGGAATTCCATACTGGTCAAGACATAGTCTCTACATGCCACAACTTGGCTCATTATGAATCTGAGTATTGTCATATAGTATGTTTCCTGATGGGCTCTTCATTTCTTCTAACAGATTATTAAAAAAAAAAAAGGCTCAGATCGCTATTAACATTCCTATTGATTAGATACTATTTCTGACCTTATAGGCAGCTTACATTCTAATGCATAATATAAATGCTATAAAATTGAAGTAAAAATGTCTATTCAGTTAAATATAGAGGCACCTGATCTAGGGAAGCAACAGTCGTGCAGATGGTGGCTAAAGAGCTAAGGGCTTAACAGATTTAAAGGGGTTTAAAAGAACAATTAGTTACTTCTAATGCTATTGCTACAAACTTTTTTTTTTTTTGGTGATGTTGGCAAATGAATACAGGACATCATGCATGCTAGACACCATACTCTACTACTGAGCTGTATTCCCAGCCCTGTTTTTATAAACTTTTAATTTGGAACTGGTTTAATATAGTATTTGTCAGCCTTTAATAACATGAATAACATCTAGGGTTTTGTTTATGGTTCTTTAAACAGTGATGTACTTGATTTTTTTTTTTCTTTCTCCTGCTAAAGGCTAGGCAGTTTTTGAAGATTATGGCTTGTATTGTGAATGATACCAAGAAAAACTAAAAGTGGGCTATGAAACTGCCATCCTCTGGAAATATTAGTAGCTTATGGAGGTCCCTCAGCTGTTAGTCTCTGAACTATTGCTGTTTTTTCTGTTTTAGGGAAATTCTCAAAACACACTGTAAAAAGAGGCTTTAGTTACATGGGTATCTCTCTGTTGTAGGGCAACTACGTGCAGGTCCCGGGAAAGTGTCGGATACCCTGGGGCTGGTTTTATAGGTGGTTGTAAGCTTGCTAATGTGCTGAGAACTGAATTCTGGTGTTCTGGAAGAACAAGTTTCAGTCATAACCACTGGGGCATTGCTTCAGCCTCTCAAACATTTTAAATGAGTGGTATCCTTTATTTTATTATTTAGATTCTCATTTTACAATCAGTGTCACCATAGTCAACTCTCATCTTCCCAACTGATTTTTTATTGCAAAGGCTAATTATAATTACAACTTTTTTCTGTTTCAAATCTTCAAGTTAAAATTATCACTTTAAGGGGCTGCAGAGATGGCTCAATGCTTAAGAGCACTGTTGGTCCTGAGTGGAATTCCCAATAACCACATGGTGGCTGATAGCCATCTATAATGATGGCGCCCTCTTCTGGTATGTAGACATACAAATAGGCAGAGTACTATATTTAAAAAAAGAATTTCTGAATCTGGGCTGTATAACTCAATGTTAAAGTATTTGCCCAGCATGTACAAGGCCTTGAGTTTACTAGCACCACAACTAAAGGGAAAAGATAAAAATAGGAATTGCTATTATGCTGATGTTAATATTAACAACTTCTAGAGAACCTAAATAAATATAAGTTGTAAGAAGCTATGAATGAGCTGGTTGTGATGCTTGCAACCCTAGCATTTATCCCAGAAAAAAAAAATGAACAGGTACATTTTCTCCCTTAAATTGAATGATTTTGCTAGGCTTAATGCTATACAAATGTTAATTTAGTCTTGCCTATTCATTACATGTGCAGTTTTTACTCTGGTATCTTGGAATATAAGGAGTTACCTAGAATAATTGTAATTATTAAGTAGACTTTAACTGAATTTTAACCAATTTGACTAATTTGGAGCATTTTATTACAAATTAGTTGGGATTTTGTTGGAAAGTACTAAACTTTTAAGAAGTATGTATGAAGAATTGAATTACAAAGAAATCTCAGTGCTTTTCTTTTAAATGGTAGATGCTGTGTATTACTAATTTGAAGGTTGTGCCTAAAACCTTACATAATGTATGCCATATGTAGACTCAAATGCTTTTGTTGTTTCAACAGGAAATGCACAATTTTGAGGACGAGTTAACGTGTCCCATTTGTTATAGCATCTTTGAAGATCCTCGTGTACTGCCATGCTCACATACGTTTTGTAGAAACTGTTTGGAAAATGTTCTTCAGGCTTCCGGAAACCTGTACATATGGAGACCTCTGAGAATTCCACTCAAGTGTCCTAACTGTAGAAGTATTATTGAAATTGCTTCAACTGGCATAGAATCCTTGCCTGTAAATTTTGCATTAAGGGCAATTATTGAAAAGTACCAGCAAGAAGATCACCCAGATGTTGTCACCTGCCCTGAACATTTCAGGCAACCATTAAATGTTTATTGTCTATTAGATAAAAAATTAGTTTGTGGCCATTGTCTTACTATAGGCCAACATCATGGCCATCCTATAGATGACCTTCAAAGTGCCTATCTGAAAGAAAAGGATACACCTCAGAAATTGTTTAAACAGTTAACCGACACACACTGGACAGATATCACTCGTCTTATTGAAAAGCTTGAAGAACAAAAATGTCATTCTGAGAAAATGGTTCAAGGTGATAAGGAAGTCGTTCTGCAGTATTTTAAGGAGCTTACTGATACATTAGAACAGAAAAAGAAAATATTTTTGGCAGCTCTCTGTGATGTTGGCAAGATGATTAATCAAGAGTACACTCCACAGATTGAAAGAGTGAAAGAGATAAGGGAACAACAACTTGAGTTAATGACAGAGACTACATCTTTACAAGATGAGTCTCCACTTAGATTTCTTGAAAAAATTGATGATGTCCGCCAACGTGTGCAGATGTTGAAAGAAAGACCACTTCCTGAGGTTCAGCCGGTTGAAATTTATCCCAGAGTAAGCAAAGTATTAAAAGAAGAGTGGAGCAGAACAGAAATTGGACATATTAAAAAAGCTGTCATTCCTGAAATGAAAATTTCTTCAAAAAGGATGCCTTGTTCCTGGCCTGATAAGGATGAAAAAGAAATCGAATTTTTTAAAATTTTAAACATTGTTATAGTTTCACTAATTTCAGTGATATTAATGTTGATACTCTTTTTCAACCATTACATAATAACTTTCTTAAATGAAATCACTTCAGTATGTTTCTCTGAAGTCTCTCTGTCTATTTACCAAAGTTTATCTAAGAATTTATATGACTTTAAAAATATGTTATGTTACACTTTAGATCTGCTAAAGGAATTCATGTGGAAAATAGTTTCTCGTTGAAAACCTCAACACTTTTAAGTGGTCTTTATTCTGTACAGCAGAGGCTAACCATTCCTAGATGGAAAAGTCAGGGTAGCATAAGTAGCAACTATAGTTACAACGAATATATAGAAATATGACAAACTTTCCATGGTTGGGTAGAAATGCTGTAAGAAATGAGACTTACCTGAAAGAATTCAAATCATTAGAAAATTTTAAATTTTGGTTCAAATATTAATACCTTGTTTTTTATTGGCTTGATAGTGTTTTAAATATTCTGTTTAACAAGGACTTTTTGTTACATGCTACAGTGGTTAACTTTGCAGTTCTATGTATATGTAGATCTTAAAAAAAAAAAAAGATCCTTAGGGTCCACATAGCGATTTCGATGTGATTTGAAGCTTTTCAATGTATAGATGGAGGTGGTAAAAGTAATTTTAAATGTCTGGGCCAGGATTGCTCAAGTCTTTTTTTGGTCAAATCTGAATGAGCATTCATCCCCAATAGCACTACTACTTTTGGATAAGTTTTAGGTGTCTAGTGCGCTGAGTTTAATGGCTGAAGAGGTCACTGTCAGCCTGGATATAGTGAGGTCTCAAAACCAACCAACCAACCAAAAAGGCCTGGTTCCAGAGCCCCTGCCTGGTCTACTGGCTCCAGCATCACAAAGCAAAACAAGTATGTATTTTGGTTTTGTAGGGTTTTAGTCTTATTCACAGATAAAAACTATGAGACATGAACATTAGGACAATCATGTTGATGTGATTCACTTGATATCATGTGACCTATATTTGTCTTAAAATATAGCCTAAGTGCTGAAAATTACAAGTATGAGACACTATAAAGAGCTCATTAAGTCAGAACCATTAATTTTGCTCCCTTAATAGAACTTTGGTTCACTATCATTGAAAACTTGAACACAAACTGATTTCTTTTCCAGAAACTCCAAATGGGTTAGAATCACCACCCCTGGGGACCTCATTCCAAAGATCAGATTAGGGAATACTATTACACTTATTGATTCCATATAGAGAAAAGCTGTGTTCAAGGTGAAGTTTTATCACTGTCATTAGGTCCACTTAGCAGCATCAAGATTTTATCCAGCACTACTACTAATAGAGGTGAAAGAAAATGAAGTTCAGTTCTTAACAGATACATACATCATGAGCACTATTTTTCAGTATAAATATTAGCAAAGAATGTTAGCTAAGACATTTTTCAAGGGGTTAACAACTTTGTGTAGATGAGGAAACAAAACAATGAAGTGCCATATTAGCAGGTGGAAGAACTCATTCTTCTCTGTATATTATGCTTATAATTTCAGCCTAAAACACATGCGTATTACCTTATGGGCTTGACAGTTTTTAGTACACAAACCACCTTTTATGTTGTCTGGAAAGAGTAATTAAGTATTGCTTATTTTTACTAGGAGGTTGAGATTATGCAATTTAAAGTGCATGTTTGGGAATTCTGGGTTTTATGTGTAACAATATATTTTAATAAACTTGATATTTTATTGAATGGCTTAGAAAATGGTTGGATTCTGGCTATTTCTTGAAAACTTAGCTTTGAATATACTAGTTATTAAAATGTAATTTAATTCATTTCTACTTTCCATAGGCATATTTGTAGCATACTGATATGCATTTACATTATAGTGGTTTTATTACGAATCATGACCTATGGTGGTAGACATATTCCTATATATTTAATAAAAAGTAACTCATACTGTGTAGATCTTGTTGGCCTCAAACTCAAAATTCCTACCTGAGTGCTGGGATTAAAGCTGTGCACCACCAAGCGTGGTAATGGCAGACCTTAAATTCGAATTTCTTCTGAAAATGTTGCCAACTTATTTCTACTAGAATAACATTAAAAAAAACTGTTAAGTGTACAGTGTTCACCTGCACGCCAGGAGAGGGCACCAGATCTCATTATAGATGGTTGGGAGACACCATGTGATTGCTAGGAATTGAACTCAGGACCTTAGGAAGAACACCTAGTGCTATACATAGAACACAAGAATATTATTTCTTTAGGCAATACAGTAAGTATATTGGGGTGTTCCTGCCCTACAAGATTATTTAGACATGTAAACATTTGCTTCCCGCCCCCACTGAATTTAGTTTACGGATTAGCCTACCAAGACAGCCCGTAATCCTCAGGGATGATCCTGTCTGCCTCTATGACCCCAGGATTACAGAATTAAAGAGATGGTGGAATGCCTGTAATACCTATTATGGCAGAAGAATCCAGAGTTTGAGGTCAGGTGGTCAACACAGAACAACTGCTGACCAACAACAGCACCCCCTATTTGCAAACAAGCCAGACCCCTCACTTTTATAACACAGAAACATACAATTTCTTAGACACCATGACTCTAATAAAAGAAACCACCGGTCATACAATTTAGAGAAACATTTTATACAAGTCATGATCTTTTACAGACAAACATAGAAACACCAAAGCTAGGTAAAGTATAAAAAAAAAAATATTAAGTTAACAAAGTCCTTTAGATGCAATTTCTTTTGGGTTCACTGCAACACTTTTTGTAATATTATATGTTTTATAGATTCCAATAAGTCTATCTGATATCTCAAACATATTATTTCGTAGGGAAATTATTATGAACTGGGCGTTTTTTGTTTGCTCCTGAAAAGAAAAGAAAAAAAAAAAGTAAGTCATAATAAATACGCAAACATTACTCCCCTTCCAGCGTTTGTGTGCAGTTCATTCTGACATAAATGATAGTAATGACTGCATGGAGACTGAGGAATTTTGGTATTTTTAGAAAAAGCATAGTAGAAAAAAATCTGGCAGTTTGACAAATATCAATTCACATTTTACCTCTCCAAAATAAAAAGTATTGGAAGCTGTTGTCTAATACCACAAAACATGGGGGTGGTAATCCTAAAAGCAAAGATTTACTCACGTATATGTAAAATGCAACAATAGACACATTTTTAAAATCCAGGGCTGCATCAATCTCATCCATGAAGTAGAGGGGAGTGGGTTTGTAGTGGTGAAGAGCAAACACTAAGGCCAATGAACTAAGCGTTTTCTCGCCTCCTGAAAGGTTAAAGATCTTCTTCCAACTTTTCTTAGGTGGTCGAACACTGCAATAATTAAAAGTGTTACTCAAGTGTCTTGTAAAAACTAAGGCTAATATGAAATATTTCTCATAAATGCCAGCAACTACTTTTGCTAAATCTGTGAGTGGCTTTTCACAAGTCCTAGTATTTTAGATTTCGGTTTTCTGAACAGGGTGATTTCAGTATGTAATGACTTAAAAGTTGTGACCCTCCTGCCTAAAACCAGTGGATACCTGTACACACCTAATGGCCTGGCCACTTTTTATTTACTTAGTTTAACAAACATTTTATTGAGAGATTAGGAACATCTACTAGATTTTCAGGATTTATACAGTAGGCTAGCTACTAGTTAGTTTCTCTTAACCAATTTCAGAGAAAAAAAAAAAAAAAGGTGATGATGGAGGCCTATCTGCAGTGTCTGTGACAGTCATTTCACTGTTGCACAAGCCTGGCTATCTGGTAGGTGAGTTTCTCTATCTGTTCCCATCTCCCTGTAGGGGCATGCTGGGACTATAGATGTTTGCATTATTACATCTGGCTTTGACTGTAAATGGATTAGATAGCATATAACACACTTTGTACATATTTTACGCTGTAAACTTTGATAGTAACCATGTTAGTATTTATTACCAAATATAAAAGTAGTTTTAACCTTCACACCCACTCCCAAGAAACATTAAGAACTTGGAAAACATGTAAGATTAAAATCTCACAAACCTGAACATGATTCCTTCAGAAAAAGGATCCAAACTATCCACAAGCTCCAGTTCAGCATCCCCGCCCAAAGTAAGCATCTGGTAGTTTTCCTTTAATTTATTTGTTATTACATTAAAACCTGCCATAAACTCGTTCAGCCTTTGTTTTCGAAGATCTTCATATGCTTGTCTAAAACTATCTCTTTCAGAAGTAATTTTGTCCAGTTCTGCTACTCTTTGCAAATATAATTCTTCCTGTGAAGATTGTAAAAGAAAAAAAAAAAAAAAACAACAACAAAAAACCTTTTTCACATACAAATCTGAAAATTAGCATTACTCATTATGCAAAATTAAAGAAAGATCCTAATTTAGGCTAAGCAAAATTTCTATTAGAATTCACTCATACCTTTTTTTTATATTCTGCAATGGCACCAAGATTTGGTTTCATTTCATGACATTGAGCTTCCAAAAGTGCAATTTCATTTGTTATAGAATCTGGATTCTTGATTGCCTCAAGATCCTCTGCATTTAGATCTGAGATTGTCTCAACGGGCTTATCTTCTACAGGATGCAATTTTAGTTTTGAAATCTAAGGAGAATTGGGAAGAGATAAAAACAGTTGAGTTTATTTTTATCTGTACATGCCATATGTGCACATGCCATAGATACCAGAAGAGGGTGCCAGATCCTGCCAAGCTGGTGGAGAGAAGTCATGTAATATGGGTGGCTGAGAACCAAATCGTGAATGTGAGAAGAAAGGTTCGTAACCATTGGGCTATCTCTCCAGCTCCTACAAACACCAACATGAAGAAATGATGGATATAAAAATAATACAGGAACGAGTTACCACTTTCCACATAAGCTCTGGGGTGAGAGCCTGTTCAAAGAATTACTATTTTCTATGCATTTAATAATTATAGTCTATTACAACCCTCAGACACCTGAAAAGTGACTATGAAGTTAAGAATCACAATATACCTAAAAAACTAGAAAGATAGCCACCCCTAAAAAATAAAACACTTTCACTTTTCAAAAAGCATTTATGTACAGCCATTGTACATAATGTACTGGTGCCCTTGGAGATCAGAAAAGGACATTGGATTCCCTGTAATTGGAATTAGACTGTTGTGATCTGCAACCTGATGCTAGGAATCAAACCTGTGGTTTTCTACAGGAGCTCTCTCCAGCTCAAGAAGGTGTAAAATTAATTAAATGGTATTAATCTCACCTCTTTTTGCCAGTATTTTATTTTCGAATTATGTTCAGCAATGTGGCCATCTATCTGCTCAAGCTTCAACTTAATACTAAGAGCATCTTTTTGAAGTGCATGTTCATTTTCTTGAATAACTTTTAGTTCCTGAAGTAGATTACGATGTTCTTTCTGGATTTCTGGTAAGGACTTCTAAAAAACGAAGAGTAAGTGTGACAAAGACCATATCTGCACAAGTCAAACAGGTATTTTTACATTATAGACATTGTTAGGAATTCGTCATGTCCCACTTTAATTCACAGAGTTCTCATTTTGTAATACACTTTAAGTTCATAGTTAAGAAAAACATAACTTACAACCAACACTAACTGCTTCAAATGTCTCCTACCCATGATGCAGAAACAAATCTTACCTCTGCAGCTTTTGTATCCTTTATGACCTCTTCTGCACGGTCTTCAATATTTTTTAGTTCTGCTCTTAAATCATTTGTTTCTTTCTCAGTGTCTTTTATTTCTTTCTCTGTGCGGAAAACAGAATCTTGTGCCTTTTTAAGATTTCTAAAAAAGCAAATACATTTAGTGTGATTTTAGAACGTCTGAATAACTGAACCATCCTTAGTTTTTATGTTTAGAAAAACAGGTCCAAGTTGGATTTTTTTCCCCTCTTAAGCATACTTTCTACCTTTAACAGATGGCTTACTCCTTTCAGCCAAATGGTTCAACAGATAATATAAATTAAAAAATTAATCTTCAGTGTGAAAGATTTGGTATAGAGCTTGTTCTTACTACTTCCTGTTTCGGTCAAGCCCTAGCTCTACTCTATCTTCTCTGCGCAGAGAAACAAAATGTCTATGCCTTGAATGACTGGGTTATGATCTCCCAATGTTGAGGTAGTGGGTGTGGGCAGCCTTGGGGAAGTACCTGTCAGCAGTCTTTATTGCTACTTGGGCTTTAGTAATAGCAGAAGCACATTCATCCAGCTGCTTGTTTATTGTGTCAAGTTTATTTTGTTGGGCCTTGAGTTTTTGGTTGTTGATCTCGATGATGGTATCATGTAGCCGTTTAACCTCAGCTTCTACTTTACCAGCTTTCTCAGCCACGGCATCATATTCTAAAATCAAATAGAACAGCCAAATTCACTTTTCTATGTTAGTAATTATCATCTGGTGGATGTTTGTTCATTTACTTGAAACATGCTATCAAATTTCAGATGCTTATGGAAAGACCTAAAACACTAAAGCTGTTGAACATATTTCTTAGTGGTTTTACATTCTCATTCTTTCTTAAAGTACTTCAATGAATATTCCCTACATGAGAATTTGATGTCTTAAACCCAGTTATGTAAACATGTTTTTGTTTTAATCCAAGGTGTGGGATATGCTTCAGTTTGTCCACAGCTGTTAACTATGACTGTCTTGTGCACTAGCAGGGGCGTGATCTTTGCCAGCTGCAGACAATTTAATTCTGGGCACTGTGGAGGGGAATAAATGACAAAACCCAGAGAGGGACGAGAAACGCTCCCAAGAAGTGCGGCTGTACCTCCTGCTGGTTCCTGCTCTTGCTAGTATGTCAAGTGGCTGTGAGAAAAGAGACCATAAGAAGAAATTGAAGATACCCTGATGAGATGAAGATTACAAGGAACTCAACTGCAGGAAGCAGTTTAAAGCGGTCTATGTCAATCTTCCCTTCTTAACATACTGTCTCTCCTACTCAGTGTTGGGGTGTGGGAAGGGATTGTGGTGGAGCATCGTAAGAAAAAAAAGAAAAAAAAAAAAAAGGCCAACACCACACTGTCATCCCCACTATGACAGTGAGTGCATACACACACACACACACTATTAAAACATTAGCAATTGCCTTGCCTTGCTGAGGCAATGGGACTTAGAGTTCAAATGTACCTTGAGCTACGTAGTTGAGACTAAGTCTCCACCTTACATAGAAAGGGAAAAATTACATAAACTGCCTATAATTTTCAGGATTTTTATTTAAAATTTTATCTTAAAATTATATGTCTAGTTTTAATGGTTTACTAGAGCCATTGTTCATTTAAAACAATGGATACATTCAAGAATTAAAAATTGGGACTTAATAGCTCAGCTGGGTCTTGAGGTCAATTCCTAGCACCTACATGGAAGCTCAAAACTGTCTCATGATATGCCTTCTTGATGTGCATACATAGGCAAAACACCCATCTACATAACATCTTATAAAAACAAAGACTAGTTATTAATAATCACTGTAGTTACCTCAGCCACTCTAGTGGTTGCCCTCTTAGTCTTATTGCAGCGTCTTAGCCACAGAGACTTCTAAAACCTACATTATGGTAAAATTATTCACTCTCAATATAACCAACCCCACACTCACAGAATTTACTGATAACTGCTAGCACTTCTGGGCAAGAAGGCTATGCCTCTGTCTGCAGACCACTCTCCAATGGCATCTGATTTCACTCAATCACTGGCAGGTAAAGTCCCAAGGATCTGGACTATTCCTTCTTTACTCTAGTAATGGTGTTCTTTTTCTTGTGTTCTTTAAACACTGCAAAATAGCCCTGTTACTCAGTTGGTACTTTTCTACACTCCACTTTGAGTGACTTTCTCATAAGTATCTTCTGGTCAAAGATTTTTGTCCATCTTAAATGTGAAATATTTGAAAAAACTTAAATTTACTGTTCTCAGTAGCACTCAGTACAAAGCTTAAACATTAAAAATATAAACATGGCCACATACTTGGACTCTTACATCTTTATTATTTTTTTTGGTTTTTTGAGACAGGGTTTCTCAAAAGAGGCCCTCCATGGCCTCTGCCAAGCT
This sequence comes from Meriones unguiculatus, assembly GCF_030254825.1. Taxonomy (NCBI): domain Eukaryota; kingdom Metazoa; phylum Chordata; class Mammalia; order Rodentia; family Muridae; genus Meriones; species Meriones unguiculatus. The sequence goes on along the minus strand of NC_083350.1, from coordinate 173,688,143 downwards.
CCTGCCTCCAGGTTCCTGCCCAGTTCTAGTTAACGTCCTGACTTCCTTCAGCAATCAACAGCAATGTGGAAGTATAAGCCAAATAAACCCTTTCCTCCCCTACTTGCTTTTTGGTCATGGTATTTTGTCACAGTAATAAAAACCTTAAACAAGATACCAGGAATGATGGTGCCTTCCTTTAATCCCAGCACTTGGGAGAGAGAGACAAGGCAATCTCTCCAGCACAGCCAAGACTACACAGAGAAACCCTGTATCAAACCCCCCACCCCCACCAAGAAAAAAGGTAAGTTCTTGTGAGGCTAGAAGGTGTATGGCATAACCTACTATTTCCTTGCATCCAATATAGAAAGAATATGGTCAAACACATGGTCAAGGGACTGAAGTAAGCCTGCAAACAAGTTTCCTTTTTTTAAAAGCTTCTATTTATTTTGAATGATATGTTCTATAATAAAAAGTTGACAAACGTATTTGCAATAAGTCTTGAAAGTAGTTTTTGCTTGCTGTGTGCTCTCCTTTGAGTAACTTACTTTCTCCAAATTCTTTGCTTTCTAAATGTATTATTTCTAAACTTTATTTTGTGAATGCATTTTTGTCTGCATGTGCATGTCTTGGGCCTTTAGAGGTCAGAAGAGGGCATGAGGTCCTCTGAAGCTGGAGTTACAGAATCAAACCCAGGCCCTCAGGAATCAGTCAGTGCTCAGATCACTGAACCAACCCTGCAGCCCACAATCTAGTAGTCTAATGACTATTTTGAAGATTTCCTGTGGAGAGCATGCTGCCCACCCCGTCACCATATGCACATGACTGACTGGAGCAAATACACAAACCACTTAATGCTTTAGTTTCCCTTCTTATCAAATGAATTGGAAACTAATTTACAGATTTTTATTATATACTAAAAGCCATATAAATCAGCACTTGCAAGTGACTTAATTGTAATTTTTTATTCTACAAACTGCTTGACTACTGCAAAATATAAAAATCTTCGGTTAAAACTTTACTTTTAAACTTACCTTTTTTGAAAGTACTGACATTTTCTTCTAGCGATTTCTGCTTCTTTTTATCAGGGGCTGTGGTAAGCACATTAGCTTCCAGTTCTTTAATTTGTACACTCAAATACTCTTTTTGGTCTGATAAGCCCTATAAAAATAGTTCAGCATTTATAATCAGTATTTCAACTTAGTAAGAATAAATATTTCTTTGAACACTGAATTTTTAAAGACAAAGGAGAAAACAACTGAAATTACCATCAATTTAAAAATAAAACTGATCAGTAAAGAAAATGTGTGTAAATTCATCACCAAGATAATGAATTAGAACCAATATCTGGACAATTCGGTATGAGTGTTTTAAAGCAGTGAAACATAACTAATTATAATTCCAGAAACATATCTTCCAGAAATAATCAGATGTATCTATAAAGGCATAACTATAAATTGAAGCTATAAATCATAGCTGAGTAAGTTGCCTTAAAGCAGAAACAAGTGGCTGCTAGGCATAAGAGTGCACACCTTTAATATTACAGTCAGGCAAATCTCTGAGTTCAAGGCCTAGACAGTCAGAACTACATAGTGAGAGCCGACCTTTACAAACACTAAAAGGGGAAATAAAAACAAGCAAGACAATTCGTATGCAATTAAAAAAAAAGCCACTTGTAAAGAGTGATGCTAGTCAGCGGTAATGTAGGTGCTAAGGACAAGCACCTATGTCTAGAGTGGGAAATAATAGCCATCTTTTATATTTCAAAATTGGAAGCAAGCCCAAAATGCTTTTTCGCAATTTCTATTGACTAAGTCTCAGTCACTATTCAAACACTCACACAAACAAGGTACCTGGATGCTTGCAGTGAACTTTTCTAATGTATTTCTCATCTCTCGTTCACTGTTCCGTAACTTAACTACTGCTTCTTCATGTTGTACTTTCTGTTCTTGGATTTGTGTTGCTTGTCTAGAATGTCTTTCCAACTGGGATTCCATCTTATTTACCTGCAAAGAAAAGGGATGAAATTTTCTCTAAATTTCTTACGTTATTAATGTTGTGGCACATCCTGTGGGCCAGGGTTTGACTCCTGGCCACTAGAGAGCTAGGGGCTCACAACCTCCTGCAACTGTAGTTCCAGGGGACCCAAAAGCCTCCTCTGGCCTCCTAGGGAACCAGGCACACACATGGTGCACACACATAACACCCATTCACATAAAATAATAATAATAAGCCCCAAGCTTCTGCAAAGACTAGGATAAAAAGTAGTAGTGATGTGGATTCTAAGCGATGCAGAAGACCAAACAGATGCTCATGAGGTCCAGGCCAGCCTGCCTACACAGGGAAGTATGTAACCAAACAACCAGCTTCAAATCCTCATATTAAGGATTAAGAGACAATCACCTATTAATTTCAATAAAATCAATATTCAAACATTTGCGTGGAAGCACATGAACAATTTCAAAATGTAAGTGGAAAGTTAATGCACATTTTTGAAAAAGGTATCCAAGCTAAGAGCATTCTGGTGGCTGAGTTCATGCCCAATGGCCTCACAAAGGCCAGGCTCATCTGAGCCCCCAGATGCCCAAAGCTTTTGAAATAAAATTTACAAACATGGATAAGAAGTCTTTGCAATACCTAAAGGAACTACATTGAAATAAAAAACCCAAAAATACATAATACAGTAATTTTGTGAAAATAAACGATATTAAAGATTGACTAAATTATGAAAACTCTGTATGAAACTAATGTATTAACTAAAAAAGTTGTATGCATTTATTTATTTGTACTGTGATGTTAGGCAAATGCTTTACTACTGGGACACTCACCCTTTAAGTATATACTTTTTAATATGTTTTGAACAGCAGAAAGGACTTAACACAATATTAATTTTATATAATAGAAAATCTGTTATAACTCAAGACAGTTTACAACAGCTAATTTTGTGACCACTACTTTAGATAATGCTAACCTCTTCTTCAGAGATTTCAGTGATAACTGATGAGCCCATTCTTCCTCTCATTACTTTGCTTCCTCCACCAGTCATTGTACCTGGGAAACAGGAGAAGTCAGTTTTAATTGTTTTACCCAAGATTAAAAAACTGTTTGGTGGGAAAAAAAAAAACCAACGTACCTGACTGTTCTATGATTTGGCCCTGTAGAGTTACCACTCTCCACCGTCTATCTTTTTGATATGCCACTCTTGTAGCTTGATCCAAATTGTCAGCCACCAAGGTATCTCGTAAAGCAAAGTAAAAAGCTTGGCGGATTTCCTCATTTTTTACTTTAACTAAATCAAATAACCGAGGAGTATTTTCAGGAGTTTGAATTTTGGCCATTTTTTTGGCCCACACCGCCATCTAAAGTTAAAAAAGAAAAAAAAAAGTGCATATACTAAACAATCTTGTGTTCTAAGTATTATAATCCTAAAAAGATTTTATTTTATTTTTTTTAATACAGGGTTTCGCTGGATCCACTTAACTCTGCCTCCTGAGTACTGGGATTAAAGGTGTGTGCCACCCCCCACCCAGCTCCTAAATCAAATCTAATCATGGTTCTAAATGCACTGACACGTAAATGTAAGAGCTAAAGTCTATACAACTCTCAGAAACATCAAGCACTCATTGCCTACCTCTCTTAAGGGAAAAAGGACTGCTCCAAGTTCAAAGTCAGTCTGGTCTGATACCAAGTTTTAGGTTATCCACCAATTTATCTTTTAACCTCCAAAAACATGTACATACGGAATGTAAATTTTTGAATCTTATCAGGAGTTAACTGAACAATGAAGAAAAATCTAAAACTAAGGGAAAAATATATGGCACTTTAAGGTTAAATTATAGGAAGCTTATTATAAATACCCGCCTTATCCAAACCTATAAACGTTGCAACTCCAATATCATTTCTTTTAAGGAAGGTCACACACTCCTGGGCCGTGTCAATAGAGTCAACGACAATGTAGTCCAGTGCGTGGCAACAGGACGAGACAGCAACGTCATATTTCTCATCGATGGCTCCCAAGTCTCCCTGATAATTAAAAGGGATAAAACATTTATAAACAATTACATTTTAAACAAGCACAGGTCATTTCATCACTATTCACATTTTCCTCCTTTTGGTTCCTGAAGCTAAAAACTGAACCTTGCACCACCTCTACTAAGTCCCTAAGTCCTTGAATGTTATTCTTAATCTACTCTCAATGCAAGACTATTAAATACACTTGGTTTAAAGAAGCATAAAAGTGGACTACAATGCTTCCTTTTAACACCAATCACCATTCAATTTCTACAGGAGAACTAACAGGGAGGTTAATGTGTGCTAAGCAGGCATTCTACTATGGAGCTATATCCCAAGCCCTACAGTTTCTAGTCTACCCTTGAGTGCTTATGAATATGTGATATGAATTTTCAAATTTCTGGTTGTGAGCACGGCTGAGCCATCTCTCTAGCCCATCATGTGAATTTTTTGAGTACAGGATGTAAGAACTGTTTTATTTCATGAAAACATTTGGATGAGACCTGAAAGACCTAAAAGCAAAACAAACCCTTTTACTTAGAATTATATGAATCAATCTTTTAGTTCTATGGCTTTAGATCTTCAGAGCAAATAAACAGGATCAATCTCTTTATCTTTAAGAAAATAAAGTAGAAGCCACACAATATCAGATATAGAAGCAACCATAATGGTTAAATTCTATTTGTCCTTCCAGATCATTCTGTTTCCTTTTCCAGAAGCTAATAGGGAACCCATCAACTGGCTCTTTGGGCTCAAGTCCCAGTTATAGTTACGGGCAAGAGATAAATAGAACTAAGATACTTATTACATTCTTTCAAATCATATAGTGCTCTTCCATGCTAAGTAAGACTCATGAAGGTAATGGTCCCCCAAACTGGTACTACCACAGTTCTTAATTAGCTAACTAATAATTAGTTCTTATTTATTCATCTCCCAAACCCATAACCAAAATTCTAAGTATAATGTTATGAAATTTAGAATATATTAAAACCTTATTTATTTGTCTGGACGTTCTAGCAGGAGATTACAACTACTGTACACCCTTTACCAAAAACCCAGTCCTCTGCTAATTGGATAGATCATCCTATTAGAATGCAACTTCAGGAAGGACACCCTTTGATGGTGAGAGAGATACAGGAAACAGGCAAGATCAGTCAAATCAACCCTGGTTATTAATAGGATAACAAATCTAAGCAATACTGCCTCATATCCTAAAATTGCTTTTGTTTTTAAGATAGGGTCTCACTATGTAACTCTGGCCTAGAACTAAATATGTAGAATAGGCTGGCCTTGAACTCAAAGAGATATATCTAACAGCCTCTGCCTTCCTAGTGCTGGGATTAAAACATGCACCACAACGAGAAATAAATAAATAAATTAAAAAAAAAAAATTCTTGTGTGGTGCCAAGTGCCTAGTACTTGGGAGGTAAAGGCCAGAGGATAAGAAGTTCAAGGTCAACCTTGGCTACAAAATTAGTTTAAAGCCAATTGGAGGTATATGAGATCCTGAATCACATGACAACAAAAAATTGTAAGAACAAAACTATTATGTGTGTGGTCATGTCCTCCTGAAACAAAAAATAAATATTATTTTAGGCATAGCAACAATTACGTCAAGGTAAAAATGTAGTTCATAATGACTTTCTGAGTAAAATGCAATCTACTTTACCAATCTTCCATATATTCCTGGGATCCTGCCAGATTTCTTTTCTTGAATTATTGCGTCAAGTACTTTCCCCCTACTTCGATTCATTGCTAAGGAACTCTTTGCTTCTTCAACTTTTTGGAAAAGATCATGAACCAAACTTTTCAAGTTTATTTCTTCTTGTGTCAATTTCTGAAGTTCTTTTTCTTTCTAAAATTGAGAAGGAAATGAAACTGACAAGCATGTAATCTTAAATACACCCAATAGCAACAGAAAACTATTTGTAACGTTTTAATAATAAGGGAGGCCCTGAATTAACACTAAACTTCCATATTTCTATTTTGTCCTGGCTTTGAAAATACAGGTAAGTCCTTCCTATTTTAAAAGGAGCAAAAGTTCTTTGGGTTGACAAGAGAAAACCCAGATCTTTGAGTAGCTACAGGTAAACTATACAGGTAGAAAAGTATGTACTGCTTCTCAAGTTCTGCCCTAAACAAAACCAAATTCAGGAGCCGATTCCAGTTATGTGTAGTTCCTCTGGGCATTTCTATCGTTGCTATAGCTTTTTGGCCAAGTAGTGAAACAAAAAGGCATAATTCCTAAGTAGAGGGGGAAAAGGTGAGAGGGATAGCTACCAACCAGAGGAATAACACACCCAAATTTAATTTCTCAATTTCCAATTTAGAAACAACCTCTTCTCTAACTGCTATTCTCCTCTATTATACACAGAGTAAAAAGCTCAAACTATAGATGGATGAAACAATCCAAAAATAAAACAAATTACTAGAAAGAAATATTCACCGGATATAATTTAAATTAATTTTAAAATTTACACATCAGGAAACTGCCTGATGATCAAACAGTTCAAATCTGCTAACTTAAAAATACTTATTTTTGAGGGAAGGGGATGCAGCGGGGATACAAAGTGAATAAATGGTAATAAATAAATCAAATTTTAAAAAAAGAAAAAAAAATACTTATTTTTAACTATGTGTGCGTGTGTACGTGTGCACATATGTGTGTTAAAGTCCAAAATAGAGTATCAGAACCCCCTGGAGCTACAGTCACAGGCAGTTATTAAGCATGGGTTATTAAGTTATTAAGTGTGGGTTCTGGGAACTAGTCTTGCATTAAGAGCAGCATATACAAGACAGAGATGCTAAGTTATCCCTCCAGGCCCCCAAATAACCATTTTGGTGGTCTGAGGATAAACCCGGTTAAGAAACTTTTAAAGAGTTTGTATATTAACTTTTATGTAAGTTACCTACATTTATAGATTTAGAAAAACACCCTTTTGGGGTGTGTGTGTTTGGGTAATAGGCTAGCCTGGTCTAGACCAACACTGGTCTTGAACTGATCTTCCTGCTTCTACTGGGGACAGGCAAGCACTCTGCTAACTGAGCTACATAACCAGCCTGAGAAATCTGTTTAATTATACCAATGGAACTGTGGCAGTGGTTATTTTTGTTGTTTGCTTTTGGAGATCCCCATATAGTCTCATCCCACTGTTTGTTTTGGATGTATTATGGATGGAACCCAGGGCCTTGTCATGCTACAGAAGCTGTCTACCAATGACCTATACATCTAGCCCAATTCAAATACTGAAATGCTTTCTCATTCAAGATTATGGTGAGAAAAATTTCTACATGCCAATCACTTAAAACCCTGACAGTAAAAACAAAACAAACAACAACAAAACCCCACATAAAACTCTAGTGTTGACAATATTAAGACAGAATATAGAAGCAAAATTTTACCTTCTTTAATTCCTGTTGGGTCTGAGGGAGCTTTGTGTTTATATCTCCGATGGCAGCTCTCCTTTCTTTGAGTGTCTCAGAAGCTGTAACTAAAGCTTCCTTTGCCTTACTTAGTTGAGACACAGCTGTATTATGTCGACTGAGATAGATATCAAGTTCTGACTGAGCCACTTCCATTTTTGATCGTGCTTCATTTACCGATTTGTTAAAACCCATAAGTTTGTTTTCTTGAATCTGTTAAGATATGAGTTCATAAAATTATTAAACATATCTTAAAGCTCAGACTGAAATGAAAAATATACTTCTTGAGGTCTGTTAGAAAAGGAAAGTTTACAAATATAGTAGATATCAAGAAATAATTCTTGTAAGAGGAACATATTAGCACACTTTCAGAAATTAAAAAATGCAATCATGAAAGAAACCTTGCATATAGATTTCATACTGTTTCTACACTACACAGTTTAAGAACTACTCACAAAGTTTCTCCAAATGTTTCTTAACATTTTTCTTTCAAAAACAGAAAAAAGGGCGAATAGTGTAGACTGGCATCTTAGGTACGTTAGACTAAAAGGCTAAGCAGTCTGAGCTTATCTTGCTATGTAGCAGAGCTCTGCCTCTGACTCCTCGTCCAGCCTGCCAGGTAGCTGACATTTCAACAGGCATGTACTGCTACTCTAAGCCTCAATTTACTTTTAGAAGCTCATCTTATTGCAATGAGCATCTTCAAGTTAGGAAGAAGTCACCAAATCTCACCTCCTTTTCTTTCTGAAGCCCTTGTGTTTCCTGTTTAAGGCTATCCATAACTTCTTTTAACTTTTTTTCTTCTTTCTCTCTTTCTTTCTCAAGAGAATTGCTTCTAGTTGTTGTCTCATCTATGATATTCTTGCTCTTGGCAGGTACAGTTTTCAGCTCTTCAACCTGGGATAATGAAACAAAGTGAAGCTATGGAAATATATTCCTGGAGGTACCCAATACTATCAAAATTTACTTAAACAACCAAGTATTTCTCAGCATCTCTGATTATAGTTATCTATAGGCAACACACACTGAATTATGTCTGTTTGCTCCCTTCCACAACCTGATTACAAGATCTTTACGAACTTTATTCAGAGGCCCAATGTAGTTAAGATTTTATCCAAAATACATTCTGATCATATACCAACATTTTATTCCTTAAAACGAATGCCCCACTGCCGGAGAGCTCAGCAGTTAAGAGCACTTGTTAGATTTGCAGAGGATCTAAGTCCAACTCCCTCACCCAGGTGCTCACAACTGCCTATCAGCTGCAGCTTGAGGGGATCCAATATCCTTTTCGAGCACTCACACACACACACACACACAGTACAAATACATTCAGAAAACACTTAAAGGTCAGAAAAACCAAGTCTTGGGTGCTGTGCACCTATTTTTATCTGACAAAGCTATTGAACACAGCTTGATAGACACCAACTTACTTAGCTGTCAGAGTCAAACTTTGCTTACTCACTAAGCCACCTGTCCAGGCCACAAAATTTATTTTTAAAATTTCAACCCCAGAATAGATAACCTGTCACTCAAAGCCTTCTCTTTTTGCTAAGTGATTATTTTTACTTTTGCAGAAGGCAAGGATTATCGTTAAAGTTTATAGGGACTACTCAGTGGGAAAAGGCATTTACCATGAAGCCCGATGACCTGAGTCAAGGAGAAAGGAAAGAACTAACTCTGGTAAGCTGTCCTCTGACTTTCAGATGCCATGTAAGAGCACACATGTGCATGCAGACACACAAGTGAATAACTTTTTTGGGGGAGAGGGACTGTGTTTTTAAAAACGCTGTAATATCTAATAAAAAAATCATCTTTAGCCATCTAGCATTCAGTAGACAGAGACAGAAGGATCTCAGTGAGTTCCAGGCCAGCCTGGTCTACACAGAAGTTCCAGGCCAGCTAGGACTACCTAGCAAGACCTCCAAAAAGAAAAAACAAACAAAAATAGAAACACTTAAAATCCCTTTAAATTACTATTCTAGGAATAAGAAAATCACCACTGGCATCAAAATAGTATTGCTGTTTAGGTGACTGTCTCCCCAGCACTATTATTACCGTAACATCTGGAACTCAATGTATAGAACGTGTCCCTTTGGGACACAATTGTGTTCAGACATAAAGTATTTTACACTAAGCATCAAAATTATTTTACTCAGGGACTAAAGCCAAGTAAATTCGGAAAAAACAATCAGATCGAGTATTTAGACATGAAAAATTTTGGATTCCCCCCCACTACCTACCTTTTCTTTATCTTTCTGAAGTTGTTTCTCCAGTTTTTTGGCTTTACTTGTAGCATGTTTTAATTTTTCCCTAACTTGAACATCTTCCAAATCTAGCTGTGTAAATTTTTCTTTATTCTGTTCAATAAACTTTGTAACTTTATTGAGTTTCCTATCAAAGACAATAAATAATTAGTTAGGGATATAGTCTTTCTGGTATGTTTCACCTATGAACATGGCAAACCTCTCATAATAAGAATCCTAAATCTTCCAGGGTGATCTTACCAGAGAGCTAAAGACATTTTTTTCTTTTATAAATCACGTCAGCTGTCTTATGTTTCCTAAGCTGGCCTTGAACACAAGAGAACTACCTGCTTCTACTTCCCAAGTACTGTGATTAAATGTGTGTGCACAGCTCAAACCTAATGCGTTTTAACTATGGCTAGGTAGATAAAAATTTGTCCATAGAAGTTAAAGAAATGAAATGCACTTAAGTCAAAGATATTGTTGTCTTTGAAGATTGGCATAAAGTGATAATTTCTAAAGTCTACCTAAAATAACTAAAATTTTATTTCTAAATCAAATTTGTAAACTATGAGGACTAATGAGTCAGGGAAAATGCTATGTTTGAGTTTTGTGTGTTTTTGTGCCACTGGGAGAAGCATGCCCTATTTTATGACTTCAAAGTTGGGCAAATCTGTAATAATGAGTTAGGTGCAGGGAGGTGGTGCCTAAAAGGACTGACTTATTTACTGGGAAATGGATCATATTCAATGTGTTTGCAGTAAGTTTACATGTAGACACATGTGCAAAACTGAATTTAAATACTCTTAATACTTTCCCAAAGATCATTACTTTTCTATATCCTTTACAGCAGAATTCTTAGCTTTCATTTCGTTTGAAAGCATATTGCTTTTCTCAGTAATTTCTTTAGTGTCTTCATGAATTTTTTCCTTTTGAATTTTCATTTCAGCAATTCTTTTCTGCAGATCATAACTAGAGGGAAAAATTAGAGAATATAAATGCCATTAATAAAATCAGTTGCTTCTAAAATATTATTTACCAATCTATAGCAAGCTAGGGTCATGGGAGTGGTGGGGTAGGACCTCTGCATTAAGGCTCCATAGAATTTAAGAACTAAATTGCTTTGTTCAGTCAATAAATTAGATATATTCTAATAATTTAACAGTATAGTAGTATCTGTTTTTGCCTTTCATGATTTCAGTTACTTGTACACTGTCATCTGAAAATACTAAATGGGATATTACAGAATAAACAATTTTAAATTGCACACTGATTAGCACTATTAATCTTTCATTTTATTCAGTATACCAACACTGCATACATCAACCTTATAGTCACTTAGTAAGTAACCTTATTGGGATCAGCTGTGAGGTATCACTATACTTTTTGTTCAAGTGACTCGTATTTCTAAATAATGCAAATGGCATAAAACATGAGTAAGGGGGCTAACAAGATGGCTCAATAAGAACACTTGATTTTTAAGCATGAAGACCCCAGTATGAACTTTCTGCATATAGTAAAACTATACAGCAGCATGCCCAAGTGTGATGTTATCATCAGCATTGGGGTGGGGAGCACAGTGGTGCCGTGGCAGAAATAGTGGATCCCAAGAGTGTGTGGCTACCTTGCCACCTGAAACAGGGTGCTTCTGCTTTCAGAAATTACCGTACAAGAGAATGAAGCGAGAGAAAGAGGAAGACAACCACATCTTGCTCCGGTTTCTGTATACACATGCATGTCCGTGCCCATGTCCACACAAGGGCACATACACACTACACAAACACAGCAAAAAACCCAAAGACAGACTGGAGAGATGATTCGGAGAGGGAAAAGTGCTCACAGGACAAACCTGACAACCGGAGCTTAAAATCTGGAACCTCTTAATTGAAGAAGAGCATGGTTTTTGAAAGCTGTGCTCCTACCTGGCGAGTTAGTCCCTTGCACAGTAACAACTAAAAACAACAGCCACACAGAAGGTGTGGTGGCATTTCTATAGTCTATACATGAAAACAAATAGAATACAGAAAGGCTGGGCACTCCCCGCGATTTCTACTAGGTTCTTGAGTATCAGCCCCTAATGAGGGCGTTACAGCTGACCAGAGTACTTACATGTAATATTGACAGATATGATTCTTTTTCTTAAATATTTCATTTTCCAGGGTAAGGAACTCAATGGCTATGTTTTTCTCTCCTTCTAGGGCATCCTTTTCCTTTTCCACCATTTTAACTCTGTTTAGCTACAAATATTAAAGATTTAAGACATTTCATATGTAAAATCAACTTGAAACATAAACACTAAATAAAAGCATCATAAGCAAAGGCTAATATAAAAACAGTTCAGTAAAAACAAAACTGCAAACTTTTCTGTAAGTAGAAACTATAAACCATTTTTGCAAGTATTAAAACTATAAAGCAAGTATTCAACTTGTTACTTGTTAAATTCAGTTCATCTGCAAAAAAGACAGGGTTTTCTCTGTATAGCCCTGGCTGTCTTGGAACTCTGCAGACCATGCTGGCCTCAAACTGAGACCTGCCCACCCCCAGCCCCGAGTGCTAGGATTAAAGGTGCACCACCATTGCCCAGCTAATAAAACATTCTCATTGGCAACAAATGTCTACTGAAGATTCATTTACCTTTTCTCCTCTGTGTTCATTTAGTATTTCAACTCTCCGACACAAGACTTTAATAGGTTCATTTAGCCGTCCACAGCCAATTATATCTTCTAAATACTCAAGCATACCCTCATCATGTTCAGTCTGGCCTTTTGGTTTCATCATAGCAATCTGCTCGACTTCACCCTTGAAGAGAGTCATATTCATAACTCATTGTATACAGCAGCTAAATCTCTTCTTCAGTGAGAATAGGGTAATCCCAATTAAATGATATTCACCAAGTAGACTAAAGATATTTTATGCAAGGGGTCTAAAATCCCTTTCATTATGTATATTCTTAACAAAATTGCTGACAGTACCTACCCATACATATACACAAAGGTGCCCTCTCTAGTGGTTTTAAGTAAATAAAATTTTCTGTTAAACGAATTTGGTAAGGCACACTACGAATTATTACTAACAAGTTTGCTCATTCTAAAGGAATTTTTTAAAAAGTTGTCTTCACAGTTATAGCGCACAGGGCTCCTTGCTGAGTGCTTATGCTTTCACTCTGCATAGCTATCTAACTTCCCTAAATACCTGATGTGAATTTAATAAGGGACCCACTTCATAAAAGATAACTAAAACCTCTCAGAATCTTAACTGGGAAAGGAAAATTTCTCTTTAAACACCTCAGCTAGAGACAGCAAATAGCATAGTTATATCCTATGCAGGAAATCTTGTTTGTAATAAATCTATCAACTTTGAACTAAAATTAAAATTTTTGATTACCCAAAAGAAAAAAAAACCCAAAAAGACAAAACAAAACAAAACCTACAAAGCAGCACCTAAGGCTGATTTCTAGGTATCCAGTTAACTTCAAACTGAAGAAAATTCTGTAGCTTTTTTGATCTCTAAACATTGTAACAGCAAAGGAATAGGCAGGCAAATGGAAGGGGGGCAGTTTTTAGTGAAATGGCCAAGAGAAGGATTAAATGTGAAGATATTTTAGTGATCCCGCTTTTTATGACTGTATGACTCAACCTTAATAATTAGGCTAAACTGCACTGAAGTAAAAGAATCATTTAACATCTTAAAATCTCCCCACTGGCTGGTGTACTTTGTGTTGATCTTTAAGATACGGTTTCTCTAAGTAGCCCAAGCTGGCCTTGAACTTCAAGAACTGTCTGTCACTGGCTACCAAGTGCTGGGATTAAAGCCTTACACTACCAAGACAGGTTAACAAGTGCACTTTTTAATAGTTTTATACATCACCATAACATCAATACTTTGATGATCTAGCAGTGCCACCTGATCACCAAGTATAAAGTAAAACTGTAAATCAAGATGCCTATATTTATGCTAATACTATATTATGTAGGTATTTATAAAGAGTATTTTCCTGTCAGTTCTCAAATCTTTGTATCAGCTATTTTAAGTTTATGTAGGAGCTAAATCTGATGTTCGAAGCTGCAGATTGTAGTAGTAATTTTAGTCACTGAGACCACATACTAACTCAGATATCTAAATTGTCTATTTTAAGGCAAATAACAATAGGAAAAAATTAAGTCTATGTTTTTTTAAGCAATCAAAACCTGGGGTCCTGTAAAACCATATATCCAAGTACAAACATTTGGGCATGTTTCATGCCCAAACTACTTTCAGAAGGTGTATACTTATTAAGAAGTAACCTAGCTTGAGAGGAAGCATGGTGGTAGTTTTTATTATTTGTTTCTTCCAAAGTAAGATGAAGGATGCAGAGCTGATTGCCTCTCACTCTAATCAAGTTGTTAAGTTAAAAGACAAGTTCATTTATAAATCAAAATAGTCCTTTTTCAAGTCTCAAGCAACACTACATTTTAAATTGTATTATACTGTAATCTTGTTTTTGTTTTCTTTTGAGACAGGGCCTCTTTATGTAGATCAGGCTGTCCCTGAACTCAGAAATCTGCCTGCTTCTGCTTTCTGAGTGCTGGGGTTAACACCACACACCCTGCTATCACATTCTTCTAAAGACCTAGATACTGAATGAATCAAAATGAGCACAATCACTCAGGTTTTTAATTATAAGGACTCCTGTAGCATAAAAACCAAACCAAACCCACTTCATTCTTTTATGTACGGGTTGTAGTGTTGGCATGTATGTTTATGTTCCACACATGGGCAGTGCACCCAGAGGACAGAAGAGGGGGTCAGATCCTCTGGATTGGAGTTACAGATGGTGATAAGCTCCCGGGTAGGTCCTCTCTTAACCACTAAGCCACCACTCCAGCTCCTGGCTGTGGCTTTTCAATGACAGCCTAGAAATTTTCTTATGGTTTCAGTACTACCACCCGCTACTCTTTGCTTTCTAATATTTCCATTTCCATTTTATGTAATCTGTAGACAGACAGAAGGCATTTTTTCAGAAAATTCTAGTTCATGTAAAATATTTTACTTAAGGCAGGCAGTAAACAGTGTATTTCTGAAATAAATTTCTAAAAAAAAAATTTAATTCTGTATATGTGTCCATATGAAAACAGGAGTGCAGATGCCTATGGCTTCAGAAGAGGGTTATGAATGTCCTGGAGATGGAGTTACAAGCAGTTCTAAACTGGATGCTGCAACAGCAGTGACCACCAAAGATATTACCCACCACCTGGAAAAAGTTTTTATCAATTTGGATTTAATCTTTCATAGCAAGGTTACAAATTGCAAATAGTAACAGAACAGTGATATGTAAAAGTCATTTCAAGTTGTCATGTCATATCCAAAGTGGTATAATTTCATACACTCTCATGTGAGAGTGTTGGGGCTGGGCATCAATAGTTGAAAACCTAAAAGGAATTTGGGCATGGTAGCACCATGCTAAACCCCAGTACTCGGAAGTAAAATAAGTCCTTTTATTTTCACTAAAATAATTACAGCTAGGGAGGGCTGGAGAGATGGCTCAGCAGTTAGAGCACTGACTGCTCTGTAAAGGACCCACGCTCAGTTCCCAGCACTGATAGGGTGGCTCAAAAACACCCCTAACTCCACTTCCAGGAGTACTGATGCCTTCTCCTGCCCATCTTGACACCAAGCACGTATGTGGCACACATGCATGCACACAGGAAAAACACTTACATACATTAACATACATCAAACAAAAGGCTCGTGCGCGCTAGGCAATGACTACCACTGTGCAATATTCCAAGCCCTTGGTTTTTTTTAGTTTTGCCTATATACTTTCATTTTCCCTGCTTTGTGCAGCACTACAAGAGAACTTCTACCTAATTTTTCTACAAAAGAACAAGTAGCCAAATCCCCAAGGTTAGTATCTGTCTAAAGTCCACAAGTGAAAAGGAGGATGCTTTCGTGGGTAGTTTTCTATCTATTTTGTGTGCTCAGGGGCAGATTTCTAGCTTGTTTTTTAGAGCTGACACACTGGATTGGACACCTTTAGAAAACTGAAGAATTAACAGTATGTCAAAAATTTTCTTTTGAAATTTAGTCAGACATGCTTTTAATTTTTCTTTATTTCTACAGATTCAGAGACTACAATAAATACTTTTATATGGCTTGCTAACTGTAAAGGTATGTTAAAAAAAAAAAAACCCTGAGCAACAACTCAGAACTCAGTTCATCCAACCTCCAAAGAAAACAGCAAAAAAAAAAAAAAAAAAAGACAATCAGTTACTTTATTTTATAACAGAAACACAACAATCTTGTTTATAGTCACAAGAACTAAAAATTGACAAAAAACAAAATTCTGCTTTTTAACGAATCTCCAAAACCACCACAACACAGCAATTTATTAATGTAACTTTGAAGGGTAACAGAAGCATATGATTATGATTTCTTTAACCTGAATGGAACAAAAGCATTAACTAATGAAGCAAACCAATAAAACCTAGTTAGTAAGTCCTAGTTACCTATGAAATACTACAGACTAATAAAATTTTTCTTGTTTGGACCAATAGCCTCTAGCATCACAAACTCTCTCCAGTGAGATATAAAACTATATAAACCAACGGTCAATCAACTATGTGACTACTTCTGAAGTACACATGCCCATAAGGAAAACAAATGGGCTTTAACCATCTTTACATTAAACTTAGCACAGTGCCTCATTAGAAACACATTGGAGCCCAAATACTAGAGACACTTAAACATAAATCCATAAACACCACGAAAAGTAAAAAAAAAAAATCAATTTCTAAAATTTAGTTCACTTTAATCTTAAAAATCTGCTTTTCCTAAAATTTAGATTACATAAGATGTAATCATTATCACTGTCAAGTCTGAATACTTCTATTTTGGATGCCGATACTGTGCTACTGTCTTCAATTCTCTAGCCTCCCTAACCATGCATAATTTTTAGGACAAATGTTAGTGAGGAGAGTAAAATGAAAGCCTCAACCTTACTTACCTTCACATGCTCTAAATCTTACTAGTTGAAGAGTCAAAGATTTTGAGAAGGAGCTAAGAACACCTCACAGAAACTATTTCCACGTACCCTCAAATTCAACAGAATTCTGAGTTCTAGTTAGCCCTCGCTGCTAAAGTTCTTATCTGAGTTCAAACAAATCAAACCGAATCTGTTAACTGTTTCACTTAATATTCTTTGGTAGGAGTGTGAAATATAATTATTAGAGTACAGATGAAGCTTCAGTGATGAGGACAAACAAGTATCCAAAAGCATGTGTTTTAATATAAACTCGACAACTTAAGCAAATAGCAAAGAATGAACAAAAGATAAGTATAATTTTCTACGAAATGTTACCACCATTAAATTTAGTATTATAAAGGAACAGAATTTTTTATACAGTTAATCAAATTGAATTACATGCCTATCTGCAACAGATTTTTTTCAATATTTATTTTTAAGTAACACTGGTTCACTCAAGTATTGTGAACTCACTCCTCTAATAATTAAGAGGTATCCTAGAAAATTATTAAAAATTATTACTTGTCTTCTATACCGTGTATGCTTAAAATAATAATAAACTCCTAAGAATACAGCCTAAAATATGTGAAAATTATGTTTGTTAATGGGAACATTATTTAACACAACAAAACATTTTAAATCAAATTAAAACTCCCAACTTATTTTATAATCAGTAGCATAAGATTTACTGTATCAGCAGCCATCTCTGCATAATAAGCAACCTCTTTCTTTTTAAGTTTTATTTATGCTCTTAGTAACTTGGGATAGGACAAAAGAATAAGATGTCTTTAAATCAAAACAAATTTCACAATACCTACCATATTTTACAAAAAACAAAAACAAAAAACAAAAAACAAACAAACAAAAAAAAAACCAAAAAAAAAAAAAAACCCCCAAAAAAAAAACAAAAACAAAGCTTTCCTTCCATGTTATACTAGTAGGATATACTTTCACTAACCCAAACCAAAATTGAAAAAAAAAAAAAAAAACCAACCAAACAAAAAAACCAAAAACATAAAAAAAGGAAGAAAAAAGAAGAAGAAGAAGAAAAAAAAAAAAAAGTCTAATATAAATCAAATTAGTACCAGGAATCCAATTTTTATACTTCTTAAAAAAAAAAAAAAAGACTTCTTTAATAGTCGATACTGTTATTACTGGTTTAAGAAATTAGGTCACTGTAAACAAAATTAAACCCACCCTGGGTAAACCTTTATGTGAGTATTATGAATGTTAAAAATATTACATTAGGTGCCCAAGAAAACTTAAGTATATAGTTTTATGCTATAAAAAAATGATAATAAACAAAAGGAACAGACTATTAAGAGATTTCATTTTAAATGTTATCTTAAAGGGAAACACAAACAGAATTGATAGTTGCTATATCCCTGTCACACTAAAGCAGCACAATAATATTGGTGTTTAATATTTATTTCACTACGCCAATATTTACGTGCTGCTAGAGCGGAACAAGTATGTCAGATATCCAAACAAAAAACAAACATGCGATGATAACAATATCATCTTGAATGAATTTCCTTAAATTTCTAGAGCAGCAAATAATGATTCGCATCTTGACTGTAGTATGTAAACCATGATGTGCTGCTACAGTACTTTAAGGCTCCAAAAGACAGGATTCACCAAACAGAAGAACACTCAAGGTTTATTACAAACTAAAAACAAACAAAAAAAAAAAAAACAAGAACCTTGGAAGTGGTTTTTTAAACTTACCTGCAAGATTAAAAACCGATTATGGTCCAAGTCAATCCCATGGCTTCTTAGAAGATTTCCAACATCTTTAAACGTCCTCTTCTTCCCACTTATATGATAGACAGAAGTGTTATCTCTGTAGGCTGTTCTAGATACATAGAAGTTACTGTCAGGAATGACTTCATAATCATCCCCTTCCTGTTTTTAGGAAAAACAAAACCAGAAACTATTGATATTAAGTCACAGGTCTGACCCAGATTTCATTTCCTTTATACTGAAGCTAATGCAATAGATTAAAGTTAAATATTTAAAATTTATCTTGTATTCTTTAACAGCCATACATGTAAATAATGAATTCTAGTTCTTTTCACCTACTATTACTAGTTTTATCTCCCCTGAATTAAATATGCACATCAGCTGACAATTGTTCCAAAGTGAAGGAAACAAAAACAAAAAACAAAAAACTCTAGCAAGGACTAGATACTTTTCCAAGTTGTTCGGTTTTCTTCCTCAAAGAGCTCTAAAAGCAAAAACCTAAATCAAGCAAACAAAAACTTCGGCCCCAAACAAGCCAAAAATATATCCGAGTAAGAGCCAAGGAAGGTGAAGAGTCCAGCGTATCTGAATAACCCACTCCCAGTCAAATTAATAACTGTGTTGGCTGGATAAAAAAAAAAAAAAAAAAAAAAAAAAAAAAACTACAGGAAAAGGATTTACGGGAAATAGTTTTCTGGTAGTGGTGGTGTTGGGGGGAGAGAGGGAAACGGGATCCCCTTTGCACTTTCCTGAACAGCATCTCCTATTAATTGAAAGTAAAACAAACCATAAAAACTTACAATTATATACCTGAAAAAAAAAAAGCCAAATTATAAATCTATTTTAGCATTAATTTCTTCTTAAAGGCTGTCCTATTCAATTTTAGATGAATCAAACTCCACAAGCATTGGACTAATATCTGATTTATTGGCAATCTATTCTCTAACTCAAGTGTATAACAGAATGAATAAAGAAGCAAAAATATGATAGATGGCTTCTGTGTAGTTAAATGTCTATATTCAAAAAAGAATCCCCCACCCCCACATCTAATTCAGCTGTTACTTTATTAAGTGTTATTTATTTTTTAGGTTCTTTTCAGTTGGTTTTTCAAATCATATTTTTATAAACTAATAATTAATCATAAAGGAAAATATCCACAGGACCACATAAATAACTTGGCCATTATTTATATTTCTAGGAAACAAAAACGTTAGCCTGTCCCCTACCATTTCAAAAAAAGCTTCATCATGGTAGTTCAAACCTTAGACAATTTCATATCACACACACAGCTACCAATAACCAATTACATGTACAAATTTAGTGTACATTGAAATAACGAGAGTGGCAAAATGAGTCAATTATATTTTAAAGATTAAATGTTTATTCTAAAGTAATAAAAAGTGTAACTTTAAAAACTACAGGAAAAAAGCCCATATTTATAGGGAACGAATGTTTAATTTTTATCACTCAGCATCACCAAAATCAGTTTTCTTCCAAAAAGTTGAAGTAAATATGGTCACAGAAGTAAACCAACATTTCCTTTGCTTTAACTATACAAAGTACATGCACCCACACACAATTCAGGCCTACAGTAGCAAAATGCGGCACGTTTCTTTCTTGCTTGAAGTTCAAGTAGAAAAATAATTTCTTACCTTATCAATTATCTTTTGAAAGTGAACTTCTACAGTACAACTCTGAATATCCTTGTGTTCATCAGAATTATGTATCAGTACTGACAGCTTTTTAGATCTTATTTTTTGTGCTCGATAGCCAAACACAAAAAGCATGGAATCAATAACATTGGATTTTCCACTGCCATTTGGCCCAATAATACAGGAAAAACGCTGCATAAAAACAAAATTTTAAAAAATGTAAATAGCCACACCAATACTACTAATTTTAAACTATTCTATACCTTAATTATAGTAAGAACTAAAGGTATTTAAAAGTTTTCTGTAAAAGAACCTGCTTGTTCTAGCTATCAAATAATGACCTTCTTTCTACCCTCTCCAGTTCTTCATTAACCAATTATAGACGATGGAGAACAATTTTTACACAACACTGAGACAGGAGGTTCAACAGTAATGACAATGCCTACTTGGGGACTGCAAAAAGATCTCCGCCACATAAATCAGCATCAGAATACACAGCGCACAAACCATCCCCCAACAGTTTTCATCGTTAGAAGATGCAGGAGTTTTCCTTCTTTCTCTTCAGCATAAAAGCAGCTTGTTAAGAAAAGGAAAGCACTCCAAGAACGAGTGGGCTAGTGAGCTGAGGGAAGAGCATGCACCCACAAAACCCAATTTGAGTTTCCTACCTCGTGTTCTACTCTAGCACAAAGTTAACATCTTAAATAAAACCACATTCAAGTTCTAATCCCTACATTCATTACAACAGCCAACAGGAAAATATTCCCTTCTAACAAAAACAGATTCCATTCAATATGAAAACGATATTGGTAATGATATACAAAAAACATCAGATAAAGAAAAACTAATTCCTGTTGCTGAAATCCCTGGCAACCTACTGTCCGTGAGTCTAAGAGCATGTTTATGTGGGTGGGCAGGAGTGTAGCGTGAGGACAGCTAGAAAACTGAAATATCCTGTACTAAAGACAAATTACACGTTATTTACGAAGGCAAATACCTTATGGAAAGGTCCCAGAATTTTCTCTCCAGCATAGGACTTGAAGTTTTGGTTTACAATATGAGTTATCATGAGCCGAGGGGCTCCAGCTTCGCTGGCCATGGCTGGAGGTGGGGGCGGAGGAATGCTATTCAAAATCTCTTCTAAACTTCTGTTATCAAGCTCCTCACCTGGAGTCTCTAGGGTATGCAAAGGGAGAGCCGGCATTAGTGGATTTCATTGGAGGCCTATAGCCTGCTAGTATTTAAAGAACAGAATGGAGTAATGTTACTTATGAAACCTAAGGAATCAATTTTCCACACAGGTACATCCTAACCTCAAGGGGATGGATAATACTTAAGATTAGTTTTATGAAAAATAAAATCCGTGAAAGAAATCTGACCACCTAAAATCTGGCACAACTACACTGTATTTCTTAGAGGACTCAAAATATCCCGGCTTTCTATCTAAACAGCAGATGCAGCCCAATGATCGAAAAATCCAAGTCCCTACACGCTCAGCACTTAAACGCAAAAGCTTCATTAACACGGTCACAGGAGTTCCAGGGTGGCTCTTAATTCCTGCCCGCAGAATGCTACACACTCTGAAATGATCCCTTCTCTTTAAAGCTAATCCAGGGGTCCAGCACTTTTGTCTTCTCTTTTTTTTTTCCTTGCAGGGGACCCACGTATGGTTCCCAGCACCCACAGCGGGAGACTGCCTATAGATCCGGGTCCAGCCCTCCGCGGGCACCTGCACTCATGTGCACACACCACAACAGACACACACTAAAAAAGTAAAACTTAATATTACACCGAAATGCAATCCAAGACTAAAGGCTGAGTGAGGTTGGCGTCAAGCAACTCTCCATCACATTCAGTCCAGTCTAGGGTGGGGAGGCTCTCAGCAACTCTGGCTGACCGTGACGCTCTCAGCTAAATACGATCAAGATGTCCGGGCCACTCCAAAACGTCACAAACTCACAAACTGCCATCTCTCCCGCTCTCCGGCTCGCCCTCACCCCTTCCAGAACCGTTCCAGCTAAACTGCATGGAATTCCTTCGAAAACCGCAGAGTGGCTTTCCGGAGCCGCTGCACTTCGGACAACCCCGACCTTCCGACGTCAACCTGTCGCCCGGGTCCCGCCAGCCCCAGTGGGTCTCTGCGGGCTCCCGACGCACCCGGGCTCCCGGCCGGTCACTCACCTGAGGCGGCGGCGGCGCTGTCCACTCCGCCGTCCCGCTGCTCCGGGTCCCCGTCGCCGCGGGCGCCGTCCGGGGACGGCGGCGGCCCTTCCTCCTGGTGGCAGGCGGTGGAGGGCTTGGTGCCCTTACGCCGCATGGTGGCTGCGGCAGGAGAGAGCCGGGAGTCAGGTCGGCCTGCAGCTCGCCGCCCGGGCCCCGCCGCGGCCGGACGGGCTCCGCCCACGACCCACCCGCGGCGCGCTCCCCGGCCCCGCTCCGCAGGTAGCGGGCGGCGCGGTCCGGATTCCGTGGGGAGACCGCGCGCAGGACCGAGGGTGCGGCGCACGGGCCCCGCGGCGCGCCTCTCCGAGCCCAGCCCGTCGGCTGACAGCGTCTCGCCGTCGGGGCCGGGGTCCGCCCGCCGCCGGGTCCGCGCGGCCGCTGCCCACCGCGGCGGCGCCCGCCCGGCCACTCGTCCAGCCGCCCCCCCTCTCCCCGCCCTTCGGGTCCCGTCGCCCGGACGGCCGGGAGGGGGTGCGGGGCAGCCGAGCTCTCCTCTCCGCACCCGCCGGGCGAAGCCGGGGTCGCGGGCAGCGTCGGCTCCCGCGGGGTCATTCTCCGGGGTGCAGGGGGGTCCATCCCGCCCGGGCGCGGGGCGGAGTCCCGAGGGGCAGTGTCCACCGCGCCAGGTCCCCGGGAAAGGCACCAAGGGGCGCCGCAGCCCTCGGCGTCGAGGCGGGCCGGGACGACCTGGTCCCGACGGGCTAGCAGCCTCCCCGGGAAGCGCCGCCGCCCGGCGCCCGCCCGCGGGGGAGGGGTGACAGGCAGCGGCGCTCCCCGGCCGCCTCCGCCGCTCCCGGCGCCCGCGCAGCAGCGGGGAAGGCGGTGACAGCCCGGCCCGCCAAGGAAGTACGCTACCTGTCGGCGGGTCCCCTCCGAGCCGGGCCGACACCGCGGGGCGCTCGACCCCCGCCCTCGCTCCTGCCGGTGCTCCGGCTCCGGCTCCTTCACTCGAAAATGGCGCCTAAAATCCAAACTCGAACGGAAATTCGTTACAAATGCGCGCAATGGTTTCTGGGACCCGCGAATTTGAAAAAAAAAAAAAAAAAAGTGCGGCGATTCCCACCGCCATCTTCGGGCCGTTCGTGCGCATGCGCGGCCTGTCCGCGGCTCGCCGGCGCGAGGGGGAAGTTTCGGCGGAGTGAGGAGGGAGAACCGGGAGGGTTACGTCTTCCCTAGGGTTTTTTTTTTTTTTTAGCAGGAATAGAGTTGTGGGAACGACAGCCTTCCGCGCCGCTGGAATGACGGCCTTTGGAAACCGGGCGGACTTTGGGAAAGAGGCGGGGAGCGAGGCCCGGCGGCGCCCCGCCCACACCTGTAGGCGGGGCCCGGCTGTCCAATAACAACCTCTCTGTGAGAGGGCGGGCTTGCCCGGGGGCGGGGTCTAGGGCCCGCTCGGGTGACTGGCGTCTGGCAAGTATCGCGGGAACCGGGAGGGGGCACGCACGCAGCGCTTAGAAATCACTATGGTGACGGGAAGGACTGGAGGCTTCTCGGCAACTGGTCTGAGCTCTGAAAGCCGTCGCCGCCGCTTTCCTGGAACTTGAGGTAAATGTCTTTACCTCCAGAGCCTTTGAAGACGTGGCTTGGACGCCGCAGCGGCCGTTGGGACCCCCCTTCCCTTGCTTTGAAGGGATGAGCTTTGCGGAGCATCAGTTGTTTTCCATCTTCCAGGCAGCTAGGCTCTCTCTCTCTGGGTGTGTAGATGCTTGGGATGTGGAGTGTACAGGTAAAGCGAGGAATCCGAGATTAGTGAGTAAGCTTGTAGTCCACTTGCGAGTAGCAGTGATTTTTGAACTATTTTGCGTTAGTGTCACTAATGAAAGGTTTTGGGTCTAAAATAATCATTTGGCCAGCAGGGCTCCTAATGGGAGAAACGATGTGCTGATGTTGGCTAGTTACAGTTATGGGGGAATTAGTTAAAAAGTAGCGTTGGTGAGCAGTACGCTGTGAAAAGAATAAGCAGGATTGTTAAACAGATGTGACAGTTCCTGTTACCTTAGAGCGTAGTCTCGTTAATGGGCTGAGTCTGAGAATGATGATCGTTGGGGAGTGAGATCCTAACTCCCTGAAAACTGCATAAAAAGTTTCGTGTGTTTGTGCATTGTGTGCCTGGAGGGTTAGTTTTCCTATAATTTTGAAAAACTGTCTGAATCACCCACCCTCCTGCAGTGTTAAAGAGCCATTGATTAATTTGGCTGCCTTCAGCATATACATCAAATTTGTTTTGTTTTGTTTGTTTCTTTTGAGACAGGGTTTCTCTGTGTAGCCCTGGCTATCCTGGAACTCTATACAAGCTGGGAACCAAGTGTTCAAACACATGAGCCTACATGTGTATTTGTGTGTGTGCGTGGGGGGGGGTCATTTCATACTCAGATCATAATATCCATCTTCAACAGCTTTGATTAAATGATGTTAAAGGAGATCTGTTATTCGCTCTCTGTTTCTGTGTAGTACCAATCTATCAGTGGTTCTTGTGTGTTTTTTTCCTCTTCGCATAATGAATACTGTCTTAATTTAAAGGCCTTTCACAGCAACTGCCTTATTTCCTTTTATTTCTATAGCTATGTACCTTTGCAACACACACCCACACCTTATCTAGCCACCTTACTACTACTCCTGGTTATGGGAGCTGTCAAGTCTAAAATCCACAGGACAATTGTCTGGGAGGTTGGAAGTTGAAGTAAGAGTTTATATTCCTCACTTGAGTGCAAAGGATGGAGACTCTAGAGACTGTAGTCAAATCCCTTCTGTTCTTTCTCTTTAGGGCTTCTTCAGCTAATTAGATGAAGCTCATTCACGTTACACAGAATATGTTCACCTAAAAAAATGCTGGTAAATGCTTATAACTTGTGAAAAGTTCCTGTACAACATCTGCAAGTTGATGTAGAATCTTAACCATCACTGGGAGCTTGAGTCAACAAGGGCCTGGGCACTATTGAGAGAACTTCCTAATCCAAATGCTTGCTTTTTCTTGTGCATTATGGAAAGCCTGTTCTCTGGCTCCCAGTCCTATTCATCTCCCCTGTTCCCACTGTTTTTTGTATACCATCCATAGTCGCCTTTATAAAATTCAGGTCAGATAAGTTTTCTCAAAGTATAAAACAAAGCAGAAAAAAAAAAATACATGTTTTTTTTTTTTTTTTTCTGAGACAGGGTTTCTCTGTGTAGCCTTGGCTGTCCTGGACTCACTTTGTAGACGAGGCTGGCCTTGAACTCACAAAGATCTGCCTGCCTCTGCCTCCCATAGTGCTGGGATTATAGGCATGTGCTACAAAGCAGTTAAAATGTGTGTGTGATCAAATCACTCCTGTGGTGTACTCCCATGTACCTGATTCTCAGTTCATTCAGAAGAAAATGGAAGCTTTTCTTTTGACTTTCTAAGACCCTGCCCCTTTCCTAATCACCCTTGGGTTTTGAGGTAGCTCTCTAAGCACGTGGCTGAGGTGTAGAAGGCTCTGAAGGGTTAGACCAGGGACAGAATGACTAATTCTGGCTGTCCCGCAACAATAGTGCAGGGATGACAGTGGCTTTTGATGATGATGGTGCAGTGACGTGACTAGATTTGGAGTTTACTTTGGTGGTTTTTGGTTGGACTGTAACTTTAATCTACTGCTTTAACATCCTAACTGCTGGGATTACAAGCTTGTCCACCCAGCTTTCCTGGGTACTGTCAGGTTTTGCTAAACACATTTTTTCTGCCTTTGAGAATCCTTTTCTCAAGCCTTTTCCCTCACTGAACCAACAACTTCTAACTGATATTCAGCAGCAAAACCAAGCATTGCTATTGCTGTTCTGTTTCCTGTGTAAAGATTAACATTGTGTTCTGGAAATTCTCTGCTGCCTTTCTCCCCTGCTACCCAGACACCATTGGTTGGTCGTCGGGTCTTTTATTTATTAAAAGAATGCATTCCACTATGGTCAGGAAGACATGATGGCACAACAGCTTTGTTGCACCATTGGCCAGGAAACAGAAAAGGGACTTCAGTACTCAGCTGGCTTGCTCCTTTTTCCATTTATTTTCATCAGTCTGGGATCCAAGCCAGAGAAGGTGCCACAAGCCTGTGTTCCTTGGGGAACTTCCTCAGCTAAACCTCTGGAAGCAGCCTCACAAGCGCACCATATGTGTCTCATTAATGCCCTAGGTGTTCCTTATTCCAGCCAAGTTGACAGTTGAAATTAGCCACCACATGTGGGCAGATAAAAACACCTCAATGTGGCATTTAGCTATTCTTCATTTCTTCAAATAGGTTATGCACGAATATTTCTTATTTTTAATTTTTTATATTAATTACAGTTTATTCCTTTTTTTTAAATCCCAGCTGTAGTCCCCTCTCTCATTCCCTCCCAATTCTACCCTCACTTACTCATCTCCTCCCATGCCCCTCTCCAAGTCCACTGATAGGGGAAGTCCTTCTCCCCTTCCCTCTGATCCTAGTCTATCAGATCTCATCAGGACTGGCTGCATTGTCCTCCTCTGTGGCCTGGAAAGGCTGTTCCCCATCAGGGGGAGGTGATCAAAGAGCCAGCCATTGAGTTCATGTCAGAGACAGCCCCTGTTCCCCTTACTAGGAAAACTACTTGGATACTGGGTTGCCACGGGGTACATCTGAGCAGGGGTTCTAGGTTATATCCATGAATGGTCCTTGCTTGGAGTATCAGTCTCAGAAAATACCCCTGTGCCCAGATTTTTTGGTTCTGTTACTGTCTTTGTGGAGCTTCTGCCCCCCCTCCTCCAGGTCTTTCTATCTCCCCCTTCTTTCATATGATTCCCTGCACTCTGCCCCAAGTTTGGTTATGGGTCTCAGCATCTGCTTTGATACACTGCTGGGTAGAGTCTTTCAGAGTCCCTCTGTGGTAGGCTCCTGTCCTGTTTCCTGTTTTCTCCTTCCAATGTCCATTCCGTTTGTCTTTCTGAGTGAGGACTGATCATCTTACCCAGGAATATTTCTTATTTAATACTGTATCAAAATGTACTTGTCATTTATACAGATGATTTCAGCTAAATGGAATATATAGAGAAACCTTTCCAAGGCAGGGAGAATCTTCCCTGTGGTAGGTTGTTGCTCTCTTTCTCTGACTCTTTGGCACCGTTATTTCGGAATGGCAGGTGGACCATTAACAAAAACATACTGTGTTACTGTATAAAGGTTGATTAGGATTTCTTCTGGTGAAGATATATCCTAATTATTATGGATGTAATTGTATTTCACCATTCCAAATATCTTTTAGGTTTCTGGCTATAGTAAATATGTAAATATCTATAGTTTGTCAATTACAGAAACAGCAAGAATTCTGTAATTCTTTTGTACCTTTTGAATTTTGAATAAATATGAATAATGAACGGGGTCTTTAAAAAGTAT
Organism: Meriones unguiculatus; assembly: GCF_030254825.1. Lineage (NCBI taxonomy): Eukaryota > Metazoa > Chordata > Mammalia > Rodentia > Muridae > Meriones > Meriones unguiculatus. The sequence continues at coordinate 173,660,506 of NC_083350.1, read as the reverse complement.
TATTTACCTTTTGTCTTCTAATGATGAACCAGCTTGCCTCCATGTTAGGCTTAAAAGCTATCTTGTAGTAAAGACAAATTAGGCTCATTCCTGTTTATGCTTAAATCTCTGTTTCTCAAAGATTGGGCTATGCCCTACCCGTAACTTTAACTACAAATGATTCAGTATTGCCTGTTTCAGAATGACAGCCATGTCTTTGTTTCAAAAAGTTGTAATGACCATCTTGCAATCCTACCTTTGTTTCAAAAGGTAGTTATGACTACCTTGTTACACCCGGTTATGTTCTGCTGCTTAACCACACCTGTTGTTCCCACCAAACTCCCTATTTGGAAACTCTCTACTCTAGTTAGAATGTTGTAATTTTTTTTGTTAAACACAAATGTTATGGGAATATATTTTCATTTTAATCCCTCGTGTGGAGATATGGTGCTGTTTTACAGAAGGTGACTATTATTTGCTCTGCAAGGGCATGGTTTTGCCAGTGGCAGATAGTTTCTGAGAGTGTATGATGTTTGGAATTCTGGGAACTTTTCAGAGGATAGATAGATACTAGGGCCTGAGAAGCAGGGTTGCTGTTGTTGGCAGGTTGGTGGTTGGATGCTGATGGTTTCTGGTTGAGGTTTGTCAAGTAGTTGTGTGCAAAGAAGTGAAAAGAGATTAGATATCCTGACGGCAAAGATCAAACTTGCCCCTTATCAGCAGGAAGGATAACTTTTCTCCTTTCCCTTCTATCCTTTTTTCTCTCCTACCTAGTGTTAAGGAGTTAATAAGGGTAGAAAATTGTGGAGAGAGAAAAAGGAACCCACTGAGTAGCCAAAACGCTGGCTACATCATACCCCTGAGCTATACAAGCTCTTATCTTCCCTAGGGTCCAGTCCTGATCTCTTTAACCCCACCTTTAGTGGGAGACAGCTAGAATAAATTAATAAAAAAAAAGCTTGCTTTAATTTATTTAACCATGATGATTTGAGTCAGTAGTCTTTCTCCTTGAGTATTTGAGATTAACACTAGGTGGAAGGGGCTGATGGGAGGGACGAAGGAGTTTTGAAACAGCTAAGAACTCCTTAGTACCAAGAATGAAGCTAGTAAATGCCTGCAACAAATCCCATTTGCCCTTGGCTAGGCTCCATACAGGTTTATACTTTGAAAGTTTAAGAGAATTCACCCAAAGAGAGAAATGAAGAAGCTGTACACCTTGCCTATACAGAAGGTTTTCTTAATTTAGGTGAGCAAGATTTCAGGAGTCCCAATGCTTTTTTTAATTTTATTTTATATTTTTGTCTTTAGTCAGCACCTCCTTTGATGTAATTCCCTGTAATTTTGGACCTAGTGAAGAGATTTTTCAGCCCTTTTAATTATATTCTCATTTGACTTTTTTCTATATTATCTAGTGATACTGCTAAAAAAGAATATGAATATATATTTGACTCAGACAACTTAGGTTTTTCTTTATGTGTATCTTTTGATGATGTAATTATTTAGAGAGTGTTTATTTTTCACTTGGTAATTACATGCTCATTTTTTTGTTTTGTTTTTTGACAGGTTCTCTCTATTACATAGCTCTGGGTCCTAGAACTCACTCAGATCTACCTGCCTCTACCTCCCTGAGTGCTGGGATTACAGGCATGCATTACAGGCTGGTTGCATAACTTTTAAAGCAATTTATCATCTTGCCCTTAAGCAATTCAGTTGTTCTTAGCTGTAGCCATTGGGCACTTTTTCTCCCCATGACAGATTGTTAGCCTCACACTGAGCTAATACTGTAATACTGGTAACCCTGCATTGTTTCCATGTAGATTACAGACTTAAGGCACTTAACACTTAGTTAACTAATATATTCATTAGATGGGTTGTGGTTGAAGGTTTCTTGGTTTGCCAAATCCTTTGACTCATTTATTTCTTTTTGCGTGCATGCATGGCCAGTGACTGGGAGTTGATGCTGTCCTTCCACCATGTAGGCCCTGGGGATTTAATTTAGGTTGTCAGGCTTGATAGCAGGCACTTTTCCCATTGAGTCATTTCTTTCTGGTCCTGGATATTCTTTATCTACCCGGATTTCACTTTTTAGTTTGTATTATATATATTTGTGTGTCTGTGTCTGGGGTATGTGCATTCTACAAATGCCCTCAGAGCTGATAAGATCTCTTAGAGCCTGGAGTAACAGGTGGCTGTGAGCTACCAACACAAGGTATTACAAACTGAACTTGGGTTCTTTGTAAGAGCAGTACATACTCTCAACAGCTGAGGCGTTTCTCCAGCCTCAGACAGATTTATTTAGTGGGGTTCTGGAATAGCGGGCCTGTTACAGGCATGTTACCGAGAACCCTAGGTGCTCAACCTAGGTACACCATCAATTCCTGGGCTTATTGTCATATGCATTATTTTTCCTTTTCTTTCCATGTGTTTATTTTGGAGGGATTGAAGGTGCGTTGTGTTCCTTGGGATGCAAAGAGTGTGGGTGTGTGTATCTGTGTGAGCATGTGTACATGTGCCTGTATGCTTGTGCACAGTTGTTAATGTTGATCTATGTTCTCTGTCTTTACAGTGGATACAAGCAAGTGGTATTTAAAATTTTTCTGGAACTGGAAACATGAGGCTGAAGATCTCTCTCTTAAAAGAACCAAAGCATATCCTTTAATATTGTAAACCTAACTGCATTCAACTTGTTATGATACTGTCAAAGGTTTTCTTCTGCTGCTTCTAGCCTAGTTAATGGCTGTTTTTAATTTCTTGAATGGAACTTAATAGACATTGTTTTAAAAATATTTAAGACCCCACTTGTGGGAACTTCTACAAAGTACACTGTCAGACCACAGTCTTACTTTCAGATACTTCTGACATGTGTATTACTGTATTTCTTAAGTATTTAAAGAGCAACCTTTGTTAAGTCCAGAAGAATCTTTAAAGGAATCTTTAACAAAATCTGAATAATACTTGAGGCGGTGGTGGCACACACTGTTAATCCTAGCACTCAGGCAGTAGAGGCAGGTGAATTTCTGAGTTTGAGTCCAGCTTGGTCTACAGTGTTAGTTCAAGGACAGCCAGGAACACATAAAGAAACCCTGTCTCTAAAAGCCAAAAATAATGAATGAATAAATATCTGAATAATCTGTTAATGTGATCTCACACATACGTGCTTTTTAAATTTTCCTTTATTTCTTTGTACTCCTGTTAAAGTAGAGGACAAACGGAAGGTAGCAATTATTATTCTTTTCTTATATATACAGCCTTTATATTTTGTCAGAGAGAGCCTTCACTTGTATTTCAGGATTATTCCCTGCCCCCCTTCTTATTCCTCATCATTTCAGTCAGTTCTCAAAGTATCACCTGTGGGGTTTATTGCAGGTCTGTTAGGGAATAAGAAACTTAATATGGGATTAGTCTTCTTGTTTCAATTTATCATCCTGGCAGCATTCAGAGATCATGTTTTAGTAATTTGAGGTTTGCTTGCTTGTTTACTTGCTTGTTTACCTTGTTGCTGGGGATTGCGCTCAGGCCACCTTGAACACATTGAGCTCACATGTGCTTTGGTGGAACTCCAGCCCCCATTTTTAGTTTATCTTTCAAGATGTTAGTCTGCTATGGATGTGAAACAAGAAAGTCTGGTCTCTCATCAGAAATAGGAAAATACTGATTTAAACATATGCTTTTTTTCAATCTTGTTTTATGTATATTATTTTACCTGTTTAATTCTTGAGTAAGGATGTAATTTTTCTTTAAATCGATTTTCTGTCTTTTCAGAGGGAGCTCTCAGGAACTCATACCACTATTGATGTTTGCTGTTTATGTTCACCTTTTAAGCTGAAGAGTAACTCTCCTTTTAGAATTTCCTCATCTTACAGTCCTTCTCATGTCTATTCCATCTTAAGTAACCCTGTACATACATGTGTGTATAACCTTATATAAACTACTGGTGTTGTGTTTGGGTATGACCGTGTGTGGTACAGGGTTACCTTAGCTGCTTGTCTTGGTTTTAGAAAGACTGTTAGGGGCTGGACAGATGTGTGAGCAGTTAGGTGCACCTGCTGTTCTTTAAGAGCACCCACGTTTTATTAGCATTGATTGGCTTACAACTACCTATAATTCCAGGGGATCTGATGCCCTCTCCTGGCCTCTAGGGACACCTACATACACAGATAAGAATCAAGCAAATCCTTAAAAAAAAGAAACATTGTTCGGTGGAGTTCTTCTGTAGCAGCCTGTGGTCCTTTCCTGTACACTGTGCTTTAGTTTAGAATATTCCAGAGTCACTTCCTTATTTCCTTGTGATATTGCTTAACATCTCTGTACTGTCTTTATCTTTTTGCTTAATCTGTCATATTTTGAATTAATTAAAAACCTTGGAACACATCAAAATGATTATACCACAATCTCCTTCCTTAGAAAAAGTTTGTTTATTTGAGGTAAAATGAACGTTGCTGAAAACACAAAAGAAGTAACTGAAAAGATTGTATAAGAACTGTAAGAGAATAGACAATGTAACCAGATTGACCTGGCATTTAGAAATAGAAAGATAAACAAGGATAAGCATCTTATGTAAATGACAAGTGGAAATAGTTTCTCCAGGGACAGAATTCTACTAGGGTAAACAGTTTGTCCTGATAGCAGATGTGGGATTTACACTTACATAGACATTCTTGGCATAAATCAGAGACTGGAAAACTAAATTAAATAAAGAATTTGGGAATCATTTCATTTATTCCTGTGCATGTTTTGGGTGCATTGAATTGTAACTGAATTATTTTTGACTTCAGTGTTAGAAAATTTGTATTGTTGGGGCAGTGAGATGGCTTAGTTGGTACCATCGTGCCTGGTACCAAGCCTAATCTGAGTTCGATGCCAGGGGCCTACATGGCAAAGAAAGAGAAGTGACCCCGGCACAGTCCTGCAAGATGTGCTCTGACCTTCACGTAAGCATTGTGGCAGTGCTTGCCACGCCCCCTCACCCATAATAAATAACCTATAACTTTAAAACTTAAATGATTAAATGTAAATAAGGGCTGAGAATGTAGCTACCATACAGATCCCTAGGTTTGCTCTTAGGACCATACAAATGAAAAAGAAAAAATGAAAACAGGAGAAATGGTAAGATGGTAGTTGTAGCTGCAAGGTGTATCTTCCCTGGACTATCAGAATGTGCAACTGAAAGAGACAGTTCACTGGAGAGTTCAATCTTCAAAATTAATCTTCTTAACTTATTAAAGTAATACTTGCTACAAGGCATAATGGCTCACAGCTTTAATCCCAGCACTTGGGAGACACAGGCAGATGGATCTCTGTGATTTTGAGGACAGCCTGGTCTACATTGTAGGTTCCAGGCCAGCCACAACTAGATAGGGAGACTCTGTCTCAAAAAGAGGGAGAGGGTTAGAGAGCTGGCTCAGAGTTAAGAATGTATTGGTCTTAAGAATTGAACTGGCAGAGGACCCAGTTCAATTCTCAGACTTACCCAGTGGCTCTCAGTCACCCATAGTTCCATATCTTAGTTAGGTTATTATTGCTGTGATAAAACGCCATGACCAAAAGCAACCCAGAGAGGAAAGGGTTTATTTCACCTTACAGCTCTACACCACAGTCCATCCCTGTTGATAATTGGGGCAGGAACTCAAATGGGAGGAACCTGGAGGAAGAAGCTAATGCAGAGGCCATGGAGGGGTGCTGCTTACTGGCTTGTCTTTCATGGCTTGCTTGGTCTGCCCTCCTGTGGTACCCCAGAGCACTGACCACAGTGAGCAGGGCCCTTCCACATCTATCATCAATCAAGAAAAATGCACCACAGGCCAATCTGGTGGGTTATTTTCTCAATATTTTGAGGTTCTTTTCTTCCAAATGACTCTAGCTGTAGAATTAGCAAGCACACTCTGAAGCCTTATGTAAGATGCCAGACATGTATATGGTGCATAGACATCCGTGCAAGCACAACAGTCACATTAAATAAATTGTATATGTTAAATTAAGGCAATTTTAAAATTATGACATATATATTATTCTAGTAACTAATTCTGATAACTCCAAATAGTAAGATATGCAGATGAGTATACGTATTTTTAGTCTTACATTCTTCCTATTTCCCAACATCATTTCCTACCTTTTGATTTTGTTGTTTTATGTTTTTTGAGTAAGTGTGTATGTCTTTTGACCATGCTTAGAAATACTTTCTATCACAAATTTTGTTCCCTGTCGATCTAGCTTTCTCTTTGATTTCTGTTCTTACAACTTGTATGGAATACAATTTCTTTTAATGGAAAAATATTAAAAGCCACACAATGAAAAAACTACACCTAGAAGCGTGAAAGCATTTGGCTGTTTGACTTTTTGAGGCCCGTGTGTTGAATGACGCCTTAACGGCGCAGCACATCAGGAGCTGGTGAGCTGCGTGGGTTGGACCACCGCCGAGGAGCTGTACTCGTGCAGTGACGATCACCAGATAGTGAAGTGGAATTTGCTAACCAGCGAGACCAGCCTGATAGTCAAGCTGCCGGACGACATCTACCCCATAGACCTTCACTGGTTTCCGAAAAGTGTAGGCATAAAGAAACAGACTCAGGCGGAAAGCTTCGTCCTCACGAGCTCTGACGGTAAGCTTTTCGTGCACGGCCTGTGCACATCTTTGCATTGACAGTGTAGCCCAGCACGGTGGATTGTGCCTGGGGTTGTTTTACAAAACCGCCATTTGCTGTGGATACACCGTCTCCTGCACATTTTAGTCTCCTCTACGTCCTTGGCGATTTTGAAGGATGAGGGCCTTTTGTTTTATAGCAAGCCCCTTGTTTTTTCACTGTTTCTTTAAGGGTTGATTCAACATCCACGTTTTTAATGGGAATACTGGGAGATTCATGGTGTTGATTTGACATGTTACTGTGATGTTAACTTTCCTTACCTGACAGCTAGTGCTTCCTAAGTTCATCTACTATGATGTTATTGTTTTCTCCCCTGCTTTTTGATTAGTTGTATTTTATGTGTACGAGTGTTTTGCCTACATGTATGTATGTGCATCAAATGCATGATGCATGCCTTGTGCCTGCAGAGGTCACACAAGGGTGTCTGATGCACTAGAACTGGAGTTACAGATGGTTGTGAACCACCGTGCAACTACAGAGACGTGAAGCCAGTCTTCTGCAAGAGCAACAAGTGCTCTTAACTACCGAGCCATCTCTGCAGCCTGTTTTCCCCCTTTTAATAAACTGTTTATGAAAATATATTTTGAGACTACATAAAAATATTCTGTTCCATCTTAGGCTTCCTCCAATTTCTAAAAATCTGATGATTCTTGGCTAGATCATTTATTACCAGAAAAGCTGCTTAATGATAACTTTTCTATCTCTGTAAGCTGTTTATGTTAAATAGTTGGTATTCTGCTTCAAGGAAAACCTTGAATGCCTCATGGCCATTTGTCTTACTAGTTAAATGTTAGATTAGCCTCATAGATAGATGTCTATCTTATTTTATGAATATTCTGTTACTATAATTTTTTCATCTTGATTTTGAAATTGTCCCATATTTGGCCACCGAGAGCCCAATCAGTAGAGCCAACTACATTGATTTTTGTTTTTGTTTTGTACATGTACTCATCATGTTTTGAGCACTTCCTCATACAAGATACACCAAACTAATTTTGTAATTCATAGATGCATTTTCTAAATCGGCCATTTCCCACATATGCCTATTTTTAGATGGTTAATGATATTTAAAAGCCAAGATATGGACATTGCTAGCAGTGCCATCATTCTAATGGACTGTGTCTATTCTTCAGAGTCTTCATCAAACAGAACTAAGACATGGGAATACAAATGTATACTTAAAAAATTAGGGCCATTCAGATGGTTCAGTGAGTAACAGCACTTACTGCCAAGCCTGATGGTCTGAATTCAATCCCTAGAATCCACATTGTGAGAAGGCGGAACTGACCTCTACAGGTCATCCTCTGACCGCTATGTGCATGCTTTGGTACATTCATGCCCCTTCCCCCGATGAATAATTAAATGTAAAAAAACAAAAAAGAATCATGTCAGTAGCTAGTTCTTTCTCACTTTCTCACTTTCTATATAAACCTTGAATATATTCTGGTAACACCAATTCTAAGTCAGTATCACAGGATTTATTTTACTTTTTCTTTTTTCAATACTTGGAATGGTAAGAAACTATTGTTATCATTATCAATACAAGCACTCGTTTGTTTAGTTCTATAATATTTATTTTTCAGAATCAATAACCCAGATGCTAAACTACTATAAAATTAACCTGTTTAGTATTTGTTTGATATTATTTTTCCTTTTAGTTTTGTCTTTCCCTCCTCTCCCCTTCCATTTCATCTTCTCTCCTCTTTTCTTTTTTCTTCTCGTCTTCCTCTCCCAGCCTCACTGTGTGCCCCAGGCTACGCTTGAACTCACTGTATAGTCCAGGCTGTTCTAGAATCACTATCCTGCTGACATTACAAGTGTGTCCCAGTCTGTGGGCATTTGTAAGGCATTTGTGATCTTTAAAGATGTGTTTGACATCTTTCAAATGTATATAACTATTTTCTCATTTGTAGTGAGTTTACATCAAGAAGATAGGATTAACTTATCTTTTATTTAGCAAGAGATTACTTTTCTTATTCAGGGCTTAAGTATATTTTTAAATCCAACTTTTTTGCTTACTAGATGAAATATACTATATGTGAATGTTTATCATGCCACATTTTTGCATCTTTTTTATTTGACTTGCATTCTTTAAGATTAAGAATAATGACATTATTTGCCTCTTGTCCCTAATAAATAATTATTAGTTCATGAATGCTAATTAATCTAATAGTAGGAAGTTAAAAATAGATTCTCACAGATAATTTCTTTTAGGTAAGTTTCACCTGATTTCCAAGTTAGGCAGAGTGGAGAAAAGTGTAGAAGCTCACTGTGGGGCAGTGCTCGCAGGACGCTGGAATTATGAGGGGACCGCATTAGTTACAGGTAAGTATTTTGTAGATGTGTCTTTCTGTGTTGTGTTGAGATCAGAACCAGGGCCCTCAACATGCTAGGCAGGTGATCTAACACTGACCAATATCCTCACCCCCAAATAACATTTTAAGTGAATTTTTAATGAAAAGGTTTCAAAGAAATTATTTTCATTGTTGTAGCTTCATTTTTTGCCCTGTGATAAAATACTGTGACCAAAACCAGCATCTGGGCAGAAAGGGCTTATTTCAGCCTATGAGTCCAGACTATTGTCTACTATTGTGGGGAAGTCAAGGCAAGAGCTCAGCAAGTCTCACCACGATTGAGAGCATGGAGAGAACAAACACTTAAGCAGCTTTCTTTGCTGTTCTGGTTTTGGGCTTGGCCGTGACGTGTGTTGTCCAGCCTGAGCTGTATCCCCATATCACTCAGCAAGACAGCCCCCACGGACATGCCCCTGGCCAAACTGATCTGCTAGCTTCTCAGTTGAGATTCTCTTCCCAGGTGGTTTGAGATGTGGCGCGCTGACATTTAAACTAACCATCACATTTGGTTAGTAGTAGCACAGTTCACTATTAGTAGCCTAGTTGTCACAGTGCCAATCTACACTTCTGTGTAAATGGACATTCAGAATAGTTTATTTTTCTTCCTTTTCTGTCTTGAGACAGTCTTGATATGCAGTACCGGATGGCTTGCTATTCCTTTTGTAGGTCAGTCTGGTCTCATTAGCAATCCCCTTGCCTCAGCCTTGCCAGTGCTGGGGCTATAGGAGAATGCCGCTATGTCCATTTTTTTTTGGTTATCACATTAATTGTTACTTTTATTTGTGACTTTTGGAGAATATTCAATCAAAGAGGGCTTTTAGAATGATCAAGTCCATAGAGTAGGTAAAAGTGATAATTTGAAAAAAATTTTTAAATTGAAAAATATTTTCATATAACTTACATTTATCTCTTCTTTCTTTCATCCCAGTTTTACTCATGGTAGGACTTACTGTCTTCTCTTGCTGCACAATTAGTTATCTGAACACTTATAGAGACTTTAGCAATAAGCGTTGAATACATGGCCAGTTCCTTAGGCCTGGGAGCATCTTTGGTGGGTGGATATTTCTGCCTGAGTTTGTCATGAGATCCCAGAAAGTTGTAACATTTGGCTGCAGTTATGAAGAGGGCTTGACTGCACTGGAAGGTCCACTTCCAGCGTTCCTTGCACATGTGGATGCTGGCTCGAGGCCTTGGTTCTTCTCCGGCTTTAGTGGGAGACCTTAATTCCTTGCCAGGTAGGCAAGCCTGCAGGGCTGAGGGAGTATTTTTACAGCAGGGCATCTTGCTTCCCAGGGATCCAAAAAATAGCAGGTTAGAACCCACAGTATCTTTTCTGACTCACCCTCAGAAATCATACTCTGCCATTTCTATCCCACTCTGTTCTTTAGAAGCCGATCACTAAGCACAGACCATGCTGAAGAAGAGCGAGCTTAAGCTGGACCCCTTGAAGAGAGGAGTAGGAAAACCTGTGCAAATGCTTTTCCTCTCTCTCTTAGGCCTTCTTTAGGAGGATTTAAAAAAATTGATTATATTTTTTTAGTGACATGTTCTTTGTCACCAGTACCTCTAACTTCTTTTCCAATGGCTTCTTTTTCAGCATATAAGTATATTTTGATGGGAACCATTTTCAAACTTAGGCAGAAATCAACATCTCAGCCTGGCATGTAGCTCAGTAGTAGAAGGAGTATGTGTACATCTCTAGATTTGATCCCCAGCACCACAAACATAAAACATGGTAACTAAATAAATAAAACAAAAATCCTGATGGACATGGTGGCACATGCCTGTAATTCCAGCCTCAGGAGCCAGAGGCAGCAGATCTCAGTGATTCTGAGGCCAGCCTGGTCCACAGAGTGAATTTGGGGATAGCCAGAGCTACATAGTGAGTCCTTGTCTTACCAAAATACAAACAAACAAGCAGAAATCCGTTTCTTAAATGACTCTGTATAGCTCCAGGCTTTTTCTTTCCTTTTGAGTTAAGATGGTTACAGGTGGATTTCATTATTTTACCTGTTTCTTTCCCTACTTCCTGGTGTTCAGCTGCAGTAGGTATTATATTACACAGAATACTTAGAGTCTAAGTGCAAGTATAGCGACAGTGGAGGTAGTATTTGAGTAACATTTTTCTAAGTTTAAAGGTAAATGGAATTTTGGCTGTAGAAATTTGGTTTCATTGATGAAAACTTTCTTCATGTAATTTGTACTTAAATTTTCAGTCAAAACTTACTCAGTTGCACTCAGAATGAATTGTTTATGAATTGTAAACATTTAGATGTTTACTTATATATGTAAATGTAAACTTAAGTTTATTTTCTATGGTTAATTTTTTTTTTTCCTGCACAGTTGGAGAAGATGGACAAGTGAAAATTTGGTCAAAGACGGGGATGCTTAGATCAACTTTAGCTCAACAAGGTATGATATGCCTTATAATTGGTCCTTTAATTTCTAAGCTTGTACAGCACATGACTCTCAACATTTCCCGGGTCCTCTGCAATAGCAACAAATGCTTACAGTGATTGAACCATCCCTTCATCCCCTGTGTTTTATTATTATACTTATTTGTTCATTTATTTGTGGGATCACATGACTTCACCCATCAAGGTGTGCATATGGAGGTTCTAGGCCAACTTAGGGAAGTTGGCTTTCTCATTCTGCCACATGGGTGCCATGGATGGGACTCGGGTCATAGGCATGGTGGCAAGTATCTTTTCCAACTGAGTTATCTCACTGGCCCTGTACATTTTTTTTTTTTTTTTACTTTTCATGATACCTGCTAGACCATGGTAATATTATTTAAATTAAGATATATTTAAAAAGCCAGGTGTGGTGTGGTGGGCACTCTGAAGGCAGAAAGAAGTGGATCTCTGAGTTCAAGGGCAGCCTGGTCCACATAGTGTATCCTAGGATATCCAGAGCTGTATTGACAGAAAGACTTTTTCTTTGTGTTTGTGAATCTATATAAAGACAATTGCAGGCTAAATATATATATTTTTAATTATTCTGGACTATTTAGAGCATCTTGCATATGAAGTAGGTCTAGGCATCTAGTTAAGACAAGTTATCTGGGCATGGCACTTACGTTACATGTACATTCTTAGAGTAGAGCAGGTTAAATGTCCTAAAACACAAAGCAGTCTTGTGCTTACCTAATCATGCTAGAGCTGATCGGTAGATAGGCTCCCAAAAAACACTTGTAGGCAATTGTTCAGCATTGTATGATAACGTTCTAATATGAAGCATCTGTAACTAATTTTATTTTTAAAATGGTGTTTACTAAGCTGGGCATGGTAGTGCACGTCTTTATTACAAGCACCCAGGAGGCAGAGGCAGGTAGATCATGTGAGTTCAAGGGCGGCCTGGTCTACAAAGCGGATTCAGGATGGCCAAGGCTACACAGAGAAACCCTGTCTTGAAAAACCAAAAAAAAAAGAAAAGGTGTTTCCTCTTAAACTAATGTAAAAGTGACATTTTCAAAGGCATTCCTTAAGCAGATGTTAATGTAAATGACCAGAAATGCTAAGTAGTTTTTCTTAGGAGATAAAATCTTTTCCACCCATAATCTCTTGAGTGCTCATTGCTGAGTACAAACTTTTAGAAGTTTTAGGAGCAGTCATAGGTGCGCTTCATGTTTTTAGAGCCTATTAATTATACTTTAGTAGTAAAATGATGAACTGTGTCTTTAGCAAATAAGTCTTTAGTGGGCACAGTGATTTTCTTTTCTCCAGTACTGGAGCTAGAGAGTCAGTCCAAGGCTTTGTAACTTCTGGGCAAGTGGAACCACCAAGCTACCATAGCTCTAGGCTCCAGAGATTTTCTTCTGCCCTGCCTTCAAAGGTCAGAGGAGGGTGTCAGATCCCTTGGTCCTGGAGTTACAGATAGTTGTGAGCCACCTTGTGGTACTGGGAGCTGGACCCAGGTCCTCTGCAAGAGCAGCAACTGTGCTTAATGACTGAGCCATCTCTCCAGCCCCTTCCTGGCTGTTTTCTTTGCAACCTAGTACCCTTGAATTTCAGTCTAAAGTAGAAATGTGAAGTTGCTTAATAGTAACATGATTTATCAGAGGATGGTGATATAGTGCTGTTTGTGAGTTCTGTGCTGTACTTTGGTAGGAATCTAGAAACTGAACTACTGCTTAGTTTACAACAAAGAAATGTTTGAATTAGTAATGATATTTGTCAGCATTCTAAATAGCAATAATTTTCTCAGAATAAAAATGACTTTGAGAACTAGGCAGTGGCAGCACTTGGGAGGCAGAGGCAGATGGATCGTTGAGTTTGAGGGCAGCCTGGTCTACAGAGCAGGTTCTAGGACAGCCAGGGCTCCACAGAGAAACCCCTGTCACAGGAAGGAGTGGGGTGGGGGACTTTGAAACTGCTAATCACTTTTACCCTAGTCAATCTTATTCAAGGTTTATATTACGAAACTGATAAATAATATTAAGGTATATTTTCCTATTTCAATTATACTATCAATATCTCAATCAAATAATCCGCTTGTTTAAAATGAATGCTATAGAATTGTGAATTTAATTCTTGAGTTTTTAGTTACTACTGTGCTTTTCTAACAAGGCACACTGTTGTTGATTATTAATATTTATCATTGATTTATCTTTTAGTTAAATAGTGGTTATTCTTAAACCAGCTGTATACTCAAATCATCACGCAGAGACTAAGATGTATTTAATTAACCTAGAGCACAATGCTGGACAATGATTACTCCATCCTAAAACCTCCAAGCCTGCATAACTTCCTCCCATTCAGATTTCCCACATTATACTTGCTTTTAGTCATAATCTTAGGTCCAGTTCATTTCTCCTGGTGGTTCCAAGTCCTTTCTTCCCCAATCTCTCATCTCTGACTTCTCCCACTCGCCTCTGGACCAGGATGTCCCACTCTATTCTCTCCATTGCTGATCATTGGCTGGTTGTTTTATTGACAGTACAGAAAACAAATGGTGGCACATTTACACACACTTGAGACAGGTGATGCTTAAAATAAGCATCACAATGCAATGTCCAGATTGAAACCAGATAGTGGGGTAGAGAAATTAGCCTTTGAATGAACAAGGGTAAATTGTATACATTCCACAAGAACCTTATACCAACAGCACACTTTTCCTATTTCATCACTGGAACAATCATTAGAGAAGTTATCTTGCAATAATGAGTTAGAGACTGCAGCAGCTATAAATCTAGACTACCTGAGGACTGGTACTAATGTCTCAAATCAGAAAGCCAGGCAAGTCAGCTTTCTTTGCAGGGTCTGGAAATTTGATGGAAAAATATGTCAAATCCAAATTACTGTTAAACTTGGAATTTTATGAACAGTGTTGAAAAGTACCCTTGTTATTTTGCCTACAGGTTTATGTTAATTATACTTCTTTCTTTCCTGAAAAGTTTATTTTCTGACATATTTTGCATCTATCTATCTATCCATTTATTTTTATATGTGTGTGGGTGGGTGCGTGCCAGGGCATATTTGTGGAGGTGAGAGTGTAACAGGCCTCCAGACCTTAGCAGAACTTAGTAGCACCATTCAAGCCTCGTAACCCAGTATGTAGGCTGCAACACCTGCCAAAACATGAGCAAAGACCTATTTCACCTGCCAAAACGAGCAAAGGCTAAGTCAACAATTCCAGGAAAGTCCCCAAGTGGAAAGTTCCCAAATGTGCTAACCTTTCTTTTTGGCTTCTGTAGTTCCACTTCTTGCTGACTAAAATGTAACAACCAGGATGAGGGGTTTATGCATAAAAGACAGAGAGGATTGTGGGGCTTGGGCTGCATGATTTGGGCAGGCTTTCCCCAGCAGCCAGCAGTAAAGCTTTTGTCTTCGGCTTTAAGGGTGCTTCTGTAGCAGTCTCTGGTGTGCTTCCTTTACAAGAGGACAACTTACTGAAGTTGATTCTTCCCTTTGAGCATGTGTGTCCTGGGCATCAAACTCAGGTCATCAGGCTTGACAACACTGCCATTGCCTGCTGAGTCATCTTGTTGGCCTTTACATTTATTTGATGAAGAAAAATTAGTTCCTGAATTAATTTCTTTTTTTTCTTGAGACAGGGTCTCTCTAGCCCTGGCTGTCCTTGAATTTACTTAGACCCTCCTGACTCTGACTTTGGAATATAGGGATTAAAAATGCATGCTTCCATATTTGATCCTGTATTCATTGGTTGATCATTAGTGCTGGTCATACCTCCCCTTTTGAATGTTAAAGACGAATCCCATCTTGAGTGGGATAAAGTTTGACTTAGCTTAGAAATGATTCTTACTGGTGCCTGTGAGGAGTTACCATTCTTATTTGAGAAAGAATATGTAAGTTGTAAATAATTATAACTAAGTCCTCTCTGTGCCACACTGCATCTTTTGATTATGGTTTCAGATTGGATTGAAATGTTCAGTTACATATGTAAGTACTTTTCTTCCTATTTTCAAATGGAAGTTATATATGATGAAGTTAGTGAAGAAAATATGACTTGCTCTGATCCAAAGCAGAATGCATACTGTTATAAAGCACGTTTGGAGCATAAAGCATGTTTGGAGCGTTGGAGACAGAAGCACCATGGTGTTTTATAGGGAGAAAAAGGATTTATTAGGAAGACCTGTAACAAATAGTGTAGCATCTTTTTACTGGGTTTTTGAAGGGTGAAGAAATTAGGTATGGAAATAGCCATATTGGTGTGAGAGTAGATTTGGTATTGGAGGAAGTTAATATGATCAGAGGCAGAAGAGGAAGAAGCAAAAAGTCAGGCAAGTGTGGGGCATTGGTGCTGCCAGAAGGGCCAAGTTGCCGACACTGATTGAAGGGGTTTGGAGTTTATTCTGTAATGTTTTAGAACCTTAAAACAGCATTGAGCTGACCAAAGTGGTACAAGACTGATGGGTGCAGTAGAAGCAGGAAGAGCAGAAGTTCATGGTCACTTTTTGCTACATAGCCAGTTTGAAGCCAGCCTGGGCTACAGGAGACTCTAGTACCTCAAAACCAAACAACAGCTGCAACAACACTTCCAAAAAAGCCAGACCAACTAACCAAACTGTTAAAAAGAGCCCACCAGAGAAGACCACTCAGACACAAGCTATAGACTGTCTCTAGCCAATTGGAAGTCTTCTGTGAGGGCTAAAGTTAACCTGTAAGCCCCGCTTGCCCACAGATGGATAACTTCCTGGAATGCCAGGGCTCATGTACGATAACAAATCATGAGATTTTCACTTCACTAAACAAGGTTGGTTGCCCAAACTGCACAGGATGTGCTTGATCACACTAGGTGGGAGGAAGTCCATCAGGATGTGCGCTTGCCCCCAGCTGGGTAAAAGCAGAAAGTATGAGCCTTGGGGTTGTTGCCCCAATACCTACCTGCCTGACCTAATTCAATGGCATTTCTCTGGAAATCCTTGGTGTGGACCTGGCCAGTAGCCATTTTCTTGGCCAGTATTAAATAAAGCTTGTTTCAATTAGACAGTCGTGGATATGTTCTTTCCCCTTGAAATTTTCAGGTTGAACAATTCTAGCTGGCTGGGACTATACTCAGATATTAGGGACCCAAGTGTGGTGCTGGGCATTTGGAGAGAGGGGCTTTCAAAGACAAACCCATATTTTGTTAATCTTGCATGGCAGGGGGAGGTTTTGCCTCAAGCAGGCAGTTTAACAGAAACTAAGATAAATTATTTGGAGCATCTTGACCTTGAATGGATAGGTAATTTTCCCTAGGTCTTCCCGTCCAAGAGATCAAATTCTAGTTACACCTAAAATTTCCTCAGTAAGAATACAACAAGAAGGATCCTCAGCGCTGGCTTGTCCCGTAACAAACAAAACAAAGCAAAGTAACAAACAAACAAAACCCAAAAAGAACAGCAACAACAACCAAAACACACACACACACACACAAAAAAAAAAAAACCAAAAAACACTGAGTAAGACAATAAGAGGTAAGAGGAAATGGCTAGTGTTTGGGAGCTTGTTCTAATTAGCTGTGGCAGGCAGGGTAAAGAAGAGGTTGGGATTTAAAGAGAATAGCTGGTGAGGCTGTTTCTGAAATGTCCTTTGTTAATGAGACAAGGATTTAAGAACCATTAATCTGGCAATTTTGGGGGAGTGGAGAGTAGTTCTAGGCGTGGGCTGAAAGGGACAAGTATGCTGTCAAGAGAAAGTGCAAGAGGAATAAGGGCTTCTGTTGGAGCAATGGTGGTTTTCAATAGGTAGATTTTGGAATGTTAGTTTGCAGGTATTTGGTGGGGGGGGCAAATGGAAATGTGTTAAAGATAAGAAATAAAGGTTAAAGTTTAACTTGGGAGTAGTTCCATAAGGGAAGAGATGAAAGAGATAAAGTGAAATTAATGGGGAAATTGGAAATAAGGAGGTAGCTGAGGGTAGAAACTGAAGAAACAAATGCTTTAAGTTTTTTGTTGTTGTTGTTGTTTTGTTTGCCCTGACCTAGTGACATACATAAGCAAGTTGCTTTTTTTGGAATGAGCCCCACTTGATTATCTTTGTGCGAGTAGAATGAAAGGAGCAGTTATTATTTTTGACAGGGTCTCACACAGTGACCCAGCCTGTGTGAATGCACTGTGGAGCCGAGCTGCTTCGCCCTCTGGATTACATGGTCGGGCCGTCATCACTTAGCTGGCAGAGTAATCGTGGAGTGCTTCCACGGTGAACGGCAACGTAGCGAATGTTGCCTTTTGTTGGAGCCGAGCTGCTTCGCCCTCTGGATTACATGGTCGGGCCGTCATCACTTAGCTGGCAGAGTAATCGTGGAGTGCTTCCACGGTGAACGGCAACGTAGCGAATGTTGCCTTTTGTTGGAGCCGAGCTGCTTCGCCCTCTGGATTACATGGTCGGGCCATCATCACTTAGCTGGCAGAGTAATCGTGGAGTGCTTCTACGGTGAACGGCAACGTAGCGAATGTTGCCTTTTGTTGGAGCCGAGCTGCTTCGCCCTCTGGATTACATGGTCGGGCCATCATCACTTAGCTGGCAGAGTAATCGTGGAGTGCTTCCACGGTGAACGGCAACGTAGCGAATGTTGCCTTTTGTATTACAAAGCCATCTAGGACTGGCTAACAGATACTGCTTCTTTAGTGCTGGACTTCTCTGTTAAGTATTTCCATCCACTCTATAGATCCCTGTTTAAAGTCTACACTCTGATAGTCAAGTCAGTGAGCATTTTGTTTCTAATACATCCTCTAGTAACAGAAAAACAACACTTTTAGGGGATACTGTTATGGTATGAATGTGAAAAACATGATACATTTGACCAGGTACTTCCTTAAAACAATCGAAATGCACTTCTCTCGACTTCTCTGTGGTTTAAAATGCTTTCAACGGGTTGAAAGAATTTAGATAATTTGTTTTACTGAGAGATAAGGGTCTGACATTTAACACAACCCCAGGTGCATGTGGTTTCTTAAAAAATGTCAAAAAGATCACATGACTTTAGTGTACCAAGTCAGAAAAACAAGATCTTCTTAAGTGTTTTAACTGAAATGAAGCATAAATAAAAATTTCCTATGTAAAGAGCCACAAATCATTATAAAATGATTGTGTTTCTATTTTTGTTAATGGAAAAATGAATAACATCTTGTTACATAATTTACTGAATTCTTAAGCTATTATTTAAAATAACTCAGTTTGGAGCCCAAATGTATTATTTTTCTACTTTGCAAAATGAAGCACAGCACTGGGTGTGGTTAGTGCTTTGCTGGTTTGCTTTTGAAACGTCTTGATGGAGAGCCCTGGCTGGCCTTGAACTTGTAGTCTTCTTGCCCCAGCCTCTCAAGTGCTAGTATCACACAAATGCACTACCATGCTAATTCATGCTTTAGCATATATGTTTTTAACAACAGTTTAAATATTATGAGCTTATCTCAAATGTTAGTAAGAAAGACTCATCATAAATCATTTTCTCTGTGAAATTATTCACCTACCTGAATAAACGTTCTTTAAACAAAGCACCCACATCAGAAGTTCTTTAATATCTGATTGAAGGAATAGGGTTCAAACACTTATTTGTAACAAAGAAACTACTTGTTTCACTTTCTAAGCTTACTTTGTTCTATAGATCTTGTTTCTGAAACACTGATTATTTTAAAAACTATAGGCAGGAAATAAATTGTCTCCTGTCCTAACATGGTAAATAAGTATTCTGAAGGAAGGCTTGTGAACAAGGAAATGGTGACAAGGCTACCTTAAGAGGGCCTCAATTCAAATGCTAAAGTGAGGAGGATGAAAACATCCCTGGCTCCTCATCCTACACCCCAGCTGTGCCTTTGACCACAACTAAAGGCCTAAAGTCACATCCTGTGTAACTCATTGGGAGCTGTACTTACAGAATTATTTCCCTGGGGTAGATGTTTATTATAGGTTAGTATATAACTTAGCAAAGCCTACTTTACTGAGGGTTGTGGATATTTGATAGCTTATAAATTAAAATGTTATAAATTAAAATTAAAATTTCCCTTTTGTACAAAATTATAACTATAATAATGAAAATTATGATAATCCTAACTACTTTATTGTTTTAATTTAAAAACTTAGAGAAATTTATGCATGAGCATACTGTATTTATATTATTTGTCCCCCTGCTCCTTCTACCCTCTCCTGCTCCTCCTGTGTTTCCCCTCCCTTGAGGTCATGACCTGGTCTAGACTTATCCTTTAGTTTAGTTTTGTTTTATGTTTTGTTTGAAACAGGGTTTCACTGTGTTATTGGCTGGCATTGAACTCTATATGTAGATCAAGCTGACCTTGAACTCACAGAGATCTGCCTGCCTCTAACTGCAGAGTGCTGGGACCACCACCACACCTGACACTGTTGTGTGTGCATACAAAACCTCCTGTTGTTGTGTGTGTACACACCCCACTGAGTGCGCTTAGCGTTGCCAGTGTACACGTGTATTCAGGGCTGATCACTGGAGAGTGCACAACCTATTAGGAAGCTGTGCCTGCAGAAAATGTATTTCTTCTCTCAGCAGCCACCAACTGCCTTGTCGCTCTTCACTTAGGGCTGGGGTGTGATGAAACGTTCTCATCCAGATTGGCATGTTGACAGGTGTGGTTACTATGCAGATTTAGGCAACCATGTTGTTGGGATTTCATGGGTGTAGTCAAGTCTAGAAAGAACTGTCTTCCCTCGGGTGCCCTGATCCTCAGGCTCTTACAATCTTTATTTTCTCTTAGCCATTGTCTTAGTCAGGGTTACTATTGCTGTGATGAAACATCGTGACCAAAAGCAAGTTGGGCAGGAAAGGGTTTATTTGGCTGACGCTTCCACAGCGCTGTTCATCATCAAAGGAAGTCAGGAGAGGAATGCAGGCAGGGTAGGAACCTCGGGGCAGGAGCTGATGCAGATGCCATGGAGGGGTGCTGCTTACTGGCTTGCTCCCCATGGCTTGCTCAGCTTACTTTCTTATAGAAGCTAGGACTACCAGCCCAGGGATGGTGTTGGGCTGAGCCTGGGAGTTTGGAGACCTGTCTTTAGCTTCCGATTTAAGAGGCGCTGCTTCCGGGCAAAAGTGACTCAGCCTATTTGCCTTAAAATCAACCCTACCTGGCAACTGTTACGTGGAGTTTTGTCCCTGGCCCACTTCTCCTTGCACTATCTAACCTTGCCCTCTACGTCATCTTACCTCACTTCCTTAACCCTGCCCCTTGACCCAAACCTATAAAAAGGACTGCTTAATTCAATAAACTGGAGTTCCTGATTCGACAGGTCTCCTGGCTCGGTGGTGTTTTATTCCCTGGGGCATCCAGGGAGGTTTGGGCCGTCGATATTCACCATCTGGCTCAGCCATGGAGGGCGTCCAGCTGGACTGGCCACCCTCCTCTCAGCTCCACATGCCAGATGCCAACCTGGCAGGATGGCATCACCTACAGTGGTCTAGCCCCTCCCCCATCAATCACTAATTAAGAAAATGCCCACCAGCTTGTCTACAGCCCATTTCATGGAGACATTTTCTCAACTGAGGCCCCTTCCTTTTTGAGGACTCTAGCTTGTGTCATGTTGGCATAAAACTAGCCAAGACAGGCATAGTATAGGGTTTGTGCTGTGGCTGTATCAACTGGAGCCTGGCACCCCGTGGTTCTTCATTCTCTGCATTTTGACCATCTGTGGATCTCTGTAGTACCTTTCATCTGCTGCAAAAAGAAGCTTCTTTGATGAAGGGTGAGAGCTAAGCTTATGTGGCTGACACTGCTAACTATCTACCTTCTAACTACTTGAGTGCCTGGCTGTTCTCCCTTCCAGTCCTTACCAAGAACATTTGGAATTCTGAAGTTTGGGTTTGACATTTTCTATGGAGTTTACTAGGGTTGTGGATTGCATTTGAAGAATTTTTTTTTTGAGGTGGGGGCCTCGCTCTTAGCCTAGTGTAGCTTGGACTACAATTATGGTATTGTATAGTTCAAGCCATCCACAATTCTGCTGCGACTCCCTTGCTTCAACCTCCTGAACACTAGATTACAGGCATGAGCCTAGCCAGCCTGTCTGGGAACTTACCTTTGAATTCTGGGCCCATTCCTGGCCACTCCGAGAGAATATTCCGAGAGAGTCTAGGAGGACAAAGAGGAGGAGGAGCAGCAGCAGCAGCAGGAGGAGCAGCACCCTTTGAGTTTGATCACCTCTTTGGGCCTATTTTCATATAGATAAAGCCTGGATGATGTTGACTGAAGCCTTTTCAACTTCTGATACAAACTGTGGTGCCATCCTGAAGAACTTGCATGGACGAGGTGTAAACTAGACTGTCCGACCTCTGTAAACCAGTGAGACTTGCTGCTCATGCACTTATTTGGCGGATATGCACAAAATAGATGGTGTATTATCTTAGAATTCACTCCCTCTTGATTGTAGCATGTAGAATTTTCTTTCTAAATGAGTAATTAAATCTCAGTGATTGCTCATCAAATTCAGATTTTTTAATAATTTTTATTTTATGTGCATTGGTGTGAGGGAGTCAGACCACCTGGAACTGGAGTTACAGACAGTTATGAGCTGCCATGTGGGTGCTGGGAGTTTAACCCTGGTCCTTTGGAAGAGCAAACAATGCTTTTAACCACTGAGTCATCTCTCCAGACCCTCAGATTTTTTTTTTCCTGGAAATTAAAATGTCTTGGACATAGCTGGGTGCAGTGGCTCATGCCTGTAATCCCAGCACTCTAAAGAGGCAGAAACAGGCAGATCTCTCAGAGTTCAAGGCCAGCTTGGTCTATAAAGTGAGTCCAGGACAGCCAAGGCTATACAGAGAAACCCTGTCTCAAAAAATCAAAATAAGTAAATTAATTAATTAATTAATTAATTAGAAAATTCCTGAACATTCATTCATTCATTCATTCATTCATTTCTTCATAGAAGACAGTTGCCGAAACAATCTGATCCTAGACAGTTTTCAAAGGCTTGGTTTTATAATTAAAAATGAGTTAATCTTTCACAGATTATATAACCTTGATAATTTTTCTAATGAATAGGTAGCTAGGCTAAGACAAAGGGATTACGGATTATTTATTACTATATAACCAATGTTGTCAATAATGTATATGTATATATATGTTAAAGATATATATAATACAAAGCCTTGCTATGTAAACTACACGGCCTGTCACTCACTATGTGGTCCAACTTAGCCTCCAACTTGTAATCTTCCTGTCTCAGCCTCTGAGTGCTGAGATTTTAGGCATGCACCGCTTACTGTACTCATTTTTCAAAATGATCACATAAGGCAAAGATTTCTAGAAGATAGTAGGAAGCCCAGGGAGCAATCAAGTTAAATACTGTTCCAGCAGAGCTTGGTGGTGCATGCACACCTATAATCCTAGCATGTGGGATACAACTGCAGGAGGATCTGGAGTTTGAAGCCAGCCTGGCTATATATAGCAAGACCTTGTGTCAAGAAAGCAGCAGGGTAAGGTGGAGAGATGGCTCAGAGAGTAAGAGCACTGGCTGCTCTCCCAGAGGCCCTGGTTTCTACTCCCAGCACCCACATGCTGGCTCACAACTCTCTGTAACTCCATGTCCAGGGAACCTGACACCGCCTCTGGCCTCCGTGGGTTCCAGGCATGCACACGGTGCACAGATGTAATATATGCAGAAAAAAATATACATACAAAACAAAACTAACTAAGTAAAGGTAACTGAATTGAGCACTATGTAAATCCTTATCAGGAACTTAACATCCTTATGGAACTTAATGTGGTCTGTGATAGATATTCCTGTTGCTGTGACAGGACATTTGTCTTGAACCAGGGAGGAAGGCTTTCTTTGTACTCACAGTTTGAGAGGATTTGGCCATCAGGACCTCGAAGACATGGAGAAGCAGAACAGTTCACACTATGGCAGTGAGGAAGTAGAGATAGGGCTGGCATACTTCCTGTAGCTA